>NC_133209.1:11650646-11785646 GCF_958299795.1 Porites lutea
TACAGTGCAAGCCCTGTGTGTCTTCTCGTGCTCTTTCATATTTTTACGATACCCTGGCTACAAGGTTTTCTTCCAACTACTTTCAGATGTAAATGAGTGTCTTCCAAGTTTGATATCCGAACCATATCGCCATCTTACCCACAACTGTCATGCTGATGCCAACTGTACCAACACCAACGGTTCATTCTACTGCGCATGCCTTACAGGATACTCTGGAGATGGAGTCATGTGTGTTGGTGGGTAAAATTTTTTGTTGATATTATCAGGAAAACACAGTGACGCCTACCACACATCTCAATAGCTCTGTATTATAGCAGAGATATTGTTTTTTTTTTATTAGCTGCTTAATGCCTACGCACTGTTTTTCCTTACCAGATGTGAACGAGTGTTTCTCTAACGAAATATCCGATGAATATCTCCATCTTGCTCACAACTGTCACGTTGATGCCAATTGTTCAAACACGAAAGGATCATTCTTCTGCACGTGTCAGATAGGATACTCTGGAGACGGAGTCTCGTGTGTTGGTAATTAAGTATACATGAGTCATTGTCGTTCGTTCGAAATGCACGCAATACATTTTTTCTGTAAGAGCGTTTTATTGGTTTTCGCTAAGATGAAGCTGTGAGCACCTGTTTCTCATTAGTTGCTTAGAAGGAAGAAAACAACGTAAGCTGCAAATGTGATCTTTTATCTTCAGCCAACTCCAGCAGACAGGGCTCGAAGCTCTTTTTAACCTTTCTTGGACCAAAGTGGGTGCAAGGAACGAAAGTTCACAGTCTTCTTAGCTATGACGATAACAGTCTTATTTTAAAGAATTTCCATTCGCGGTGGCTTAATTGTAATTCGGTTTACCCACGAAGCACTTTGGAGTTCTTGCGTTTTAGCTCGTTTTAGATCGAAGTGGATTTTGTTTGTAAGTGTTGGCTTTTGCGAAAAGGGGAAAACCGGACTGCCCGGAGAAAAACCTTTCGGAACAAGAGAGAGAACCAACAATGCCGTCGACGCCGCGAATTTGAACCCGTGCAATATTGGCGAGAGAATGGATGCTCTCACCACTGCGCCACCCTTGCTTCCATGGCTAAAGTAGGTCAAGCACTAGGCAGTTACGCAAAACTGTCAATTCACCTGATTTGAACAATAAATTTAGAAATTCTTAATGTCTAAATCTCTGCTTATTCTATATTTTTTTTCAATCTCATGTTTTTATGGTAGCGCTTTGTAAACACATTTTCCAGTATTCTGCCAATGCGTTTACCTGACGTTTTACGAGAAAGTAAACGTATAACGCAAGCAGTGGTCATAGTATCGCTTATCTTGCGATCGCTGTCTTTCGTAGATGTTCAATAGAATCAAATAGTAAAACGCAGATTCTCTCCAACGTTAATAAATGTTTTATGCCTTTTGACTCAGGTCAAAGACATATTTCCGCTTTGGAACATGGCATTAGGGAGAATGCTAAAATGCTCGTCTTTTATAATAATTGAGAAATCATTTTTAATTAAGATATCAACGAATGTCAGCCATCGGGATTATCCTCTGAGTACCAAGACTTGGCTCACATTTGTCATAATGATGCTAACTGTACAAACACCAAAGGATCTTATTACTGTACATGTCTGGAGGGGTACACAGGGAATGGAAGAGATTGCAATGGTATGTCTATGAAAATACACTTTTTCAAAACTTAACATCATTTATATATTTCGGTCTTAATTTACACGTGCAGGCATATTTATTTAGTACAATCGACCCTCTTAAAGTTTCTTAAAGGACACCACGGTAAAACAGACACCTACAGTTGGTTTAACGGTCCTTTAAAGCACAATCTTCATTAAGCGTTCGAGTTATTAAAATTGAAGTTATAAGATAATTGATGCACAGCTGGTGAACGAGCAAGAATTCCACCCGCAGAGTTTCTTCTCTCCCCGCTGCATCTCCACGAAATAGAACTGCATGCAATTAAACATGTGCAATTATGGTGTTTCTCATGTCACCAAATGCAATGTTCCCTCGTCGTATAAGAAACGCAATGGGTAACGGGAAGTTAACAAGTGGCACTCTCTCGTTACGGAATTTCCGTTTCTTTCACTCTTCGTGTGTTGAACAACATTAAGTGACCGCGTCGCGCTGCAAATGTGTTCCTGTCGGGGGCGCCGATTCTGAGATTTCCAAAAAAGTATTTCAATTCTTAATACTTTCACTCTCGCCTTGCGGACACTCCGCTATAACGGACACCCCTATAATACGGACAACAGCTAAATTCCACGCAAAAACAAATTAAACTCACGCTCTTAAGGACAAACGCTAATAAGGACAATAATTCAAGCTCCCTACAGTGTCCTTTATAAAGGCAGTTGACTGTACTAAAGATATAGTACAATTAATCGCTTTTGATAGACAAATCTACCAAAAAAAATCAGAAAAAAAATCTCTTTTTTAGATATAAATGAATGCACGGCTGGAACACACAACTGTCACACTGACGCCAACTGCACCAACACCAAAGGGTCTTTCTACTGCACCTGTCATACGGGGTACTCTGGAGATGGAGTCACGTGTGTTGGTGAGTAACAACTCTTGAAGAAATGACAGCTCATTGTGACACCTAGGATAATTATAAACTAGGAGATGAAGCTGAATTCCATACCTATTCCTTTCAATTTCCAAAGATATTAGCGAGTGTGATGAAGAATTTCTAGCGCCTGGTCACAGCAGTTATGTTCACAATTGTCACACTGATGCCAACTGTACCAACACTAAAGGATCTTTCTACTGCAGCTGTCATACGGGATACTCTGGAGATGGAGTCACGTGTGTTGGTATGCATTATTGTATTTTGTATTTTGAAATGACTCCTGGGCTCAAACCTTTCACGGTATGCATTACTGTATTGCTGGATTTCACTGCAACACCATCAACCTGGGATATGAACGGAGGTAAATAATAAAAGGCCTTCACCAAGATTCAGCGCAATTTTTTCATATGCGATTTATTCGGAGAAATGATATACCCTTTGTATGGAGACTCCATGTTAATGTCCATCCGGATGGGCACCAACATGGCGGCTGGAAACCATCGCCATCATCTGCCACTGAGTTTTGCGACGAAAGCCGAAAACATGAAAGTAATACTTTTTCTAGAACACTGACTGTCCAGATAGCAAAATTTACCCAAAATAATTCGCTTTCTTAACCTACACGACAGTGGCTCTCTCGGCAGCCCCACAGAGTAACTGCCGCGTCACGCAAAGGCTTAGCTTAGAAATTGAAGCGTATCACAATAATTAATATATATATTTAGCCAGGGCTAAAAGCGAAGCTTCCGTTTCTATACTTGCGATAAAAACAATCAAATAGAAACTAATAATGAACTCTAAGCCAAAAAAAACAAAGAAATAAGGAGCCTTCGGCATCAGTTCACCTTTAGAGCGAGGGGCTAAATGATTAATGAAAATATCCCGCAAACAAACCTAAATTGAAAAAATTATGACATAGTAGGTCTCATCGGTAGCAGCAGTTTACTGTTTACGATATCGTGGGTCAATATTTCTGTCTTAAAGGGAAGACCTTAAAGGAAAATTAGGCCGACTTAGGGACTTTTGTGTTCCTGTAAGCGCATTATGCTTTCTTTTCTTCCCTATTTTTTTTTTAAACGGGCCCGGACAAACAGGTATGTCTAGCCTTTACATTTATACAGCCTCACAATATCTGATAGAAAGTTTTACCGTAAGGTGTATCTTTTCTTTGAGGAGAGACATAGAAAAGCAAACGATAATCTTTTTCGCTACCAATATCTATAATCCAATCTTTAATCCTAAAAAGCAATTCGCGTAACACCAACTGGATCCTGGATCCGTTCAGACAAGTTAAATCGGCTGAGCACATGGCAAAAAATCAGCACATTTTGTGGTTTTCTTTCACACCGATGTAAAAATGTAGAAAGCGTCCATGAAACCTTTATAAATACAAAAATTCCTTTTTAAAAACGTACCTTCCTTGACCATAGAGTATACAGAATGTATCTCAAGTTTCTTCAGAAACCTCGCTGCCTCGGTTGGTTCAAACCACGCCACGCGCACTGATCCGCCGTCAAGAAAACAAGGTTGAATCCCTCGAAAGACAATTTCACAGGAAACGTTTCGTTTCGTTTTACAAGCTTTTTCCCCTCGAAATTAGTCTGCAGGATATTTTTTTTATGAAATCACCCATAACCCCCTCAAAAGTCAAATGGTCGGCCCCTAAAATCCACCAAACATTTGCCCAGTTGACAGATTCTGATTTGTAAATCATTTTTAAAGGCTTTTGAAACAATAGCAAACAAAAATCTCTAGAGGATAGGGGAGGAATTCGTGTCTACTTACCTTTACCCGGAGCGTTCGTATGGTGTGACGTACGGTGACGTCATAACCAAATTTTATTTGATAGATAGTTTACCAAATTTTCTTCGGTATGGAGCTTCACGCTCGCCGGCGCTTCGCGTGCGCGAAGGCTCCGCTAATATTTAACAATTATTCACGGAAGGCGAAGTTAACAATATTAACTGAGCCTGAGGTGAATAATTGTTTTAGTATATACACACGAATCGAAGTGATCTCAACAGAATCAGAAACAAGGAAACCATGGAAAAAACGATTAGTTTGATTGACGGGTGAATTCATGCGTGAACATGTACCCGTAAACAGCAGACGCACAAACTTTGATCTTTACAGTATTTGCCAACATGGTAAATCATAGTTTTAATTTTTTTGTAAGCTTTAGCATCAATGATTGAAAGGAAAACGTTGAAAGTTGAAATAACTCCCCTTTCTGAGAAGAAAAACAGAGCTTTATTTGCTTCTGTTAACTCACCGTGAATGAGAAAATTTTTTTTTGTCGCTTCTTGCAAATGCTGTCAAAAGCGGCTACGATCGAGGTGAGCGTTGTTTATCTGCAGTGCAGTGTTTGATTACGTTAAGTGGAAACCACCATTAAACAAGGCGTGCACTACTAGAGTGGCTTAT
Organism: Porites lutea; assembly: GCF_958299795.1. NCBI lineage: Eukaryota > Metazoa > Cnidaria > Anthozoa > Scleractinia > Poritidae > Porites > Porites lutea. The sequence continues at coordinate 11,655,647 of NC_133209.1, forward strand.
TGCAAAAAAGAGATCATGGGTTGGCTTCATTCTATGCAGGCCTATAGAGGGGTCCCATGACAAAGTCGGGGGGTTTAATAACATTCAAGAATTCTACCAGACCCTTTGTTAAAATACTTTGGAACCCGAAATCAACGCAGGAGTGCAAAACGCTTTTTTAAGCTGATCTTCCACAAAAGAGAGTTCTCTCTCTGGCATGTCTGTTACTGGCCCATTTTAAACAACATGGCTAATTAACAATTATTCCTCAAGCCCGAATGGGCTCTTAGTCAATAGCCCATGAGGGCGAAGGCCGAATGGGCTATTGACTTAGAGGCCATAAGGGCGACAGGAATAATTGTTTTAGTAAAATCCAACTAGTTCATCAAAAAAATCGAGACCAAACAACTTTAGCTAGCAAAACGCAATTCAGTCGCCATTGGTTTGGTTTTCAAAGCTGGTGCTTTTCACTACTAATGGGCTACAACATATAGCGTAGTTGAAGCTCAACTAATCAGAACGCAGCATTGATAATAGACCACTAGTTGGATTTTACTAATACTGGTAAGCTCTGATTTCATATTCGCACAACTTCTGTCATCTTGCTAAAGAAAAACTTGTTGCTACTCTGCTTCTTACAGATGTGGATGAGTGCTTTGCTGATAAAATATCTGACGAAAACGGTCATCTTGTTCACAACTGTCATGCCGATGCTAATTGTACTAACACAAAGGGATCCTTCTACTGCACTTGTCTTAATGGTTATTCCGGTAATGGAGTCGTGTGTGTAGGTATGTAACGTCGAGGAAAGAAGTTATCAGGTATGCACATATAGCCTGTAATGCTGACGTCTTTGTTTTCAAGCTGAGGAACTCCTGCTCCACCCAATTTCAAGTGACCCGTAACTAAAAGAGAGCACACGTTGTGAACTGTTGGGTTGCAAAGTTTTTCTTAGGAAATAGGCAAACACTGTATACTAAGGGAAATAAATAAGCGAGATACTAATACGCCAGCCCGGAAAAGTACTGAGTATATTAATTTACAACGTAGCTGCTTCATTGGTTCGTTGCAGGCAATTGAAATAGGTAAGGGAGTGTTCAACAACAACAACAACAACAATAATAATAATAATAATAATAATGATAATAATAATAATAATAATGAGCAAAAGTGCCGTGTTTTGGTTTGAGGTTTTCTCCACATTTAATTGCAATAGGTGACAATGTTATTAGTCAAGACTATTCGACTAGATACCAGGGTGTCGAACTGGACTGTAAACGTAATTGAAATGTTCATGTTACCGAGCTAATTAAGTCATTCACACAGTCAAAAACTGACGGTTTTGAGATCTTTATACTTTTTACCTATCACAGTCAGAGCTGATTGTCATTTTAAAATCGTTTTACCTTCAGTCAAATGTGCTCTAGTCCAATGGGTTCTTGCAGAAAACACTCTTTTAGGAGCTAGAAAAGATTCATGTACTTACTGCCAAGATTATCGTTGGTTTAGACCGGTAAACTCCCAGCGACAAGGTGCTAGCTCATACGAATTGGTTTCGTTAAATAAGGGCCTCTGTGATCTAAAGTTATTCGTAGTCCATAACGTTTTTACGAAACTACCCTGAAGCTATCCAGAATTCTTTTAAAAGTACGACCGCAGTTATAGTTTACGAAAAAAGCTTACTTTTGAGACACCTTTTCCCAGGACAGAGCATCTTCGCAAGTTCAGCTGCTATAAAGCTCTACTGAACATTACGGAACTCTCTGGAGAGTCACACAAGGAAAACATAAAGTTTTGACTCTTTTGAAGGGACGCTGTAAAGTCGGCTTTGTTCAGTAAATAATTTTAATTGACATTTCTCTTGATAATGTGACTGCGCGATGCGGTAGTTATGTCAGCCCACAACTGACCTGTTCACCACTGAGTTCTCAGTAGCTCAGTGGTTAGAGCATCCGACTATAGTGTACGGAAGGTCGTGGGTTAAATTCCCATCTGGAACTCAGAATTTTTTCTCTGTTCTTCTCTCCACACATATCATTTCATTAATTATAAATTGTTTTAGGCTTTGAATTTTATTGTAAACAGTTTTGCTGATTATTAAATGATGCGGAAAATTCGGCTTTTTAAGAAAATATTTTAGGCTTTCAAATTTTATTGTAAATACTTTTGCTAATTGCTTTATTGATGTCGATAATGTTTTTAGTTTTAACACGACCACATGAGCTCTGCAGTACTTTTTTAATCGCGTATAAATAAATGCTATTACTATTTCTATGCATGCTGTGGTGGGCTGAGCTAGAGCAATTTAGAAGTTACTGTCCAGACGATGAAAACATCATGCTGTCCCTCGGTTAATGGCAATAACAGGTTTTAATATGCCACGACTATTCCCTATGCATGAATTTCCTTAAAATTAACTCAGACTGAAATTTCAATATTCCTTTAAATCAGTCTGCATCCTCAGCATATGTTTACGTCTGATAGACTATCTTCTGAATTGAAATATATGGAATGAATCATATATTTGTGTTGATGATTTTCCTTGCTCACTGTTGGTGAGGTATAAAAGCCCATATATACAGGTATGCTTCTGTTTTAGATATTGAAGAATGTGCAACCGAAACAGACAATTGCCACGTCGATGCTAACTGCACCAACACGAAAGGATCATTTTACTGCACTTGTCATACGGGATACTCTGGAGATGGAGTGAGGTGTATTGGTATGCGTTGTTCTACTTTCATGGTTGCTACAACTGCTGTAGCTCATAAAGTCCTTTCTCATTTGAAACTAAGGATTCGAATATGCGTGTAATAACTGATTATAGCCAATACCATTGCAATTTAACACACTCTAATAAACAGTGACCTTTTAGGTAATCAACTGTGTTTACTGTATTTACATGCTTTCAGATGTAAACGAGTGTCTTCCTCATCAGATATCTGGCGGCTATAGTCATCTTGCCCACAACTGTCACGCCGATGCGAACTGCACCAATGCGAAAGGGTCATTCTATTGCGCATGTCGCACGGGGTACTCAGGCGATGGAGTCAAGTGTTCAGGTGCGTCCAGATTTAGGAGTCATTGATGTCAAATTGTGTCCTTTAAAAAAGGTAGAAAAACAAAAGAGCAGCAATTGGTTACAGATTGGAGTTAACTTCCTAGATATATAGATGAATAACAATTATTCACCGAAGTGGAGGTTGCTAGTCCTGGATATTTACCGAACTGCGAAGCAGTGAGGTAAATATCCACGACTAGCCACCGACACTGAGGTGAATAATTGTTTTAGTATACACTAAAACAGTGATATAATTGAGCACAAAAATGACGATTTTTAACTCAAATACTGTTGCCAACGATTACAATTTTGGCGCGTAATGACCGGGCGGCCGCGGCCGTCGCTTTTTCTTGCTAGACTACGAGTAGTCCCCCATTTTTCCTCAGGGATAGTAGAGCGAGCAAAACGCGAGCGCGCGTGAAAATCAACCCACGCGAGAAAAGGCGACACGCGGCGGGGAGAGAGAAAAATGAGGGACTACAGACAAAGCCCAAGCTTTTGAACTAATGCGTTGCTCTCACAACGCAAAACTATGATTGGCTCTTCCATGGAAACCTGTCAATATCTGTCAAAAACGCGCCAGCCGCTATCAACACTCGACATAATCTCAATTTACAGAACAAATAACTAGAGCAGAACTAATAACAGCAAAGAACAAATAACTAGTCAGAAGAAAGCCAACCCGGCAACTGATGAGGTTCGCGTGGAGAACCGAAATCATGGTCTTGTCTGATCACAAAGTGGGAATTGAATAACAGAACAGTCGCAAGGCTGTTAAGCTTATTCAAAAGTTATCACCAAGGAAGGAGGTACGCACTCCAGTCCAAATACTCACATTATCTCCAGAAAAACAAGCGGCAGTTAAAATTCATGAGCAGTCATGACTGAGTCACATCGCAGTTCTCTATAGTTGATGTAGTTTTAGTTTAAGCTGCAATCCATTCTTCGAGATTTGGATATCGCTATCCGTCCTGCTAAAAACGCTAACGAGCTGGGCCCAGCGTGACAAAACATTGTAGGAAACCGTCACATTCACGGCCAAAAAGAAAATCGCTTAAAATTATTCAGATCCAGGAGGCAATCGCCGGAGAAATTAAACAACCCCAAACCCTTATTTAGCCGCATTGAAGAGCTTTACTTTTCAAAAGAGGTCAAAGAAAATGCTCTTGCATTAGAGGGCAAATCATGCCGACCATAAACAATAAGCGCAGAAAATTAATATGCGTGTCACGACCTCTCAGTATGAAATAAGCGGGAAAAATCACATTTGCTCAGTCAAAACGTTTTCCGCCAGAGCATAATCTATCCGTCAGAGAAAAAAAATTCATTGGAACAAGCAGCATTTTGGCATGAGTAAAAGTCGTGTGTTGCCTACACTATCAAGTTCTTCACGCGAAACAACCGTGAAGAAAATTAGTATCTGGGTTTTCTTTTGCTTGCAATAAGTATCCCCCGCAGTTTACCGATAACAAGAGCAATGACAGCTCAATGAGGGAAGGAATCCCATTGGATGCGCTTAATTGATTTGGAAGGGGATACGAACTTCACACTCCGAAATCAGTCGGCCGTGAAGGGTCAAAAGCTTGGGCTTTGTCTGTAGTCCCTCATTTTTCTCTCTCCCCTCCGCGTGTCGCCTTTTCTCGCGTGGGGTGATTTTCACGCGCGCTCGCGTTTCGCTCGCTCTACTATCCCTGAGGAAAAATGGGGGACTACTCGTAGTCTATTTCTTGCCGACAACTGAAACTTTTGAAGGCATTTGTTTAGCTCTTGCGGGGAAATTTCCTCAAAAGGAGTTGTGAATTCTTTTGTATTTAAAATCATTCTATAAAAAAAGATTATTAAATTTAGTTTTAAGCTTATTTATGAACAACTCAAGTGAATAAAGTAAGCAAGACTTAAGCTTAATTTGCATTTGTAAACAAAAAACGTTTTCACCGGGTTTTTTTTTTATCGATAAATTCGTGTCAAAAAGACAAAGCTTTACCTGTTGAAACTTCCAATCCGAACTTCGTCACCTTCTTCGTGTATTTCGGAAACAGCTTGCTTGATTAGTTGTGAAATTTCTTTGTTTGTTTACGGCAGCAAACCGGGAAGGCATTTTGCTTGCAACTTACGCGAGTTTGGCGTCGCTCGCTCCGAGGAACTGGAGGTGAATCAGTGAATAGTGCAGGATATTCACTGATTCAGTAGCCAATCAGAGCGCGCGGAAAACACTATCCACTGTTTTAGTATATACTAAAATGAAATATAGTCCGTCTGGCTGAATCGTTAAATCAAAATTTTAATGCAAAGAAAAACTACAGATTATTTTAAATGTATACGGCCGTGGGTTTGAAACACTGTGCGAACACTCATTTCCGGCAGTGCAAAACTATGACAAATAAGCGAAGAGGTCACTGCACTGTGTATAAATCACTGTAAACTGGAGATATCAGTTATCGTCCATCTTTTTATCATTGTTTTCCGATCATTGGACACCATATTAGCCCTTGGACATGCATGTCGCCTTGAAGTTTCCATGGTAAATGGGTTGCACTGTACATATTTTATCACATATTCATCCTCTTTCAGACATTGACGAGTGCTTACCTGAACAACTTTCAGCTCAATATAAACATCTTGCACACAACTGTCATGATGACGCTAGTTGTTCTAATACTAATGGCTCATATTATTGCACCTGCCATAAGGGATACTCTGGCGATGGAGTCACGTGTATTGGTGGGTGATGATTTGACTCTTGATTAAACATATATTTATATATATATCAGTTAACGTTGACTTTGCTGAAATAACAGAGTAATTTTTAATATTCTTTGATTTATTTCTCTTGTTTGCTTTACAGATATCAACGAATGTGATCCATCTGGACTATCAGCGGATCATCAACACCTGGAGAACATTTGTCATAAGGACGCGAACTGCACCAACACTAAAGGGTCCTACAGCTGCGGCTGTCAGGAGGGGTATGCCGGAAATGGAAACAATTGTGAAGGTTATTGAATCAGCTATCCTGGCAGACATATGTCTATCTCGCATTACAGAACTCTTGCGTTTTATGTCCTTCCATTTCGAATTACTTAACGTAAAGACTGCTTTGAATGTATCAAAGAAAGCGTTTACAAGTTGCCGGTGCTACTTTTGTCATGATTCTGCAGACTGTTAGAGCACGAAGTGTGTAAAGCCATTACTACTGACCATTATCAACTAGAAGTGCTCATCCTGTGATACCCCAGACTAAAATCCCAAAGAGTCTTTTCTTTTCTGAAAAACTATTGGAAAATAAAATATTGATTTGATAATGTACTACTGACTGGAGATTACGCACCTGTACTGTGAAGGCCAAAAGGTGTTTATTTTTTCCTTCCTCTAGAAAGGCGTTTAAATTTTCAATTTTATTGTATTCTTGTCTTCATAAAGATGTCGATGAGTGCATATCTGGTTCACATAACTGTCATGTTGACGCCAACTGTACCAATACCAAAGGATCGTTCTACTGCACGTGTCATACGGGATACTCTGGAGATGGTGTAACGTGCGAAGGTATATAATTGTAAAATAACTTTTTTCCCTCTCCTTTAAAAAGTGTCAACACTAAAACTAAAATTTATGTTGGGTAAATGGAAAACGCTAAAAGAACGTTACGTTTTAATACAGATATTCTTGAATGTGACACGGACAGCTTATCACTGCAGCACGACAACTATTCTCACAACTGTCATTCTGATGCAAACTGCACCAACACCAAAGGCTCCTTTTACTGCACCTGTTTGAATGGATATTCGGGAGACGGTGTTAACTGTGTTGGTAAGACATTTGTTCCCTTTCAAGTTAATAGACTCAACTGTCAGTGAACTGTGCTATCATCAACATTTTCAATTTAAATTCTTTTGTGAAAGGTTTGAACCCAGGAGTCATTTTAACCTGAGATCAGGCTCCATTTTCGTTTCGCTTTGTAAATAACATTCTGGCGGGCATGGCGAAACGAAAAGAGAGCCTGACACAATCCTTCTACCAAACGTCTGCCGCCCACTTTTTTGATTGATTGACATTTGCCGAATCAGCCAGCCAAAATTACTTCCGTTGCTTGTTTTTCTAGTATGCAAATTTTTCACGCGTGGGAAAAATGCAGAATGGCTGACTTAAAAAATAGCTTTAATTTATCTCTTAATTTTTTCAGCTAAAAATAAAACAGTCAGCACAATCACATTTAACTTATTGCGAGATTAAGGGACATCTCGAAGGTTATTTCTGTTGGCGTAGAAGGTAAAAAGTTTTCGAAAAGACGGCGACGCGATGTTGTACTAGTTTTATTATTTTGGCTAGGCGCTCTGGAATTTAAAATACTGAAATCTCTATTTTTCCGTTGTCTTAATATTTTCCTCGGTAATTTCCCCCGATTTTCAGTACATAAATCTTTAAAAAAAAGCAAACAGCCAACGAGCGAGGGCACCAGTTTTCTTGGTTTATTTTTTACAAAAAGCGAAGGCAAACAACCAGTCTGTGAACACTGAAAATTCCTTGAACAGCGAGGCGATATTTTCCGTCTAATGCTTCACAGTTGGCGATTGAGGTTTCTTTCGCAGTGAGCCTCCGCTTGCGTACCCCGTTCAGAGAAGTCATTCCCGGCTAAACTTTAAAATGAAACCAGTTTTAAGATGGACAGTATTTTGATTTGCACCCGTTTGTTGGTAAAAATTCAAAATGCACCTTGTTAGCGGTCAACAACTTGCAGAGGGATTCAACCCCGCGATACACTCACTTTCCGTAAATAAAGCAAATCCTGCGAAGATATGAACAACCACATGAATTTTCTGAATTTCCATGGCACATATTAAGGAATATTTTCCTACCATAAGACCCTAAAACAATAAAAAAGACAGCAGAATGGATCCTTTTCTCCGCCGACGACGGGTCATTCACGAAGACAACCACGCGAGGAATAAGCGCTTCAGCTTCCGGCGTTTCCGACAGCCAATCAGATCTTGTGGCATTGTTCTAACAGCCAATCAGCGTTACGGCCAAAATCTGGCCGTAACGAGCACAAACGTGAATGAGTTTGTATCAGGCCCAATTTCAGCGGTAGCCGTTAGAGAGAATGTATGAGAACCGCTCAAATTGGGCCTGATCTCAGGTTAGAGTCATTTCAAAAGTAGGTTGAGTTTGATCGTCCGGGTGAACGTAGTCCTGAATAGGACTGTTGTTGTTGACAGTGACTGACGTTTCGACAACCTGTGCGGTAGTCATCTTCAGAGTCAAAGTGAGTTGTAACACGTCAGTTGATGGTATCATACTCTGGTTATTGATCTGATTGGTCAATTACGTCGCGATGTTATTGGTCGTCTGTCAGTTAAGCCGTGTCATGTTATTGGCTATGAAGACTCGTAATCAGTAATTGGTGTGTTTCAATCCGTCTGTCGACACAATTAAACGGTCGTCGATTGTTAGTCAAAATGTCAGTTGTCCAGTCGTTCTCTCGTAGTTAGTTTTGCTTGATCTCGTCAATAAGTCGTTTTATATATTCAAGCAATAGTCATAGTAAAATATTTGGCCCCTATATCTCGGTAATTTCATTAACCTCACATTACGACCCCTAGTATATATAAGACAGAAGGCGCCCCTGAGATAAATTTTAGTGAAAAAGCTAATTGAAAAAAGGGTAACTGAATGCGAATTCTTTAAAAAAACTTATTTCTTACATTTCTACACCTTTATATTTCTCTTAAGTATTACGACAAAAAAAGGACCATTTTTGTCCTAATGGTGAATCCAGGCGCCCCTGAGATAAATTTTAGTGAAAAAGCTAATTGAAAAAAGGGTAACTGAATGCGAATTCTTTAAAAAAACTTATTTCTTACATTTCTACACCTTTATATTTCTCTTAAGTATTACGACAAAAAAAGCACCATTTTTGTCCTAATGGTGAATCTAAATTATTTTTTTGTAGATATTAACGAATGTGTCCGTGATCAAATATCTGATGAATATCAGCATCTTGAACACAACTGTCACGTCGACGCCAACTGTACCAACACGAAAGGATCATTTTACTGTAATTGTTTAAAGGGGTTTTCCGGTGATGGTGTTACATGTGTGGGTAGGTCTGATTTAGATGTAGCGAAGTAATAATAAAACTTTGAGGAACTCCTGATCCATTATAAGTTTCTATTTCTATACGTTGCTTGGTTGATAACTTCATGTAGATTTCTTAATTAATGTCTACTTCTGTTTATATGGTGCCTTTTTCACCATAATGTTTGTCTGCTTTACTTAATCTCGTCCCATGCGAGGTAATCCAAGACAGTCATGGATTCTAGGTTACACGTGGTGAATTCCGGTTTCTGCAAGCAAAAATATCCAGGATTCCAGAATCCGGATGGCTTACATGGGACGATTAATTATCACCCTATCTTTGGCAGAGGCCTTGTCTCGTCCATGTGAACTCAGAACAAAAGACAACTATCTAAAGAAGAGTGTTTATAAAAATGAAATTTTACAGCGCCAGAACATCCATAGCGTGAATTTCATCCGATTACTTCGAGTCGTTATTACTCCCTCAGTAACGTCTGAATCGACCGGCCGTTAATGCCGTCCAGTGACGTCACTACTCGTTGCCCTTTGCTTTAATTCATGCAAAAAGTAAACACGATATTCAAGTGGCAAACCGAGAAATATCGTTTGGAAATGTCTGCATGATACAGAACTGCTTTACTTTTTTCGATTGTAATTCATGTTTACCGTTCAAACTATCAACTGCATGCAGCACAACTCTGAACCGGTTGTACTAAATTCTGTAATCAAACTCGGTCGCAATCACGCAATGAAATAAACACACACACGGAACACTTAGTTCAAAAACACAATGATTTGCTTTAATTGAAAAGAAGCTATTTGGTTCTTAACGAAGAAATAACAAGGAGACAAGAAAGAAAAGCTAACAGAATCATTACACTTGACGGTAAAAACAGCAAGAAGGTCGAATTATGACATTGATCTCAGAAAACTTCGCGTAAACAAAATCACCGGCCGCCGAAACCACAAAGCGACTCTAAATAAAAAAACCTACCGACTCTCGGCAATGATTCTTCATTTGCAGTTCAATTTAGCATTTCAGTTTCGAAGACAAGGGTAATTTTGCTGTTTAAGATAAAGATTTAGCTTATCGAAATGTTTGAACTAAACGAAAGAATGCCAGGGATGCGATCCGCTGAAAATCAAGCGGCAATTCCGCTAAAATTTTTCATAATTATACATAATTATGCGAATGTTTAGACAATCAACCAATCAAAATCACTACCCGGTTTTCGGGTAGTGAGTGACGTCACTTGACGGCATTAACGGCCGGTCGATTCAGACGTTGTTGAGAGGAGAAAACGACTCGAAGCAATGGGATGAATTTCAGGCTAGTACATCCAGTGTCTAGGGGGAGAAACATACGATAATTGAAAAATTAAAATTGCCTCCGCCAGATGGATATTCTGAGTAATTCAATTAGTAGAAAAGTGTGAGGACTTGCAGGATGCCCAGGACTTCTGACATGGTACTACGAAATGCTTGATTGGCCGGGGCGTAGTATTTTACCAAATAACGCTGCAATTTAATGGACTCGAAACCGAATGTGGAACTACTGATGGACAGTTATTGCTGTTAGATATTTGTAGGAGCAACAATCACTTACAGTCTGATTCCTTTGAATTACCTTAACAGTTAACCCTTCAACTTACCCTAACCGCCCTAAGCCTTAAAAACCCCAACTGAAAACCTAAACCCTAATCCTGACTCGTACGAAGCTAAGCCTAACTCCAATCCAGCACTAATTGAGGCCACTGACCTTAACCTTAATCTAAATGACTAACTAATGAGAAAGATTTTCTCCTTTGCTCTTACATCGCATTAGTCCAAGCACAGCTTTAAAAAACTTCGTTAGGCGAGATTAGAAAAATCATGGCATTTTCACTCAAGAACAGCAATTCTTCTTGAGCTTTCTTTCCCGACATTTTTGTGTTTGTCAAGACATGTTTATAAAGATCAAAAGATACACTCAGATCTTTCCTTTTGACAGCGAATAGAAAAAGAGTAAAAATCCGCGACTAATAACCTGCATTTTCCCAAGTTAGCCTAAACAGGTTCTTGCATAAATGGTAATTACCACATATTATTAACAAACAATTAATGAATAAGGCAATCCCAGATCTCCATAATTCTTCATAAGATACGAAAGCCGAATTCAATAATTGTTTTATTATTCATTGAAACAATTTTTAGTTTTAAAAAAAGGCTAACACATGCTTACCTCCATCGATCCATCGATGTTAAGTTCATCTTCGATAGTGCACGTTTAGGGTTGTTCAGCTCCGCAAATATTCTCCAAATAGCAGATGTCACCCTTCGAGTTGTCTTCTTGCTGTTCTTGCCATGGTTTTAGTTATTTTTTTGTCTAGTTCTTACTCTTGACAGGAGTGAAATGTCCAGTTCACAACCAAAACAACTCAACCTCGTCACAAGGTCCTCTCGGTTAACGCTGCATTAACCTGCAAGAACGCTGCATTTTTGGCGTCATTTTCTTGCTAAACACAAAATTCTTCCAAATTTGGTCGTTAGTAACTGGTTATGATGAATTAAATGTGTGCTTTTAGCTAATCAGAATCGGGGAAATATTTTGAATGAATAATAAGGCTATTTAAGTTCTTAAACAGGCTCCTGTTTTCTGAAGAAAAAGCAAATTGTAGCTAAGAGTATTTAGCATGTAGTGGTATTCGGTTTATTATTTATGTAAAATCTGCATACCAGAAGTGAACTATTTATTAGGTGTGACGAAACTCTTGAATCCAACTGGGCCATTAAACTATTGTATATTAATACGGTTTTGAACATTGTCTTTTTAGATATAGAGGAATGTAAAAAAGATTTGGATAATTGTCATACTGATGCCAACTGTACAAACACTTATGGATCATTCTACTGCGCTTGTCAACTTGGTTACACAGGAGATGGAGTCTCGTGTGTCGGTAAATGCTAAAAAAAGTAATTTTAACATATCGTTTAAAAATATTTTCTGCGAGACCTGGTACTCTAAGTCTTTTTCCGATCATTCTGCTGCCTCTTATTGCAGCTCCTTTAGCATCAAAGAAATTGTGCACCACTAAACTGTATTTCTCCCACAAGGTAGTACTGCTGAATGAAAAACCTGAATGACAAGTCTACGAGCGCTTGCTTATATTGAGCACTTTTGAACGACAGCTCGTCTTACCGCTTTGATAATAAATAAAGTGTGTTCATATGGTCGGGCGAAAAGAGAGCTGAATTTTGCCGTACGAAGTTTACAGGCCGGTCTACCCGGATGGCTTTTACTTACCGCTATCGTGGTCAAAATTGTTGAGAAGTTTTTAGCTTTCACATTTCAGTGTATTTCTGTCCCCATTCCCTTGAATCAGTTTTGTACATAATCGGACTCTCTGAAAGCGTATTTGGCCTGTAATAACCCAATATTGATGGGATTAGGCTTTTTTGGTTTACCAAATGAGCGGTTCATACTTCACTAACAGACAGCAATTTATCTCTGTAAAACAATCAGATTCAGATCCACTGCAAAAAACATGTGGATTACCACAAGGCTCTGTGCTTGGCCCAGTATTATTCCTGATTTGTATTAATGACTTCACCAATTGTTCATCTATTTTTTATTTCCGTTTATTTGCTGATAATTTTAATCTATATTATACCCATAGTGATTTACATCATGTTGAGGAAAATGTTAATCGAGCCTATGGCTTCGTGCCAACCAACTCACAATATTGCTAAAACACATTTTGTAATATTTCATCCTCATCAAAAAAAGATAAACAATTCCTTGAACATTGAAACAGATTGTAAGCCAATTAATTAACAAAAAAGTGTTAAGTACCTTAGCATTCTCATAGACTGTCATCTCAGTTGGAAGGAACAAATCCAAGAAATTTAAAAAATATATATCTAGGGTTATTGGAGTCCTAGGTAAGATTAGACATTTTGATGACACGAAAACACTAGTTCAATTATACCATGCATTATTCTTCCCTTCTCTCCTGTGGCTGTACAGTGTGGGGCAACACTTATGACCATAACATTAAAACACTTCAAATAATACAAAGGAAAGCAATTCGTTTAATTACTTTCTCTAATTTCGATGCTAAGCTTAACCTTCTTAAACTTCAAGATCATTATTAAGCTTCAAACTCTCTGCTTTATGCATCAATTTAATACTGGCAAACTACCAAAGATCTTTGATTCGTTTTCTGTTAAAACATCTTGTAAACATAACGTAAATACTTGCTTTGCATCTAGATCTATTTTCTATCTTCCAAAAATTCGAACAAATTATGGCAAATTTAATATTCGATTTAATGGACCTAAATTATGGAATGAACTCGATGAAAGATTCAAGTGTCTTACTTCCAATCGATTTTAAAAAGAACTAAAGTTGCATTTCATTAGTCTCTATTAATCTTTACTGATATTTTGATGGTGTATATTTATTTATTTTGTTTTGTTTTGTTCTGTATATCCACTATTGTACCAAGTTTATGATACTTATGTGTACCAATGTATTTGTTGTGCCTCTTTCCTGACTTTCACATTTTTAATTATCATAATTACTTTCACCCAACTAGTTTAGCTTTTTAGTTATTTTGGGTGTCCGACTACTGTATGTACTGTTTATTTATAATATTCTTGTAAATTCTTTTGGTTGTCTACAGTAGTAGAAATAAACTGTTGTTGTTGTTGTTGCTCGTAAAATGCTGGAAAGTTTCTCACTGCAATGCCAAAAAGTTGCTCCCTAACTTTCAAAAGTTACCACCTAAATTTCTTGATACTCTTATATAAACGTTAAATAAAAGCTTTATTTTTCGTTCTTCACAATAATTACAAACATCGGTCAAGAAAAAAAAATGAAAAAAAGTAAAAATAATAATTTAAAAATAATTTTAAAAATAGAAAAATTGAACTTTTCAATGAAATCGTTGACTTTTTCATGCTTGATTGATATGTGCTCTAAACCTATATTTTGCTCAAAAAATGCTCAGAAAGACAAAATTTGCTCGAGGTTGCTAGAACCTCAAAAATTTGCTCCAAACGCCAAAAGTTGCTCAAAAGTTGCTGAGCACAATCGGGAAAGGCCTAGATGGGTGCTATTAAGGTGGCTCGACTGGATTTTTTTCAGGGGATACCTCCCAGGTTTGAGCATTAACTACGTCGCCATGAGCAAAGATATGGGAAAAAGATTACCACAACTGTATTATATAAAGATGAAAATTTCTTATGATCTGGGTTTTATTGCAATCGGAGTCGCCATGGCAACGTAACAACGCCATTACGTTTTTTATTTATCTTTGTGTTTCTCTGTACCGGGAGTTTTTTTAAGAAATCGCTTAAGGGAGTTTGTACCTGCCATAATTGCCTCAATTATGGCAAAGTTTGAGCAAATTCTGTGATAGCGTTTTCGAGATATTTTGAAACGAAGTTTTAAGCATCATAAAAACAGTGAAATAGCATGCTATCCACGCAATTAGCTAAATTTTTGAGAAAATGATAAGCTTTGGAAACGCGGCTTCATCTCATAGTGGTTTGATTCCATTGAAAACTGCGTACAAAAAAAGAGGAGAATTGCTCCGGGCGATCTCGAGTAAGAAGAATTTTAGTAACTTGCATTCGGCTGCTTTTGTTACGGTTTTTGCACATAATTTGGTGGATGCCTACAAATTTCGCATTTTTCAAAAAACCGCTCTATAAATTTTTTTATAAATTTTGCAATCGCGAGATCAATCATCTACAAATATACACTGCAAGTTTTAAGAACATTGAAAACAGAGAAGGCTTTTAAATAGGGCCTCAAATATAACCAATTTTCCCCCCATATTTTGTGTTTACAAGTGAGCGTCCTCATTATTCAGTGGCACTGTTTCCAAGTTTTATATGCACGTGCCCATTTAGCAAAAAGATAGAATTTGCATCAAAAAAGAACCCTCTGTTAAATCTCCCGAATATGCTAATAACCGGGTAAAGAAATTAGTGATATATTATAACGTCACAGCAACTCTTTGTAAGAGTTTCTGTGAAGTTATAACCCGAGTAAGTAAAGTATTTCATCCTGCACGATGAGCCGTGACGTTCACCGTCTCGGCTCTCACTGCTATCTGTGACACAAGCCAATTATTAGCATATTCCGGATATTTCTTCCGAAAGTAATCGAGAGTTCTTTTTGATGCAAACTTATTTATTTTTGCTAAATGTGCACGTGCATATGAAACTTGGAAACAATGCCAATGAATAATGAGGACGCTCACTTGTAAACACAAAACCTGGGGGGAAAATTGGTTATATTTGAGGTCCTATTTAAAAGCCTTCTCTGTTTTCAATGTTCTTGAAACTTGCAGGGTATATTTATTAGCAAATGATCTCGGGATTGTGAAGTTTAGAAAAAATTTTATCGAGCGGTTTTTTGAAAAATGTGAAAATTGTAGGCATGGACCAAATTATGTGCAAAAACTGTAACAAAAGCAGCCGAATGCAAGTTAATAAAATTCTTCTTACTCGCGATCGCCCAGAGCAATTCCCCTCTTTTCTTGTACGCAGTTTTCAATGGAATCAAACCACTATGAGATGAAGCCGCGTTTCCAAAGCTTATCATTTTCTAAAAAAGTTAGCTAATTGTGTGGATAGCATGCTATTTCACTGTTTTTATGATGCTTAAAATTTCGTTTCAAAATATCTCGAAAACGCTCTCATAGAATTTGTTCAAACTTTGCCATAATTGAGGCAATTATGGCAGGTACAAACTCCCTTAAGCGATTTCTTAAAAAAACTCCCGGTACAGAGAAACACAAAGATAAATAAAAAACGTAATGGCGTCGTTACGTTGCCATGGCGACTCCGATGGCAATAAAACCCAGATCATAAGAAATTTTCATCTTTATATAATACAGTTGTGGTAATCTTTTTCCCATATCTTTACTAATGGCGACGTAGTTAATGCTCAAACTTGGGAGGTATCCCCTGAAAAAAATCCAGTCGAGCCACCTTAAAATAATATAGATTTATTGTTATGGCAACGTTAAGAGAACATCAATAAGCCAAAGTACTGATTCATGATTCTTAAAACCTCTTAAAACCCACTTTTTTTCCTTATTGTACGCATGCGTGTTTGCTGAAAAGAGCCACATAAGATTATTTTAAGGACGATGGAAGATTTCAAGCTATTAAATAAGATACGCTTGAAAATATTCAGACTTCGATTCAGACAATATTTTTTGTCTATTCCCTTAAAAACTACCACTTTAACAGATCCATCTTGGTTAATCAGTGGCACAGTATTCTTCGTTGAATGGTTAACAAGGCTCCAATGAACAGGCCCGGATTCCACCAAGAACAACAAACGCTCTCTGCAGCGACATATTTGTGTTTACAGTTTCCACAGAAACTGAAACACTATCCAGCCATGTCGTCAGTCCGTAAGATCCGTAATGGCCGTGAAACTCTAATTCTGAAGGACGGGTGTCCCATTACGCCCTAGTCGTTGCTTGTCAGTATGTAAATTTATTCTTTTCTTGTCTAAAGAAATTTTGCTAAAAAGGGATAACTGTGGTAATCGGCTTGCTACATGTACCTAGGTAACATGAAAGTGAAGTTTCACCTTTAACGTCAGAAAAATAAGCGTGACCTGTTGTGTCAAAAAAGGTTTTTTTTGTCGATGCAAGAAGTCACGTTTCATTTTCTCTTTGACTTTTTTCATGTTCAAAAACCTGGTAAGTCTGGATCGACCATGGTTTACAATTCTTTTAACCAGCCTTTTGGTGCAAGGAAAAACACGTGAGATGCGAGTCTGTTTATGGGGCTAAGGCAATCTAAGACTGTACTGAATAAAAAACTCTGCTTATTTCTCTTTCTAAGATGTCGCGGAGTGTTCTGTCGGATTTCACAACTGCCATACTGATGCCAACTGCACCAACACAAAAGGATCGTTCTACTGCACGTGTCATACGGGATACTCTGGAGATGGAGTCACGTGTGTTGGTACGTACGATCGTTTCATTTACCGTGGTGCTTCATTGAAGCACTGGTCGTAATGTCGAATAGAAGAACACGCAGTAGGCAATTAAATACATGCATTGCCGCGTCATGGATTTACTCGCGGTATTTATAAGTTTTACAGTGTAATTAAAAGAAATAAGGTTGTGAAGCAAAATACGAGAAATCCTTTCCTCAATCAACACTGAGCTGAATACACTGCAGGCTCCTCTATACTAAGTTTAAATAAAACATTTGGCGGGGAGTTTAATCATTACTAGTAAGAAATAACTTAGCATATGAGTATATTAAACAGACATTATTTCTATCGTTGTCTTATCTTAGATGTGAATGAGTGTCTGCCCGATGAAATATCTGATGAATATCGTTTGCTCTCCCACATCTGTCACGCTGACGCCAACTGTACCAACACTAATGGATCCTTCCACTGCACGTGTCATACGGGATACTCTGGAGATGGGGTCACGTGTGTTGGTGGGTATTCTACAAACACTATCCTTTCCTTTAGTACAGTTGAACCTCTCCACAACGGCCACCTTGGGGACAAAAGAAAGTGGCTGTTATGGGGAGGTAGGGTTGTTATATGACAATTCTTTTAGGGAGTGCCAAGTTCATGCCTATTTACTGTCCATCCAATCATATTTAATGCAAAGAGAAAAAATACACAAAAAAATTGAATTATGTCTTGAATCAAGATGTTGACGTAACCGCCAAAACGAGCAAGGTTCGCAACATTCGCCATAAGTACTTACTGCTGCAGTATAAATGAAGCAAAAATCAAAATACGATTGCCCCGATATATCATAAACGTGCAAATTCATGACCATTCTTGACTTTCTCATCAGTCGTTGAAAAACACTGGCCTTCGCCGAGAGGTTATTTTGGCAGTTGAGAACATGCGTTAGTGGCCGATGCCGCTATAGAGAGGTGGCCGTTGTGGAGTAGCCTCCCCTGCAGACGTTTTTAGGGGTTTGTCACGCGTTCCTGACCCACGGACGTCTGCTGACTTGAGCGGAAAAAACGTAGACCAATCACAGCAGACTTCCAGATCTGGGAAGTGCACTTTGGACCCTGATAAATTTCGCGCTTGACTTTATAGCTCCAGAAAAGAGCACAAAGGTCTCATGAAAGGTGAAGACCTTACAGTTTTAGAAGGAACCACTCAGTTAACTCACAAGCGTTATTACTAGTGGCTACCCTCACAATCTCATAGAAAAAAGTACCTCGGAGGTTAAATTTGCTGAACGGAAGTCGGCTTTACTACAAAACAATAACGTGTGAAAAAAAAGTTCTGCCTTTTCTTCAGTCTTACAGGGTACTGTTCATACTATTTTTGACCAGTGTTCGGCCTTACACTTACGTCTCCTCACACCGTTTTTTTTAGATATCGATGAATGTCAGCCATTTGGATTATCCTCTGAGTACCAACACTTGTCTCACATTTGTCATGATGATGCTAACTGCTCAAACACTAAAGGATCCTATTACTGCATATGTCTAGAGGGGTACTCAGGAAATGGACAGGATTGTGACGGTAACGCTTTTTCACGTACCTCTTAAAAGAAAGCTCCTTTATAACTTAAATTAGTAAAGCCCCTCATAAGTGGATTTGTTAGTTAGAAGAACCCTTTAGTTGAGAAGAAGTTAGCGGTTTCTAATACTAGCCTCTGGATAGGATATAAAACTTACGAAGCGTTAGAAAAATAGCAACTCCAAATAGTTTACTTCTTCTTAATTCTTCTCTTCTTTGGGTTCTGTGGTCTTTCCTTTTCCCTGGACCTCATATAACGGCTTGGAAACTAAAATTTGATAGCATTTTGTTTTGAATAAGGGTATGGGCATGATTTTCAGTTGAACATGCCTACCGAGCGTAAAAATCGCATCCAGTCTGAGGATTAATGAGAGAGGGAAAATTTTATATATTTAGGCATGACAAAATTCAAGGGAACATTGGTACTTAGAAATAACATCTCATAGGCATGGAAAAAATGGGTTCATGCCCTCGCAGCCTAAAATTGACCCAGCTAAACTTAGGTCCCAGATCTCTCGCCGGGTTAATAATTCATTCCCAGTTTTAGCTCCTCTGGTTTGGCATGCCGGGCATGCCGATGGTGAAGCCAGTTGGTTTGGCATGCCCGGCATGCCAGGCAAGAAACTGGCATGCCCAGCGAGACTGATTTTGATGTTCGCTTCAGTATCATATCCTGAGAATCACATATAATCGCCAAATATATCTTAGGGAGCTTGAAGTTACAGGTTTCATGCCTGGCAATAAATGCAGATTATAACAAAAAAAGTCATGTTTGTCACAATGTGTGTCACGGGATCGACTGGCAAAACTGAAGACGGAAGCCTGGATTTATAAATAAAAAGCACAACAAAACAACATTATTCATACATAAAATAGAATACTTAACTTGCAATCAAAGATTAATCCTTTTATTTCAAACCGATACTGACATTTCTGGGTCCACATTTAAATTTGATCGCGGAAAAGCGTCTTAAACAATAAGATAACAAATCTTCTCAGTATAAACTTATCCATGCTTAAGTTTTATCGTGTCGGAATGTTTCCCGGTCAACAGCATTAAAAGACTGGTGAAAATGAAGCTTACCAGGTCGTTCAAGTCAGTACGAGAGTACGACGTTAATACTGCAAAGACGTTCTGATTTGGTGAATTTGGACTGCCTTCTCAGAGAGATTTTGCTTAGTTTTTCAGTGCGCTCCTTGTCGGCTATGCGAATCTAGCAAACTGTTTTACTCCTTGCTGACGATAGTCCTTTGAGCAACGTCATCTGCGTCATCCGAAGATACCCCGAGCACGCACGAAATCGGCCGAATTTCCGCAGAAGTGTTTTCGCGGATGACGAGGAATCTAGTTTGTTGTAGCGTGGCAGTTGTGGCGTCACGATGTCGTCATGTCTCTTCGCACTTGTTTGTCTTTTTCTTCTGCGGTGCATGGTTGAGATGTTGGTGAATGCTGGACAAGAAATGGATTCTGCGAGAGACTGTAAGTACAAATTTAGTATTAATTTGGTAAAGAAAAAGCCTGAATATCGAACAAATCCCGTGAATTATCCTTTTGGCATTCAGTTTATCTTGCTGTTGAGCATGCCTAAGAACTCCGGCATAAGTGGTTGTCAACTTGTTCACTTCGGATTGTTTCTGTTTGTATGTCTTGTAATCTTCTTCAGCTGCTAAGAAGACTAAGGAAAACTTCAAAAATAAGAAACCAAAGCTAAAAAAAGTCAGTTCTAATTTTATAGCTCGAGTATAATTATTTTTGGCACCTACGGTCATATTTTTCCACTGTACTGGTAAAGTTACTTATTTTTGCTGCATAGTTTGACTGTTGTTTGAAAGACAATTAAACGGATATTACAATCACTTTTGGAGACAAAATAAAATATCCGTAAATCAAATGCCAAAATCAGATTTGGATTTCGCTTTAAAAAAATGAACATGCTGCGCGTGTCAATGCAAAGTTGTAAACAACTCAATATAAGCAGTCTGTGAATGTGCATTTAGGTCCACAAAACTAATTTTTCTTTTGCACATCTCATCCAAGCAAAGACTTAAGGCTTACATTGCTTGTCTACGAGTGTACTACAAAATGCTTTGCTACAGTAAGCCTCTGAGAGGCGATTCTGGTAAATTTATAGGACGCTAAAATGCAAATAATTCTAAGCTTAAACAACCTGGCTGGGTCCGACTTTTGAATTACAAAATGTTCAGGTTTGCCGGCTCTACTTTAAATGAACATGGTTTTTGAAATGATTTTGTAATATTTTAACCCGAAAATTATGATTGGGTTATAAAGCTTTTAAAACGGACGAAAACTAAGCTAATAAACATGTTCAATGAAAAAAACTAAGATTTAGTCGCTTTTTCAACTTTGCTTTGTGGGCCGAAAAATTTACCTTTACGCAAAAACAAAAGCAAATAATGAGGCTATTATTGGACATGTTTTCTGAGAATTTTATCTGATCAATTTAATGTCACTAGCCTTTAATTTAATAATTTTGATACTCTATAAACTTCTCATTTGATAGCCTCACTTTTTTATACACCGATTGAGAAACAAAATCGCTCTCGTTAAATCCTATTTTATGACCTATTTATTAGGACTCTAGGTAACATACGAAATGATGTAACCGGACAGGCTTTAACCTTTGGTCCTAATTTATTTTTTCTTCGCAACCCCTAATCAGTTGACGGGCCGTGAAAGAATATCGCCACAAAAGATGCGAAAAAGTTTTCGCTGAGTTTCCTTTACATATTCCGGCTTTATATGGGTTTACACCCCAATTGCCTGCTTAAAAATGAAACTGTTGTTCAATTAAGTGTCAGTCAAACTCGGTATAATCTTGACTTGCAAATCCAAATGCAAAGGTTTATTTCGCAGTAGAAAAGCGTGTAAACATCATCGAACAGCGCAATGTAAATAGCTGTAAATTGGCTAATGTGAAACCACGTTTCTTTCACTTTATTTACCATGTATTTATCTCAGTTGCACACTCTTGTGAAATTAGCCTCAGACAATTAGTTGCGACCTTTAACAGACTCAACAAGCCAGTATGAAAATATGTTAAGAGAAGCTGAGCTCTACATGTTCTATTTCTTTTTTTCATATTGCCCTTGCATGTGTTAAGATTCCATTTCTTTTTTGTTACAGGTAACTTCCAGACATGACGAGGAGATAATTACTTTTCTAGAGAGCAATCCTTTGATACCGTCAGTTATTACTGACTTACTTTGAGTTAAAAACGAAGAACACAGACACTGGTAATGACAAAAAAACATTAATCCCTGGCAAGCCTACAAAACAAGAAAGAGGAACTCAGACTCCTTATCAAAATGTGAAACAAGATAAAAAGAGCTTTTCTAACGTAGGGAAAATTGCGTTCGAGAGATTTGTAATTGCAACGTTATATTCAAGCACATTGCATTGTCAAACATCATAATTTACTGAATAATGAACAGTGATTTTGGGGCTTAGCTCAGTTTGTAATGAACTTTGAAAGATATTCTATAACCTTGTATTTTTAAAAGCTTTCATGGAACATAGATGCATTTTATTATACAATGAAAATAGTCTCTGTCTCTCTTTTTACTGATTTCAGTCAATTCCATTTTATTCGCAATGTGAAATGGGAATCCTATTAAAGACTCATTAAAAGGGGTGAGGAGTTTTTAGAATCCCCCAACAGGTCATCTCCACGATGACGCTGTTTTATTACTTCGGCAGAATCCCTCAGGGTTTTACTTTCTTGTGGAAATTAGAGCTTTTGTTATTTAAACTTCGCTGGGACAACCAAATCTATGAAAATGAAAGGAATAGCAATGACGTCATCGTGTAACCGTACATCAAAAGATAAGCACTGTGATCTGTTTATTTTTTTTTTTAGCCGGGCTTAAAACATCTGTAGATTCAAGGAATTATAACCTGTGTGTTGAAACATGCCAGAGACCGATTTTAGCATGCCCGGCATGACCCAGATTATGGCACGCCCGGCATTCCAGAGAATTTAGCATGCCGGGCATGTCAGAAAATTTGGCATGCCCGGCATGCCGGGGATTTTGCTGGGTATGAATTACTTTTTACTAGAACCTAGGCTTCTCGCGGACTGGGTGAGAAGGTCACAGAACCTCAAATTATGCTTAGAGGGCATGCGAAATTCTGTTGCATGCCAATTTCAATGCAAAACCACTCTGGGGCCACCCCCTCTATTACCAGTGAGCAAATCATTGACGATAGGCATGGGAAAAATCCTTGCATGCTAACCAACATTGAAAACGCAGCAGAAATGTCCTCAATTGCTGAGTCATGCCCTAGGGGAGGCTTTAAAATACAGAATTTCCTGACATGGATGAGGGAATTTTCCGTAAACAGCATGTGATCATGCCGGCTAGGACGTATTGCGTCCGTATTGCCCCTTTTTACAGCTAGCTAGGCTCATTTTTAGGTTCCATGGCCTGAAATGACGAAAAATTCATGCCCTAAATGTAAAAAGTCCAAAAACGTCCTCGAAATTTTAGTTTCCAAGCCGTTATATGTAATAGAGATGGCCGCTTCAAATTGCTGGCATCAGTACGGCTAATAATGATAATAATAATAATAATAATAATACTTATATAGCGCCGATATCAATATCGCTAGTTTCATCAGCCCTTGAAAATAAAAATATTTAAAAAAAAAACAAAAACAAAAAACACAAAAAATACTAAGACTGTGTAAAGTATACATGCAAAAAGTGCATGAACCTCCAAAAAAGAATAAAACAATTATGTCAACAATAAAACTAGAAAAATTACCTAGACTACTTAAATCGTACAAAACTGCATAAAACCTATTAAAAACGAGATTAGAAAGCACATAAAATTACAAAAAAGCTTTCTGAAATAAAAATGTCTTGAGTGTCTTTTTAAAAGATGCCACTGAGGGCTGCTCCTAATTGAATAGGGCAATGATTTCCATAGTTGAGGAGCAGCAGCAGCAAAAGATCGATCTCCTAACGTTGTTAAAGTCTTGAATTTCACAGGGTTTAGTAGCAGTCCATCACAATCGGAGCGTAACTTGTTTTTACATGCTTCTTTAAGACTAATACTCAAATTTACAATTTGAGGATGTTGTTTTAGTAGACAGAAAGGAACGAGATATATATTTACAGATATTACAAAAAATCTTTCTTTTTTTAAGATATTGATGAATGCGTATCTGAAACACACAATTGTCACGCGGATGCCAACTGCACTAATACCAAAGGATCATTTTACTGCACATGTCATACAGGATACTCTGGGGACGGTGTCACTTGCGCTGGTTAGTTTTTCTGAAGAGCTACCGCAATAATCCTTCATATATGTACATATTACTACTTTTTATAGCTTTAATTACGCTGAAATGTTTTTTCTCTTTCCAGATATTTCTGAGTGTGATGAAAAGGCCTTAGCGCCTCATCACAGCAATTACTCGCACAACTGTCACACGGACGCCAACTGTACAAATACTAAGGGATCATTCTATTGCACATGCCAAACGGGATATTCTGGAGATGGCGTTGTCTGTTCAGGTAAAGTGAATTGTACTGACACGAAAGGGCAAGGTCGACGATATGTCATCTAAAAGAATGAAAACAGACAATTAGGTGTTATTGAGGGCGACAACAGGAGCCCGCAATCCTAATCTCCAGGTTGTTGCATTCGTTCGGACTTCGACGAAGAATGAATGGAATGTACAGAAAGCAATTCGAACACGCGCGTTTAGACTTTCTATCCCTCGTTAACTGATCACGCGTGTTTTAACTATCTGTCACGTGAAACTTATGCAAAGCACAACGATGGAGCAGAAGCGTTTTGACCTTCGATCGTTGTCGCCAGCACTCCGTAACCTTTGGTTATTGATAGTTATTTAGCTTGGAATGTAGACTTTTATGACTTAGGCCCAGGCCGAACGTCGAACTTTTCATGATACGAACCAAACTCTAACTTAGGTCGACCTAAATCAAGTTAAGATCGTCTGTTGGGTAAGACGTCGAACTAAGGAGTCTTAGGACGCGTCGAACGAATCAACTGAATCAGACCAAAGAGCAATTTTAATAAATTTTATCAGAAAAGGGGCTAAATATACATATCATTCAGATCTTATTTATTAGTTTAGTTTGTCGCTTTTGAAAATCGACCTCGTCCCGGAGACGATCTTCAGACGTTCTACCCGTCTGAAGTAGACGGATAGAACTTGTTGGACAATCCAACTCATTCAGACGAACTTAACTGAGCCAAACGTCGATCTCTTTATGAACTTAACTCACTAAGTTTGATTCATCCCATGAGAAGTTCGACGTTTGGTCTAAGCCTAAGTTTAGGTTGTCTCATGAAACGTTCTTCCAAACCCTGAAAACTCTAATACTAGTGTCAACAGTGGTTTTTTCATCAATTACCTCTGGGGAAAATATATCGCCTCTGCAAATTTAAGAAGAAACAAAACTTGTCAGATAAAATTTGCCTTGTTAATTTATATTTGTTTATTTTTTCTCGGTTTATTTGCCAGGAAAACCCGCTGAGGTTATCGAAATTAGGTTTATGAACAGTGTAGTAACAGTCAATTAACTTTCAATTTTTCTCTGGACATTTCATTTCAAATTGTGGCAGTCATTCAGTAACAGAAGCTTTTTGTCGCCCTGTTTCTGATTGCATGGATGTTAGCTTTTAATTGAATATCCAATGAAATATAAATATAATTTTATGTTTATGATGTCCTTTAGATATCAACGAATGTGTCCCTGATCTGATATCAGATGAGTATAGTCTTCTTGAACATAACTGTCACTCTGATTCGAATTGCTCAAACACCAAAGGTTCTTTTTACTGCACGTGCCTTCCTGGTTATTCAGGCAACGGTGTGGCCTGTGCAGGTAGGTGACACTGGTAGGGAAACCTGCCATTGCGCCAGTTTGGAATCTTAATTTGATACTATAAAAGCATCTTTAAATGAACATTTGATATCTGTTAACTCTTGTGGATAAAAACTCCTGATCCATATATCATATAATTTTGGGTTTTTTTTCGTCTTCCTACTTGTCTGTCTAACTAGTGATTTCACATGCTAACTGATATGACTAAATGCAGTACAAGTTGCATGAGATGTTTTCTTTTTTTCACGTTTCGACTGGCCTGCAGTGCAG
Organism: Porites lutea; assembly: GCF_958299795.1. Lineage (NCBI taxonomy): Eukaryota > Metazoa > Cnidaria > Anthozoa > Scleractinia > Poritidae > Porites > Porites lutea. Next base: position 11,681,436 of record NC_133209.1, read on the forward strand.
GCGTTTTCTTCGGGTGCGCGAATGTTTTTTGTTGCTATCAGTCTTTTCTTCCCGGCGATGCAGGCTAAGTTACGACTTGTAACTCCCTCTTTCGATGCACGCATAATAATATTTTTTTCATTTTAGACATTGAAGAATGTGCAACAGGTACTGACAACTGCAACCTAAACGCCAACTGTACCAACACCAAAGGATCATTCTACTGCACTTGTCATACGGGATACTCTGGAGATGGAGTCACGTGTGTTGGTACGTAGGGCAATTCAGTTTTGTACATTGACATCATGAGATTCTAGGTGATGAGAAATTAAAATTGTAATGAATTTGGTTACGATGAATTTACTACTTTATGGTGTAGACTAGGTGCCTATTGGATTTTGTTGTTTATTATGCTGTATTTATAGACATAGAGGAATGTGCAACAGATGTTGACAACTGCCACGCTGATGCCAACTGTACCAACACCAAAGGATCGTTCTACTGCACGTGTCATACGGGATACTCTGGAGATGGATTCACGTGTGTTGGTGAGTTTAATTCATGAGATTACTGATGTAACTAGCGGGCTGCCTTACTGGAACATTTCGTAGGGTAGAGGTCCATAAGTGAGTCGCGAGATTCTGAGAATTGATAATGCTATGTCACTTAGAATATGTTTGATTGAATTGTTCTTCCCCGGTCAAATATAGGTCATCAGGGCTGTGTCCTTCTTCATAAAACGCTCATTAGGGAGGTTCACGTCTTAGTCGAGTGATAGACTTTAATGAAATGAACCAAATAGTGTGATACACGTGCAAAACTGTTGTTGTCGTTGTTGTTATTGTTGTTTTTCACGCTGTAGTTGTTGTCCGTGGTCGTAATTGGGGTGCAGGGGCCTAAATCAGTTAGAGTCCCAGCCACTGGTGATATTTCAATTCCATGTTTGTTTTTCCGCATTTGTTGCCCGTTTAGCCCCCTATAAGTTGTGCAGAAGACACTTTTAGCTTCTTAATAATCAGTTGACAAATCTGCCCATTTTAAACGCATGAAAGCTGGAAGCCATTTATTATTATAAGATAATTTTTCCTTCAGATGTCGACGAGTGTTTGCCTAAACAGCTGTCTACTGAACATAAGCATCTTGCGCACAACTGTCACACTGACGCTAGTTGCTCAAACACTAATGGGTCTTATTATTGCACCTGTCATACCGGATACTCTGGCAATGGAGTCACGTGTGTTGGTAGGTATTTGGCGCTATTTTACATCTTCTCATTACGAATTATCCGTTTAAGGAATAGTGTAATATAAAAAGCTCAATAAATTAAAGAAATTGCATGAATGTGTTGTATGGTAAACTTAAGAGTTGAAAGGACCCTTTCCATGATTTGTGTTTTTCAAAAAAAGATACCACCAGTTGGCGAAATTCTACTACGCTGCTGCTGAAATAGCGCCTTAAAATTAACAACCTTTCAAAGTTTGAGTTTAATCTGCCTGAAAAGAGCGACCAGGCAGTGTGAGAGCCTGGTATGATGAAAGGCTTGTTTAAAATCCTTTTGTCAAATAACCAAAAGTGTGAAGACGTCTTCCAGCTAGCTGGGGAAATTGAACAAAGTTTTATTGATGTTATTATTTTCCTTTGTTTGTTTGTTTTTTACAGATATTGACGAATGCGCCCCCTCTGGTTTATCGATGGCGCACCAGCACCTGGCAAACATTTGTCATAAGGACGCGAACTGCACCAACACCAAAGGATCTTACAACTGCGGCTGTCAGGAGGGGTATGCGGGAAATGGAAACAATTGTGAAGGTAGGTTATGATTTTATTTTCTTTTTTGGGGGGAGGGCGGGGGATGTTCATAACGCATGACCCAAAAATTTACAAGGATAGTAACATGACATCAACGGCAAGCTTTTATTTCAAATACTTGTTGCACTGACCTAATTTTCTTCCTTGCGTTTTACCAAGATGTCGATGAGTGCTCTTCAGGAACACACAACTGTCATGCCGACGCCAACTGCACCAACACCAAAGGATCGTTCTACTGCACGTGTCATACGGGATACTCCGGAAATGGAATAACGTGTGTTGGTAAGTCTTCAGACTACCGTTTATTAAGTAAAAACAGTCTCGTAATACCACAAAACGTAAGTAGTGGATACTCAAATACCGTAAAAAAACCCGCGAGTGAGAATCTGAATTTTCCTAATTTAGCCTAAACAGGTTTCTAGATAAATGGTAATGAGCGCAAATTTAGGCTATTTAGGTTTTTAACTACAATGATGGACGAAAGTCTTGGGACACCTTTGCATTTCTGGGGCGTTTTTCAATTCACACAGGTCCAACCCCTCCCCTCACCCCACAAACAATGTTGGACGCGTTTTTCCAGAATTTTTTCCGAGTTTCAACTTTGTATAGAGTGGGGGGAGGGAGAACTGCAAGAAAAATTCGAAAAGGATGCACTGTTTTAAGAGGGAACCTAGAAAAGACAGAAAAATATGAATATTGCAGTACTGTTCCAAGGACTTTTGTCCAGGATTGTAGTTTCTTATTTTCTGAAGGAAAAATACATTGTAGCTAAGAGTAGTTTAAAAAATTAGTATTTATGTTACAGGTCAAAACTAAATTCAGGTTATTTTTTTTTAAACTAGGTTAATTCTCAATTTCTATTGTCTCCTAGCCCTAATTCATGTATAGTTAGGGCTAAAGACCCGTAGGAGACCAAGGAAATTGATAGTCAACTTAAGTTAACACATTTTGATTTGAATTTAATTTTGACTTGTAACATTTATGTAAAAATGACTTTAAGAACAACAACTGAAGCACTGACCACATGAATTTTGAAGTCCTCGTTTAGAACATAACATACATGTATTGTAAGGCCTTATATTATTTTCCCAAGTGTACAGAAATCTTTTACAGATTTTATAAAATGGGAACCTTTTTCAAATTTTAGGCTGAACAGGTTCTTGTACAGAGGAGCCTAACTAGCAAACTTAAGCACAGTTTTATAAAAACCCAGTTTCTTACTCGCCGGTTTTTACTGTATTGTATCGAACCAAGTACCGAGTAGTTTTAGCTTTTTTTCTTGATAAAAGAAGCTAAATGAACACGACCCTTGTAAATACAATTGCAGATATAGGCGAGTGTGATTCGGAAACCCTAGCCCCTGATCACAGCAGTTATGCCCACAATTGCCATAACGATGCCAACTGTACCAACACCAAAGGATCATTTTACTGCACTTGTCATACGGGATACTCTGGAGATGGAGTTATCTGTAAAGGTAAAGCCCAAAGTAGAAAAACTGAGACACAAGGCAAGGTTATTTCAGTGAAATAGTACCTCTTGGATCCTTCCACCTTGTCAATGCTCGCTTTCTTGTATTAACGCCTGTTTAACTTATCTTTACTCATCTCTTTTCTTTTGTAACCAAAAAAAAAGTTAGTCTGATTCTCGTAATTGTAGGTAGTGTTCTTTGCCTTCCGCAAAAAAAACTTATTTTGTAAGTTCCATATTGTCTTTATTGTGTTGAAGGTTTTTACAAACTGCAAAAACAGTAATATAAATAGAGCTATTTCCTTTTTCCTTGAGATGTGGATGAGTGTTTCCCTGATCGAATACCAGAAGGATACAATTATCTTGCTCACAACTGCCACACTGATGCCAACTGTACCAACACCAAAGGATCATTCTATTGTACGTGTCTTAGTGGCTATTCCGGTGATGGAGTCACGTGTTTGGGTGAGTTGAACACTATGCATTGGTGTGGCTGAGTTATGGTCATTCTTCTTGCCATTCACATCATTTCATTCCTTTAATCTTAATAAAAAATGTAGACGGTAATAAATTTATTTCTAACTCCTAACTCCTGATCCATTGTTACTAAAGTAATATTAGCTAAAATGAATACGCGCTAATACTTCAGGTAACATGAAGGTGTTCACGATGAAGTATTGACTAGAACTAATCTGTAACTTTCACTTTTGCCGTGTAAATAAGTTTAATATCATCTTAAACATCATTTTTTTCTTTTTTTAAATATTCTGTTTTCGAATTTACACAAAATGATAAGAAATAGTTCAATGAAATAACCATACCATGTTTCCAGACATAGAGGAATGTGCCACACATTCTGACAACTGTCACGCCGATGCCAATTGTACTAACACCAAAGGATCATTCTACTGCAAATGTCTCTATGGTTACTACGGGAATGGAGTAACGTGTAATGGTATGTTTATACTTCATGTCATTAGTATGTGTAATCAAGTGGTTAAGAGTGACATTATTAACACCGTAAGTGAAATTAATCGGCCCGTCCCTAATTTTACAAGTATTCCATTTTGATTACCTATCAATTTAATGGGTGACAAATTACACTCACGATCGCGGGATAATTATTTCCTTAATACTTATCCAGTGAAAAAAAGGAGCCAAAACCTTTTAAACCAAGCATGCGTATATTTTCTAGATGTAAACGAGTGCATAATGTCAGATGATGATCATCATCTTGCTCACAACTGTCATGCCGATGCCAACTGCACTAATACCAAAGGATCCTTCTACTGCAACTGTCACACGGGATATTCGGGTGATGGAGTCACGTGTTCCGGTAACTACGGTTTTCTAGTTGTTTACGTAATTTTATTTATTTTTCATGTTTTATGATGTACCTACTTTATTGTTAAGCGCTGTGAACTAGAAGTGTCCTTAATTATTTATCCCTCCCTTTATCATTTTAAATTATCTCTATTTATTAATTACTTTTATTACCCTTAGTATATATTGTCGTAATCCAACCTCGCAATATTAATCATGAGACCTTTGCCGCTCTGATTTAAAGGAATAACCCCCTTGATACTTTCTCTCTAGATGTGAATGAGTGTATTCCTGATCAAATACCTGCACAGTACCGCCATCTTGCCCACAACTGCCACGGCGACGCCAACTGTACCAACACAAACGGGTCATTCCAATGCACATGTCTTACTGGTTATTCAGGAGATGGTGTCACGTGTATTGGTAAGTTTTAGAAAGCCTAATGGCGTTAAATTTATTCTTATAAAATAGAGACGATTCCTATACACGTAACTTTAAACAATGATCTTATGACGAGGTTCTCAATGGGGTTAACCGTCGTCCGTCAAAAAAGGTTATATTTTACCATCAACCGTCATAAGTGCAGATTAATATTAACCGTAAAAAGTCTTAAGGTATCTCAAATTTCGCTATTTCGGCTGATCTTCACCGACTTCGGGATCCTGAAGAATCTCTAAACTGGAAAACTCAATTCCCATGTTGTCAAGTCAATTGATTTAATACCTTTTTGATTTAGTACTTGAGAGTGGCTGTTCTAACGATTTTCGTAAGTGTAAGTGTCGTTTATCCAAAGAAATTGCGGCTTTCAGGCGCGGATCTAGGATAAATACTGACCGTTTTCCAAAACGAGCGTCGAAGGCGTAAGCTTATAAGGGGGTCCGAGGCATGCACCCCGGTGAATTTTTTTTTTTTTTTTTTTTTTTTTCACTCCCTAAAGTCACCTGAGTCATTCAGTCAGGATATTGGCCAGATTTTAACTTGGAAAGTTTTTTTTTCATGAAAAATTTATTTATTTATGAAAACTCTGACCGATTTTCGTAAAACGGTGGAAGCCGGTGTGGATCCGCGCCTGGCTTTTATGATTCCGAGTTGAATTTCGGTTAGATCTTTGTTTTTTATTTCTGATTGATTTCTACTTGGCTTTCGAGTTTGAATTTGGGACTTGATTTTGAAGGAACTTTGACTAGGCAGGTTTCTACGATGCAGACATTTGATTGGTTAATTACTATTGTAGTTTTGAAATTATATTTTACCTGAGAGCTTGAGCTTACGCTTCCCTTTTATCTCCTACCTTCCCGCATGCACCCATAACGCGATATACACACGCTAAGCACGAACCAGACACGGAAGTCATGGACTCATATGCCAGTATGACATTCGTTTGATTCCCTTCTCAGATGTTAACGAATGCGATCTTTCCGGGCTATCATCTGGGTACCAACACTTGGCTCACGATTGTCATGATGATGCTAACTGTACCGACACTAAGGGATCTTACTACTGCACATGCTTGGAGGGCTACTCTGGTGAAGGCACTTACTGCCAAGGTAGTTAATATACCTTTCCTTTAACCTTACTTACGTCAAAAGATCATGATGTTTTCTTCTCGTTGTGTCTGGATTTAACATTTCTTCCATTTCCTATAACATTTTGTAAAAAAGAAAGCAAAAACTGGAAGAACGAAGATTTCTGCACAGCCCCAACAATTAATATGATGCCTGTGGAAATATTATACGTCAAATAGCTGGTATGAATAGAGTCAAATTTTAATTGAAGAGAAGATCGTCACAGTGCAAGACGCAACTTATGCATTTGAGTAAGAAAGCTTTATAAATTCCAGCTTGCCGGTGCATCGCGCGAACCAACTGAGCTAGCAAACAAACTGGGAGCTGATAATCTAAGTGACTTTTTGTAACACACCCGGGCAATTGATGGGGATGAAATGATGACTGAATATATGTATTTCATACAGTGAATCGCGAAATGAAGAAGTAAATGCAGGGAAAATAATCACAGTGAAAGACGCAACTTATGCAGTTGAGTAAAGAAAGAGTAAAGAAAGAGCTCAACTATGTAGGTTTATAAAACACGTGGTTGTGCGGATATCTATTAGCAAAATAGCATATTTGTTACGTCATGTCACTTACCCCTTTTACACCTGAGAGGGCCAAATTCTACCGATAAGTCTAGAAAAGTCCATCTTGATAGATGTATGGCGGAGAAAAATATTATTATAAGTAGATGCAGTATGATCGTTCAGGTGAGTGTGATCCTGAAGAATAAAAGTGAGCTGCTTTTGGCTCTGAAGACTACTAATGTTATTGTTGATGTTAATGTTCATGTTCATGTTCATGTTCATGTTCATGTTCATGTTCATGTTAATATTAATATTGATATTAATGTTAATATTAATGTTAATGTTATTGTTAATGTTGCATGTCGATGTCGATGTTGATGTTGATGTTGATGTTGATGTTGATGTTGATGTTAATGTTAATGTGATTTAGAGTCCTCACAGACAATAACATCGACGCTTTACTGAAAGATGATCAGTAACACAAGAGTTAATTGACCAGCTATAACCAGGGTTCCATCAACTGACGACATACAACACAGTTTGACTTTACTAGTATGACGACTGCATAGGTTGCTTAAACGTCAGCCACTGCAAACATCAGTCCTATTCGTGACTACAATCAGCGGGCGGATCATATTCCACCTACTCTTGACTTCACTCTTGCGTACAAGCCATTCACTTTAACAGAAATCAACTTAAGATTACTTTTTTGTGCCCTGTCCACCATTTTAGATATTGACGAGTGTTCTGCTGGAACACACAACTGCCATCCAGACGCTAGCTGCACCAACACAGACGGATCGTTCTACTGCACTTGTCTTACAGGGTATTCCGGAAATGGAGTCACGTGTGTCGGTAAGAACAAGAATTACAACTCTGCACGTCCAAGAAAACAAATGACAGTCGCTGCGATTTTCTGGTGCAAAACAAGACAGTTGTTTTCTTTATGCAAATCCAGTTGCTTTCAAATTAAAATTCCAGATCGAAAACTTTTGGGCAAATTTTCGTCGCTTATGGGTGATTCTTAATGTGTCTTCTTCTTAACCTTTTTTTCGTTGTTCTCTCATTTTTCCGTTCTAGACATCAATGAGTGCCGTGCAGACGGTTTAGCAATCGAACACCACCATAACTATTCCCACAACTGCCACGTTGATGCCAACTGTACTAACACCAAAGGATCTTACTACTGCGCATGTCATAAGGGATACTCTGGAGATGGAGTCACGTGTCTAGGTACGATCAGGTCACTACTTCACCATTCTTTTCTTGGTGGTACACTATTAAGTACGACTTTCCAATTGTTTGTAGATATAGACGAGTGTTTCCCTGATCAGATATCTGATGAATACCATCATCTTGCTCACAACTGTCACGCTGATGCCAACTGTACCAACACTAAAGGGTCATTCTCTTGCACGTGTCTCAATGGGTATTCCGGTAATGGAGTAAGCTGTGTTGGTGAGTGGATAATCATTAGAGAATTTTAGAGGTGAAATATCCACGCAGCTACCTAACACATCTCATGCAACTAACTCCTGATCCAATCTAATATGAATCTAATCATGCATGCGCATCTTATGCTTACTTCCAAATGTACTAACTTGGATGAAATACTACTTGTGTCTCAAAATTAATTAATAATCTAATATTTAATCTGTTCCTAAATAATATTTTAGTGGAAAACTCATGTTGTCCTTCAATTCTTGTTATTATAGTAGATGCGATTTGAAATTTTTAAGTTTGTGTTCCACTAAATACCTTTATTGCCCGAAAGATATCCAGGAATGTGCCACAAATACAGACAACTGTCATGGTGACGCCAACTGCACTAACACTAAAGGATCATTTTACTGCACCTGTCACCATGGTTACACAGGAGATGGAGTTACCTGTAACGGTGAGTAAATCCGTAGTAACAAATCTAGAAGCTTTTTCCTCAAATTTGTTATTGACAAATTCTTTTTTAATAACTGTTTTTGCAGACGTGAACGAGTGCCTCCCAGAAGAGCTATCTGACGAATATGACTATCTTGCTCATAATTGTCATACTGATGCGAACTGCACCAATACGAAAGGATCATTTTACTGTACTTGTCTTACTGGTTACTCTGGAGATGGAGTTACATGCGTTGGTAACAAAGCTACGTCTTGTTTTTTTTCACCCGGTAAGGTGAATGACTTTCACCAGCAAATCGTCACTTAGCCTATCTCGTTATCATTTTTCTTTCAGATATCAATGAATGTTTTCCTAAACAGATATCTGATAAATATCGTCACCTCGCCCACAACTGTCACGCTGATGCCAGCTGTTCAAACACTAATGGATCACATTATTGCTCCTGTCATATGGGATACTCTGGAGATGGAGTCACGTGCGTCGGTAATGATATCTTAATTCTCTTTCACTTAAGTCAAATCTTCGTATTTAGAGTTAGCTTTGATTTCAGTTATCGTTTTGTTTTAATTTACTCTGACACCTAGACATCAACGAATGCGACGCCTCTGGATTATCACCGCAGCATCTGCACCTGGCGAACATTTGTCATAAGGACGCAAACTGCACCAACACCAAAGGATCTTACAAATGTGGCTGTCAGGAGGGCTTTTATGGAAGCGGACAAGAATGTCGGGGTACCCCTTTTCTATGATAAGTATGGAATTTCAGTTTTAGCCATTACTTAAGAATATTACTTAACATGGACAACAATTAACTTTTAGACGTGGACGAGTGTTTTTCTGGAACGCACAACTGTGATGCTGATGCCAACTGTACTAATACCAAAGGATCGTTCTATTGCACATGTCATACGGGATACCGTGGAGATGGAGTCACTTGTGAAGGTAGCAATGATTCACACAATACTGAAACCGTTTACGTTCAGTTATTTTACTCTGAGAGTGCGTACTTTACTCCTACTTGTTTAGATATTACCGAGTGTCACCTAGAAGGACTGGCCAGTAATCACAGCCATTACTCTCATAACTGTCACACTGATGCTAACTGCACCAACACCAAAGGATCTTTCTACTGCACTTGTCATACAGGGTACTCGGGAGATGGAGTCATTTGCACTGGTAAGAAAAGCCTCCATATTTTTGAAAAAGTATGCAATACACATTACCTAAGGAAACTTAAGGGTTTCGAAGACATCCTTGAAGATGACATGCTGATGCATCATATGTCATAATATGGTTATATTCTCTATTGAGGTAAAATGATTTATATTTCTACAATTCAGATATAAATGAATGCTTTCCGGATCTGTTGTCATCAAAATATTCTAATCTGAGTCACAACTGCCATGACGATGCTAACTGTTCCAATACCAAGGGCTCATACTACTGCACATGTCTCACTGGGTATTCAGGAAATGGTTTGTCTTGTTTAGGTATGTCAGTCTTTCAAAACCAGTAAAGGAAAATTCCTTATCCTTAACAAATTCCTCTTCTGTTTAAAGCAATTAGTTTGAAATTTCTAACAAATTAATATTAATATGGTTCTCCTAACGGTTCCAGCCATTCCTACGGTTTGCTTATTATTCTAGACACTGAAGAGTGTCAAACAGGTATTGACAACTGTCACGTTGATGCGAATTGTACGAATACCAAAGGGTCATTCTTCTGCACCTGCCATACAGGATTCTCCGGGGATGGCGTGCTTTGTTCAGGTAGGCTTACGTCGTTTAATTATGGATTAAAACATATCAAAGCAATTCCTCGGACGGTACTTTTTAAGAAGTGGATGGATCAAACTAACGAAGGGGTAAATAACACAACTATGGGAAACAGTACATTAATAGAAGGTACAGCTTACCGGAAGCTCACCATTAGCAGGTGCTTGATAAACACACGCAACATGCCAACCCATTGAGACATCTGTTTATTTGTTTCAGATATTAACGAGTGTGATGTGGGAACTCACAGCTGCCATGCTGATTCCAAATGTTCAAACACAAATGGTTCTTTCTACTGTACCTGTTTGACTGGTTACTCAGGAGATGGAGTTGGCTGTGTTGGTAAATATTATAATATCCATGTGTAATAAGACAGTTGAAAAGCAATTAACAGAATGTCGACTTTTTTCAGATATTGATGAATGTTTTCCTGGTGACCTGTCTAATGAATACATACACCTCGCTCATAATTGTCATGACGACGCCAACTGTTCTAACACCAAAGGCTCTTTCTCCTGCGCCTGTCGTTTAGGATACTCTGGAAACGGTGTCATTTGTGAGGGTAAGATAGGCTTAACGCAGGCAGTAACAATTATTTTTAGTACCTACATGACGTTAACTTATCCAACAACAGATAGCTAGAGCACATGCAGAAGATAACTTCTGCAAAACAGAAGTGTGTTTCTACCTTTTACAATGATTTTCCACTTTACTGTACAACTTTTATTTCCCGGCTCACTCAAGTCCTTTTCTCTCTTTTTCCTAGACATAAACGAGTGTTTTCCAGGTGGATTGCTTTCCGAGCACGAGCGCTTGGCACACATTTGCCACAATGACGCAAACTGTACAAATACCAAAGGTTCCTACTACTGTGACTGTTTAGCAGGATATTCAGGAGATGGAATCACTTGCCAAGGTAGCTCCACGTTTTTTCCTCTTCTAGTGGTTTGTATTGATTGAATTTGATTTTTTCCCATTTCTTATTCAAAAAGAAAAAATTTTGGCCAAGGGTGTTATTTTGAGGAATTGTCGCAATGAAAAAGGGGCGCATTCCATATCTATTTTGTTTCCTTGCTTGTTAATATGAACCTTGGTACGGCAATTTTCTTTCCAGATATAGATGAATGCTCTCCTGGTGAGATTTCAAACGATTATATTCATCTTGCTCACAACTGTGACACTGATGCAAACTGCACGAATACTAAAGGCTCTTTCTTCTGCACGTGTAAAACTGGATTCTCTGGTGATGGAGTCACCTGCGTTGGTGCGTTTTTAAGATAAATTCAGACATGTTTCGATCTCCATCTATCCTGTCAACCTTAATAATGCTATAATTAATCCTTCTTCAGATATCAACGAGTGCCGACCGAACGCTTTGGCCTCAATACACAACCCCTACAGACATAACTGTCACAATGACGCTAATTGCACAAACACCAACGGCTCTTTCTTCTGTACATGTCATATGGGATACTCTGGAGATGGAGTTGTTTGTCAAGGTATTGATGCACAATAACTTTATTTGCAACCCTTATATCTTCCTTCTCTGACTTAATGTCCAAATCACTGATCGGTAATTTTTTTTCTTTTCGATTAACTAGACGTGAACGAATGTAACATAAGTGAGATTTCAGACGAATACAAACATCTTTCGCATAACTGCCACTTAGACGCCGACTGCACCAACACTAAAGGATCATTTTACTGCAAGTGCCTTGAGGGGTATACAGGAGATGGAGTAGAGTGCGTCGGTAAGCACAGTGATAATATTCCCGACAAATGGTCGTATTTAAACGTACGAAAACAACTTTGACAATACAATGGGGAGGAGAATTGGAGAATTGTACACTTGAGTTATTATTAGAAAAAAAAAATGATGGATTGATGTCTTAGTCAACTTGAAAAGTAAAGTGTCTGGGATTCAAGCGATCTAGAAAGCAGGCCAGTCTTTAGTTTGTGATATATCCCACGGTGTTGAAAAAAAAACATGAACTGTAGAATTTACGTACATGTATCCATATCTATTTTATCATTCAGAGTAACTATCAGTTGGGGAGCCCTCCTAGTGCTAATCATTGCTTAACTTGTTCGTTATTACTGTCATTATTCTAATTTTAAAGACATCGAAGAGTGTCAGGTTGATGCAGATAACTGCCATGTTGACGCCAACTGCACCAACACTAAAGGATCGTTCTACTGCACGTGTCATACGGGATACTCTGGAGATGGAGTCAAGTGTGTCGGTAAAGGATTTTAAAATGACAATAAAAATGTTTTAAATGGCTTTTGTACTTATTGTGACGTAAAGACTAAAAGGAAGTTGATGATTTCAAAATGCATGATTTAACTCCCTTTTCGTTTTTTCCTTTTTTAGATGTAAACGAATGCGGCTTGGATTCTTTATCTGAGAACCATACAACTTATGTAAATAACTGTCATAACGATGCGAACTGTACGAACACCAAAGGATCATTCTATTGCACGTGTCTAAATGGCTATTCAGGCAATGGAGTCTCTTGTGTTGGTAAGCCGGCATCTTAAAAAAATCTTACATTTCGATTCGCCTTTGCAACCACGTTGTTTCCGTTTATTCTTCATTTAGACGTAAACGAATGCGAACCTGGTGGCATCAATGACTTCTACCGACATTTGGCCCATAACTGCCACAATGACTCTATCTGCACCAACATAAAAGGCTCTTTTTACTGTACATGCCTCTCGGGATACACAGGAGATGGAGTCTTCTGTACCGGTAAGTTTTAGAGGTCTTAACTTCTTTAGACAAATAATTGCTTTCCCTAACATGTGATTTATCAACCTATATTTTTAGATATCGATGAATGTGGCACAAATGTCGACAACTGTCACTCTGATTCTAACTGCACCAACACCAAAGGATCATTCTTCTGCACGTGTCATACGGGATACTCTGGAGACGGCGTGACTTGCGAGGGTATTCTTAACAATTTAATTATGAACATAAAATATTCAATATTGTATTGACGTTAGCTAAGCCATTAACTGGCCTTTTAAAAAGAAATACAGTATAATCATCCTACATTTAAAGTTCCGAATCTTAGGCTGAATAGGAACTGAAATTTGAGGAGAAAACTATTTCTTCTGTGTTACTATATTCTTATTTCTTGACATTTCGTTTGACATTGAACAGACTATGGCTAGTTATAAAATTAATGGAGGTGCATTTACTCAGTTACTGCCAGGGAAGATTGGTTATAATTAATGATATAGAGAATATTACATGGCCGCGCGGGGATACGAATTTTATCTTCGAGTACTGAAAGATACTTTCAGCACGAAAAGATAAAATTCGTCTCCCCAAGCGGCCATATAATGTTCTGTTTATCTTATAGATACTGATGAAATTCCTACATAAAACACAACTTTTTTTTTCGGCAAATCTTTCTGAATGTTCTTCAAGCTCGGAAAAAGTATCGATGTGAAAATTTGGCAACTCATCGAGAAAGTCACCGGTTACTGTACCGTCTTTGCACCCCGAAGCCATTTTGTGAATGAAATTTCAAAAGAACCGGCCGCACGCCTGAGCGGGAAGCTCTCTTGTAATTGGCAAATCATGTTTTTTTTTTAAAATTTATTATTTAAGCTAAATTTACATCACACAAAACGTATACATATTACAACTTGACGAAACAAACATAAAAATAGCTGAGGTTACATTTATGCTTGAATTCGCTTAGCTACTTACAATAAAAGGAAAGGACGCGAACGGTGGACGGTGGATGGCTCAACTTTGCAGGACACATGGCTAAGTCAAAGCGATTAGCTAGAGGGTAACAAGTGCAAGCAACAAATTTAAATAAGAAAAAAATTCCATTTGTTTGAAAAGACGGTGAAAGAATTACAGCGGAGTGCTTCTTGTTTTTCCATCTCAATGACGGAATTTAGTTTGCCCTTAAAAAGAGTCATGGAGGGAGACTTACCTGCAAGTTTGCTCTAGTATATATGTTGTCTCCCAATAAGAAGAACGAGATCAATGGCGGTAGAGGGTGCAAATTTAGAGAGTCCCGTCAGATGCAAATCGGTTAGTGCAGTACTCTTGAGGCCCTTTTGAATCAAAAATTGTTTAACATCGTTCCAAAAAGCAATTGTTGCCGAACATCGCCGAAATAGATGAGATATAGACTCTACTTCCCTTTGGCAAAAAGAGCATTTGTCCGATTGCTTTAAATTAATTTTCTTTAAAAAATCATTGGTAGCAATCCTCCGATGTTCTTAATTTTGTAGAAGCCGTACAGTGGAAAGCGATTGTGTATACATCTTTCCAATCAATATCACTTGCATTTTCGACTTGAAGGTCACTGAGCCACTTCTCTTGGCTTTTAATGGGTGTAGAGATTCTTTTTCTCAGTAGCGACTTATAAATAAGGCAAATAACGGCTTGGAAACTAAAATTTGATAGCATTTTGTTTTGAATAAGGGTATGGGCATGATTTTCAGTGGAACATGCCTAGCGAGCGTAAAAAACGCATCCAGTCTGAGGATTAATGAGAGAGGGAAAATTTTATATATTTAGGCATGACAAAATTTAAGGGAACATTGGTACTTAGAAATAACATCTCATAGGCATGGAAAAAATGGGTTCATGCCCTCGCAGCCCAAAATTGACCAAGCTAAACTTAGGTCCCAGATCTCTCGCCGGGTTGATAATTCATTCCCAGTTTTTGCTTCTCTGGTTTGGCATGCCGGGCATGCCGATGGTGAAGCCATTTGGTTTGGCATGCCCGGCATGCCAGGCAAGAAATTGACATGCCCAGCGAGACTGATTTTGATGTTCGCTTCAGCATCGTATTCTGAGAATCACATATAATCGCCAAATATATCTTAGGGAGCTTGAAGTTACAGGTTTCATGCCTGGCAATAAATGCATAACAAAAAAAGTCATGTTTGTCACAATGTGTGTCACGGGATCGACTGGCAAAACTGAAGACAGAAGCCTGGATTTATAAATAAAAAGCACAACAAAACAACATTATTCATGCATAAAATAGAATACTTAACTTGCAATCAAAGATTAATCCTTTTATTTCAAACCGATACTGACATTTCTAGGTCCAGATTTAAATTTGATCGCGGAAAAGCGTCTTAAACAATAACATAACAAATCTTCTCAGTATAAACTTATCCATGCTTAAGTTTTATCGCGTCGGAATGTTTCCCGGTCAACAGCATTAAAAGACTGGTGAAAATGAAGCTTACCAGGTCGTTCAAGTCAGTACGAGAGTACGACGTTAATACTGCAAAGACGTTCAGATTTGGTGAATTTGGACTGCCTTCTCAGAGCGATTTTGCTTAGTTTTTCAGTACGCTTCTTGTCGGCTATGCGAATCTCGCAAACTGTTTTACTCCTTGCTGACGATAGTCCTTTGAGCAACGTCATCTGCGTCATCCGAAGATACCCCGAGCACGCACGAAATCGGCCGAATTTCCGCAGAAGTGTTTTCGGATGACGATGAATCTAGTTTGATGTAGCGTGGCAGTTGTGGCGTCACGATGTCGTCATGTGTCTTCGCACTTGTTTGTCTTTTTTTTCTGCGGTGCATAGTTGAGATGTTGGTGAATGCTGGACAAGAAATGGATTCTGCGAGAGACTGTAAGTACAAATTTAGTATTAATTTCGTAAAGAAAAAGCCTGAATATCGAACAAATCCCGTAAATTAGCCTTTTGGCATTCAGTTTATCTTGCTGTTGAGCATGCCTAAGAACTCCGGCATAAGTGGTTGTCAACTCGTTCACTTCGGATTGTTTCTGTTTGTATGTCTTGTAATCTTCTTCTGCTGCTAAGAAGACTAGCTAGAGAAAACTTCAAGAATATAGAAACCAAAGCTAAAAAAAGTCAAATCTAATTTTATAGCTCGAGTATAATTATTTTTGGCACCTACGGTCATATTTTTTCACTGTAATGGTAAAGTTACTTATTTTTGCTGCATAGTTTGACTGTTGTTTGAAAGACAATCAAACGGATATTACAATCACTTTTGGAGACAAAATAAAATATCCGTAAATCAACTGCCAAAATCAGATTTGGATTTCGCTTTAAAAAAATGAACATGCTGCAGGTGTCAATGCAAAGTTGTAAACAACTCAATATAAGCAGTCTGTGAATGTGCGTTTAGGTCCACAAAACTAATTTTTCTTTTGGACATCTCATCCAAGCAAAGACTTAAGGCTTACATTGCTTGTCTACGAGTGTACTACAAAATGCTTTGTTACAGTAAGCCTCTGAGAGGCGATTCTGGTAAATTTATAGGACACTAAAATGCAAATAATTCTAAGCTTAAACAACCTGGCTGGGTCCGACTTTTGAATTACAAAATGTTCACGTTTGCCCGCTCTACTTTGAATGAACATGGTTTTTGAAATGATTTTGTACTATTTTAACCCGAAAATTATGACTGGGTTATAAAGCTTTTAAAACGGACGAAAACTAAGCTAATAAAGAAATTCAATGTAAAAAACTAAGATTTAGCCCCTTTTTTAGCTTTGCTTTGTGGGCCGAAAAATTTACCTTTACGCAAAAACAAAAGCAAACAATGAGGCTTTTATTCGACATTTTTTCTGAGAATTTTATCTGATCAATTTAATGTCACTAGCATTGTTTTCGTACAGGAATTTTCCTAATTATATGAGCTTTTAATTTAATAATTTTGATACCCTATAAACTTCTCATTTGATAGCTTCACTTTTTTATACACCGATTGAGAAACAAATTCGCTGTCGTTAAATCCTATTTTATGACCTATTTATACGAAACATACGAAATGATGTAACCGGACAGGCTTTAACCTTTGGTCCTAATTTACTTTTTCTTCGCAAGCCCTAATCAGCTGACGGGCCATGAGAGAATATCGCCACAAAAAGATGCGAAAAAGTTTTCGCTGAGTTTCCTTTACATATTCCGGCTTTATATGGGTCTACACCTCACCTGCTTAAAAATGAAACTGTTGTTCAATTAAGTGTCAGTCAAACTCGGTATAATCTTGACATGCAAATCCAAATGCACAGGTTTATTTCGCAGTAGAAGAGCGTGTAAACATCATCGAACAACGCAATGTAAATTGGCTAATGTGAAACCACGTTTCTTTCACTTTATTTACCATGCATTTATCTCAATTGCACACTCTTGTGAAATTAGCCTCAGACAATTAGTTTCGACCTTTAACAGACTCAACAAGCCAGCATGAAAATATGTTAAGAGAAGCTGAGCTCTACATGTTCTATTTCTTTTTTTCATATTGCCCTTGCATGTGTTAACATTCCATTTCTTTTTTGTTACAGGTAACTTCCAGACATGACGAGGAGATAATTACTTTTCTAGAGAGCAATTCTTTGATACTGTCAGTTATTACTGACTTACTTTGAGTTAAAAACAAAGAACACAGACACTGGTAATGACACAAAAACATTAATCCCTGGCAAGCCTACAAAACACGAAAGAGGAACTCAGACTCCTTATCAAAATGTGAAACAAGATAAAAACAGCTTTTCTGACGTAGGGAAAATTGCGTTCGAGAGATTTGTAATTGCAACGTTATATTTAAGCACATTGCATTGTCAAACATCATAATTTACTGAATAATGAACAGTGATTTTGGGGCTTAGCTCAGTTTGTAATGAACTTTGAAAGATATTCTATAACCTTGTATTTTTAAAAGCTTTCATGGAACATAGATGCATTTTATTATACAATGAAAATAGTCTCTGTCTCTCTTTTTACTGATTTCAGTCAATTCCATTTTATTCGCAATGTGAAATGGGAATCCTATTAAAGACCCATTAAAAGGGGTGAGGAGTTTTTACAATCCCCCAACAGGTCATCTCCACGATGACGCTGTTTTATTACTACGGCAGAATCCCTCAGGGTTTTTCTTTCTTGTGAAAATTAGAGCTTTTGTTATTTAAACTTCGCTGGGACAACCAAATCTATGAAAATGAAAGGAACAGCAATGACGTCATCGTGTAACCGTTCATCAAAAGATAAGGACTGTGATCTGTTTAGTTTTTTTTTTTTAGCCAGGCTTAAAATCTCTGTAGATTCAAGGAATTATAACCTGTGCGTTGAGAGCATGCCAGAGACCGATTTTGGCATGCCCGGCATGACCCAGATTATGGCACGCCCGGTATGCCAGAGAATTTGGCATGCCGGGCATGCCAGAAAATTTGGCATGCCCGGCATGCCGGAGATTTTGCTGGGTATGAATTACTTATTACTAGAACCTAGGCTTCTCGCGGCCTGGGTGAGAAGGTCACGGAACCTCAAATTATGCTTACAGGGCATGCGAAATTCTGTTGCATGCCAATTTCAATGCAAAACCACTCTGGGGCCACCCCCTCTATTACCAGTGAGCAAATCATTGACGATAGGCATGGGAAAAATCCTTGCATGCTAACCAACATTGAAAACGTAGCAGAAATGTCCTCAGTTGCTGAGTCATGCCCTAGGGGAGGTTTTAAAATACAGAATTTCCTGACATGGATGAGGGAATTTTCAGTAAACAGCATGCGATCATGCCGGCTAGGACGTATTGCGTCCGTATTGCCCCTTTTTACAGCTAGCTAGGCTCATTTTTAGGTTCCATGGCCTGAAATGACGAAAAATTCATGCCCTAAATGTAAAAAGTCCAAAAACGTCCTCGAAATTTTAGTTTCCAAGCCGTTAAATCATGTTAGTAACCACGGCGACACCAATATCCTCACACGTGAAAGACAAAAATAGTATCTTCACTGCGCGGGATGAAGATATGATTTTTTAGTACAAGGAAAAATCCTTGTATTTCATCAGTATCTGTATAATAAATAGAAGATATTACATGGCAGCGCGGAGATACAAAATTTCTCTTCGACTGTCAAAAAATATTTCACGAGTGAGCGCAGCGAACGCGTGAAATATTTTTTCAACACGAGAAGATAAATTTCGTATCTCCAAGCGGCCATGTAATGTTCTATTTATTATATAAAGACCAATGAAATACCAAACCATTTGACTTTCATAGTTTTTCGGTGTGAAAGGCGCGATTTATTATGTAGCCATAGCAACGGTGATATTTTCACATGTGAAGATAACATGTTATTTTCACATGTGAAGATATCAAGTTTTCGCGCGAAAGCTTACCCGGTATTTCATTGGTGTTTATATAATAAATGATTTTAACAAAAGCTTTCCTGTTTAACTTGCCAGACATCGACGAGTGCTCATCGATAGGTCTAACTGCCGTGCATCGGCATTACGCACACGATTGTCATAATGACGCTAACTGCACAAACACCAAGGGATCGTTTTACTGTATGTGTCATGTCGGCTACACTGGAGACGGAGTCACGTGCTTAGGTAAGTTATACCATTTTTGCATGTTCATTAGAACCCATGTCAAACCAGGTCAAGCGCAGCCCCATAGATTCCATTAACGAATTTTTAATAAATAAGAAAACTGAACTGTTAGTTATTTTAGATATTATATTCATTTCTGCATTCCAGGAAGAGAGCGGAGCATTGTTTAGACTACAACTTGGTATTCTGTCAGATTTAAAACTATTTAATTGTTTTACATGGATAAAATTTCTTAAGACTGTTTAATAACAAATTCAACTTGAAAACTGTTTTGGCATAGATTCACATGTAAGATTACTTCTATTACGCTTGTAGGAATGTATACGTGAATTTTATCTCTTCTATTAATGGAGAATTCAATTTTTAGATAATCAAGTGATTAGATCAAGAGAATCTATGACTGGTCTATGAGTGGTTGCGTTCCTTTTAACCAGATTTTTCTCGGATTTAGACAATCCAGATTGTTTGGATTTTTGTGTTAGCCGGAACAAAAATCTGAAATAAGGTTGATCCATACAGTAGCTGCCTACTACTCTGATCTTCATCTCAATTTCAACGCATCGTTCTTTATTTCTTTCCTCTAAATTAAGCTTTTTCTCGTGGAGAAATAGAAGGAAAAGTAGCTCTTTAACTAGCGGTGGTTTATACCGGGAGTCATCAACTTGAAATTATCTGGAATTTGATTCAAACAAATTCAGAAAACAATCACGAATTCTTAAGCCCGATACACACGAGGGATTTTGCTCCCGGAGCATGCTCCAGGGGCATACTCCGGGAGCTTGAGCTCCTCCGTGTCTACCAATGATTTCATGGGTATACTTCATCCTCGGGAGCAGAATTTCCACCCCGCAAAATGCTCCACGATATTTAACCGGTTAAATATTTGTGAGCAAGCTCCCGGGGCAAATTGAGCGAACTTGAAAACGCTCCCTCGTGTGTACTGACACGTGCAAAAATGAGCCTGGAAAATGCTTCGGGAGCAAAACCCCTCGTGTGTATCGGCCTTTAAGTGCTGAGAAGCGCGCCCTAAACACACACGCATTGGACGTTTTACGGTGAGAAAATCCAAGCGTTTTCGCTAATTTACAGATTTAGTGTTACAGTGGAACTTGCGTTAAATATACTACAATCCTTTAGAGGCATAGATACACGGGGGCGTATCAGTGACTTTTGCCTGAACTGACCTTGACCCGCCGTGTTTATGGACGAACGAGCACGTTCTTGTGATCGAAAAGCAGTTTCGTTAATTAAATGGAACAAAAATCTGAAACCAGATTGAGATACCAACCTGAACGATCCAAGCGCGGGGTTGGGTGGACAGATTGTAATCTTAGATTGGTTTAGTCCTTAATGGAACGAAAAGTCAAATTTCGGATCGCAAAATCCGGATCTAGATTGGTCAAAAGGAACGCAACCTGTCTACGTTTGTCCTGGTCTCGTGACTGCAAACACAGTCTGGGAATTCACAATCTTATGAACTGAAACCAGCTTCTGTGAGATCTGCACCTTTTTTCTTCATTACTTCCGAAAAGATATCGACGAATGTCAAATAAATACCGACAATTGTAACGCCGATGCCAACTGTACCAACACCAAGGGATCCTTCTCCTGCACGTGCAATAGTGGATTTAAGGGGGATGGAGTTACATGTCAAGGTAAATTTACGATAGTATTAGTAATGCGTTAATTAACCATGGAAACGACAAGTTAAGAAAACAATGGATTATTTTGTTTGTTCAACTTGGGGTTGACCGACTTACTTAAGCCTAAAGAGGAGAGCATCAGGAGAAATCTCTACTAACGTAAACTACCCTTGAGTAACGAGGTATGCTCACTAGTTGACGAAATAGCTTTTGAACAACAAGAGAAAGACATTTTCAAAGGTGTGAGCAAATTATATTCAATCGGCGTCTTGAGCCATCCTCCTAAGTAACACTGTCAAATTTGAAATGCAGACTTGGCATTTTACAGTTTAAGATCACTTTTTTCCTTACCGGTTCTTTGTCGAAACACTTATAAACGGTTTACATGGCATTAGTAAGTTTTATTGAGACTATTTAAGTAGTAGTAACATCTTGGTATGACATCCTGCATTTAAAGTGGTGCCGGTTGTGGAACGCATTATTTACTTGATTTTACGTTTACGCGCCATTTGAAGATGAAGTGTTACCCACATCTGCATTTTCGCTTTAGGTTCCAACTTTTCTTTACTCTTATTAATTTTTAACGCAGATATCAATGAATGTGTAGACAATATACATAATTGTCATACTGATGCTATTTGTAACAACACAAATGGCTCGTTTTACTGTACGTGTCATAATGGTTATTCAGGGAATGGAGTCAACTGTTCAGGTACGGCGACCATAATTAACTATTTCTTTTCTTATTTATTTATTTATTTTGAGGCTTGCTTTTTTCTGAAAATTTGGTGATCTATCCATCCGAGAAAATTTAGTTATGACGTCAGCATACGACCTCCCGTCCGTACAGACCCTGGAGACGGGGGAAGGGAGTCAGACGTCATTCGTCGGGGGAAGGAGTATGTTATAGCTGAGGTGAAATTTTGCATTTCAAGCAACTTGCTTGTTTCGACGGTAAATCACATGGCCGCTCGGACTTTTGGGGAGGAAAAAAAAAACAAAAAAATTAGATAACAGGGAAGGAGCTAGAGCGAGAAATTTCGGCCAATTTCGTTGGAAGAAAAACATGAAAATTATATAGCGGCGATTAGAAAAGGAGAAATGCTAGCGGCTACCAAAGTGAAGTGATCGGCAGTGAAAAAACTGTGAGTGAACAAGAACACAAACATTTCCTCCATAAAACGTGTAAATAGGAAGTTAAAAGAAGTTCCACGTTTTAGTCGTGCAAAACAAAGACAAGGAAATATATAAAAATGTGTGCTGCACGTGCAAAGTTGTTTCTTTCATGTATATTATTAATATTTCTTATACGATCACATTGTGTTACTGCTCGCCGGGGCTTAGGCTACGCAGAGGGATACCAACAAACGTTTTCCCGCTCGAAGTTCTCTTTAGACCATAATATCTCTGACAGCGAACGTTTGACAAAGTATGAGGGAACTCACGAACGGCAATAAATTGAATAGACTCTCAAAAAAACGCTTGTTTGTCGGTTGTTTGTGTAATTCATGTATTTGTTTATTCTTTAACCTTTGTTGTCCTGTTTCTCACCAGCCCAAAAGTAACGTGACTTTGTAAATAAATTAACCATCTGAATCAAAGTCCATTTGCAGAAAGTTTTAAAAATCATCCCACCAATTTCATCGGCGAAAAACGTCTGATTGGTCGACGCGCGACCACGTGACATTGCCCAATTCAAAATGGCGGCAATACCTCCATAGTTTGTTTATTCCAGTAGAAAGAAGATTAATTGCGGCTTCATATGAGTTGCAAATCCATATACGGATATTTTTAGAATAGCCTAGACTTTTTATTATCCTTTTTCACCTATTCGTTTGGGATTCGTTCCCTGCGATGCTCGCGTTTTGGCCGGTTTACCGGATTCAACTTCGGACTCTTCACGATCACGCAGGTCACCAATATTTTTGATGAAAGCCGGGTCACTAGAAAGAACGGCCTTTGTTTTTTGAGCGGAGAAATAAGACACTATGGGTCCTTTGAAATTGCTTAGACACCTGGAAATTATTATTTTTTTTTTTTTACCGAAAAGATAAAGCAAAATTATGTTTTCTCCAGCAAGACTTTAATTCTAATTTATGGAAAAAGCTTGAACATGAGCTAAATGAACTGTAGTGTCTGCATTCATATTCTTTTCATTGCAATTTTAATATCAAAACTTTAAAGCCGTCTACGACCGAGCAGGTTTTTTTTTCTTTTTTCTTTTCAATGGTTACTGTGCTTGATCTGAATAAGATAATGAAATTTTTAAAATTAGAGGAATACTATATATAAAAGAAGAGACCTTTGATTGCAAATATGTTAGTTGTAAAAAATACTGATTATACTATATGATCTTTTTACTATATAGGTTAGAAAAGTGATGCGTAGTTAAAAGTGCTACAAAGGAGTAGAAACCCAGATCTTTCCATTAATAAATTTTATTGACACTGTCAGGGACATATACTTTGCTTGAGTACACATTTGTTCGTCAAAAAATCTTGTTTGTGAAGCTTCACTTTGTTTGATTCAGGATCAATCAACCTTTTCTGAAGAGAAATGAACAATAAAGTATGTTAACATGTCACTACTTCAACACTGCCTTAGCCAACAACTAAGAAGAAACTCAACTTCATATCACTTTGTTTGATTCAGGATCAATCATCTTTGTTTGATTCAGGATCAATCAACCTTTTCTGAAGAGGAATGAACAATAAAGTATGTTAACATGTCACTACTTCAACACTGCCTTAGCCAACAACTAAGAAGAAACTCAATTTCATATCAAAAAAACAAAGTGAAAAATACTTCACTGTGAAACAACAACCCCTTCAAATATATATCACATTAAATTCATGCAAAATGTAGAGCTGATGAGAAGTTTAGAGGAAAAGAAACAAACGATAATTGCAATGAAACTATGTTAATATATATCTATAATGAATGAGATCTGTATTTGAGTGTTCTCTTATAATTCTGACAGAAGATCAAAATTGGAAACTGCATATCCTAAACAACTGCATTCATCAACATGATCCAACTAAAATTTCATTAAGACTCAAAGTTTACTCCAAACTTTAAACGATTATTTTTTTTTTGTCTGGGAAAGAACTTTTGAATACTTAATAGCATGTTAACTCTATCATTCATTCATAACTTTGCTCCACAAAAAATTAAGCCGAAAACGATGGACAGAAAAACAAAAGCATTCACAGGAATATTACCCTGTTCATCTCCTTCTAGGATCCAGTTTTCAAGCAAAGAAGCACCCCCCACAGAAAACCTTGTGTGCAAAATTTAGTACTAAAAAATTGTACACGGAAGAAATCATGTCCGTAAGTACGGTTCCTAACGAAGTAACTCGATCGTTGTGTGGATACTCCCAAGCCAAATTGATGAGCAAAATACGATCTTTCAATTATGAAATTGCAAGCCTAAATGTACAGCAGCTGTGCACATTGTAAAGAGAATTTTTTTCACAAATCAGAATGTTGCTGGACCTATCGAACTGTAGCTCCAAGACGGTCTAAGTATTTAATGAAAACACTCTCACATTTTCTCATTCGACAGTTCGCATAAAACTCAAATTTCTATATGGTAACATACAAAGCTGTAATAACGTGCAACAACAATGAAATTTGCATCGATCGAGAAAATCACGTTTCGAACTACGCACTTCAGAAAACTAACGCAACCCGGCCGCTTTCGATCCACTCGCCACAAGACAATTTATAATTACACAGCGAGACAACCGCTAAGAATATTTCTCTACCTTCTTTATAATTTCCTTTTGTACCGAGTGACACGAGATTAAGTTGAACCAAGCGTAAGCGTATTTTTCTGCCATAAACAGTGTAAACATGCGGAGATTAGGCATCTAAATATAGTTTTTCCAGCAACAAAGTACACGCTAAGACATATTAACAAAACAAAGCCCACAATGTCTGTCCCTCTATTTTTTTGTTGTTGAATCCGTGATAAGAAACTTGATCAAAACAACAAAAAAATTTTGGATAGCATTGTAATACACTCTTCGATCAACAGTCGAATGTTATCAAAGTCGAATTTTGACACAAAAACGGGATACACATTTCACAAAACTGTCGCTTCCGTGCAACTCGGTGCAAGCTAATTTATATACCAAAACAAAGCCCAATAATTTTTCTTCCACTGCTTCATAATTTCCTTTTGTACCGAGTTGCACGGAACATGCAGTAAACAAAAAGAGCAAAAATTACCCACCTTTTCGGCATGTCTTCTACATGCAAACCAGCGATCTCAACGTCAATAACACTGAACAAGACCGTGCTAATGCGATTTTTCGCCAGTTTCAGGACGCTATATTCTCTAGAGAACACACTTACGTCAAAACTTTGACCAAAATAATTTTTGATCTCTTACAGTGGCAAGAAACTGCAACGCTGTCACTGCCAAAAAAAGCTGCCATCGCTTCTTCCATCTCAACAACATTTCCCGGGCATTTTTGCCTCAGAGCCAATGACATTGCCCGAAATAGATCACGTGTCATTTTTAGTAGAGCATGCGCAGACATTTTTCGCCGGTGAATCCCACCAATACTAACGACACGTTCACCTACTGTAACTTAGGCAACAGAGTCCGATTTGAGCAGGCATTCTTTCAGTCGTTTGTTTGGGGACTACGAAAATTTGTTTTGGATTAGTTGATTACGTAAGAACATGTTCGGAAGAAGAGTCAGGACTTCCTTGTTTATTCAAGTCAAGTTAGTTTAGCCACATAAATTGCAGGAAAGGCTGTTACGCAAGAAGCTGGACGTTTAATAACTACATAGCTTTCAAATATTATTCTATAGACATGGATGAGTGCAGCATGGAAACTCATAGTTGTCATGTACATGCCACTTGCACCAATACCAAAGGATCATTCACTTGTGCCTGTAATCGAGGCTTTCATGGAACTGGCTATAAGTGTGTAGGTAAGCTTAAAGTAACTACTGAGCTTTGTTATTCTGAAGGAAAAAACGTTATCGTCAGGGATTTCTAGAAGTAACCTTTGCTGAGGTTTTTAAATTATTCCACTGGTTTTGTCGGAGCACTAGTTGTCAACAACCTTGTTATTAAGAAACTCAAAAAGTAAAAGACATGTTCTGTCCTTTAACTACGACATATACGAGGTTTCTGGAAGAGTGTAACGTTGCCCGTGCAGACAAATCGATTAATTAAGTTTTTTTTTCAAGCAGTAGATAGTCGATATGCTCTAATCTAACGGTAGCCAAGTGACTAATAGAGAATTAAGGCTGGTAGTTTTTTAATTGGCCTCTCGATATCTTGCTTTTAGATACGGATGAATGCAAATATGACCTAGACAATTGCCATGCAGATGCGACTTGTACTAATATTAATGGCTCCTTCAATTGCACGTGTTTGATTGGTTACGCTGGTGATGGAGTCTCTTGCATAGGTAAGAGTAGCATTTAATCAATACACCCTAAACTACGTATTGTAATTCTAAGGATTTTATTATATTATTATTGATAACCTATGTTTCTCACGTAGCTATAAGGTAAAATATAATAGTGAATAGGAAAATACCAGTGAGCTGCGTGGCATATTAATAATTAGTACTGAAGGAAATGTGTATTTAGCGAAAAACAAAACATGAACAAAACGTGCCATGTTATTGAGGTTTCAAAACGTTTTGGGCAAGGCCCGTCATCTGCGAGTACGTTAAATCCGCTGCAAGAGATTTGTATACACCACAGATTAACAATAAAAAACATAATGCGCAGCCTAAGGGTGGATTTCCAAATAAAGTAGAGGCAATGCATGAAAGGTCGCTCGAAAACGTAAAAATTGAATCTCGCTCCACTTCACGTTTAAGCTCAACACTCTATATCTTACCTCTATTTTATTTACGCGAGTAAAATTTGCATGTGTGTACACGCACGTAAAAAGTACGCGACAATGGGAATCCATCCTAAAGGAAACGGACGTGGGAATGATCACGTTGAATGACTGGTGCCATGTTAGAAGGTCAGACGCATCTCCAGGCGAGTTTTTGCCGCGGATGAAAAAGCCTAAAACAAGAGCATCACTATTGGAGTAACCAGTTGTGTTAAGACGTTTGAAGCCACATCCACAACAAGGCAAGTTCCCTGCTATTGGGTAATAGCCTCCGTGGCAGGTTTTCGAAAGGGAGGGGAGGAATCAGGCGCGCCATTCGCTCTCGCGCGCTGAAAATTCCCACTTCCACCTTTCTCTTTTCTATGCCTACACTGATTAGGCAGGTTTTGACTGAAGTTTTTTAGTGTAAAGCTGTTAATCCCAAAAAGGACGCATTTTGACGCTGAGTCTCTAATTAGTATCACTTACAAAAAATGTAATTGTGATTTTTCTAAGACATTGATGAATGTGAAACTGACACGCACAACTGCAGTTGGGGAGCGTCCTGCTTTAACACTAAAGGATCGTTTTACTGCAAATGCTCCGCGGGATTCTCTGGGGATGGTTTTACTTGCTTTGGTAAGTGGTTGTTTAATGTGAACACAGAGGGCAAGTCAAGTCTTTATAGCGCACGTTGCCTCGACCTTCGAGCTAGGCAAAAGTGGTGTTGATCTCCGACCGACTCTGGAAGCGTCCCGCCACGCGCGAAAAAAAAAGCGGTTACACAAGGTAATGATAACTGAGATAAATTAGATTGTTCAGCTTCCCCAATACGCACTGGAATTTGGATTTGACAGAAATGCAGCTGACTGATTGACGTTCAGTGAGAGCCCAGTGGTTCGCTATGTCCTATATATTTAACAATTCTTTGAGTATCCAATCTCTCAAAGTTAATCTTTTGTACTGTTATGTCGTGCTCTTTTCTAAAAACGTTTTTCTCGTAATTGACTTTTGCTTTTGCGACTTACTTTTGCAACAAAGTTCTGGTAAAGCTGGGTCTTATTGGCTTATTGGTTTATTGTATTTTAGATATAAACGAATGTCTCATTGGAACCCATAACTGTCACCCCGATGCCACGTGTTCTAACACAAATGGTTCTTTCAACTGCAACTGTGTTCATGGTTTTAGTGGCAATGGAAGCTTTTGTACAGGTAATTTATGAACTGATTTTAAAATTGTGGAGTAGGTGTTTTCATTTGAAACACACGACTTTTCATATATTTGAATTCACTTTTTAACTGATTGTACTTTTGAGAGGCCTTGTTTCAAGCATTCACGAATAACGATCCAAATTGTATCGCAGCTACAAATCAGCTAGCAATCATGATGTAAATTCATTACGGGTGTTGGTGTTCCAACCAAACAAAGTACTTGTATTGCACTAGGCACTTGTAATCCTTGTATTATCTTTGAACACTAACATGGTGCCTCCCAGCCCAGTACCATGAATCGATCATTCATGCAAATTATGTTTGTAGATGTGGACGAATGCTTAGTTGGCTCAAATGACTGTAAAGGAGTCTCAGTGTGTATCAACGAACACGGCAGCTACAATTGCTCTTGTTTGCCAGGTTTCCTCTACAATGGAACAGATTGCCTCGGTAAGAATCCATCAACGACAACACATCTTCTTCATTTATTGTCAGTTGAATTTTAGGACTTTCTCAGATGATGAAAAGTACACTGTAAAACGTTTCTCGTTTCGCTTTTCTATATCACTATCGTATCAATTTGACATTTCAATTTATTTTCCAGATATAGACGAGTGTAATGAGAATACACACAACTGTCATGAAATGTATGGTATCTGCACCAATAAGATACCTTCTTTTCTCTGCACATGCGCTCTGGGCTCAAAAGGGAATGGAACATACTGCCTTGGTTAGTTAGTTGTTGATTCCAATTCTTTTATAACAATCAAAATGTTTTATAACAATCCTTTGAGGTATTTATGTTTAAGTGTTCCGTCTGCTTTCTTCTATTTGTTTCGCGTGTCATATTATGCCTGAGTCTATTGCCAACCTAAGAAGAGAAAATAACGATCTCAAATCTAAAGTTTCAACATTAACGTCTTATTAAGTTTTTTAATACTTTAGGTTAGCTTCTCTTCGTAATCGTTATGTACTTGCCTTGTTTTATGTTAGTTTGAATTCTATTTACTGTATAGTAGTGTCTTCACTGTTATTTAGTCCATCTATATATAAATCTTGTTTTGTAATATCTCTTCAGCTAAATTAAAAGTACTTTTCCTACTTCCTAATTTTGAAAAAAAGTTGAGTGTTTTAGTTTACTTCATTACATACGATGTAAACTTTGAAAAGAAATTTCGTCCAAATCTATGGACTTCTACGCTTTCTGTGGCTATGGCGCATAAGGGGATATATCATCACCATCCACGGAAAGAGAAGGCTTAAATGAATATTTCACCTTGTTGCCTTGATTTTGTTGTGTACTTAGTGCTCAATTTGGGCATGAACGAATTGTTTTTGAGAATCAGTTTGATCTTTTAGAGTTAAAAGACAACGTTATTTAGCCCAAATACTAAACGGTTTCTGTGTTAAGTTGTTCAATAAAAGTTTGTAAAATGATGTTACTAGTTTGACATGAAAGGTACCTACTGTTATGAAAGCGAACATGATCTTCGAAGTTCAAAATATGATTCATTTCATACAGCTATTTCGAGGAAGGTTGTGGGATAAAGTGCGCGCGACAACCCCGAAAGGTACTGAGGGTGGTTTTGAGTTCACTGTTTTTCAAAGAAATTTTAAAGAATAGCAGGAGAGGCCATGGACATATGTCTGCGAGTGGTAAAGGAAAGCGGCAAAAGTAGTTTCTACAGCTACAGTGTCAGGAACAGTGGGTTAAGCATATCCCATATTACTTTTTAGGGTTGTCGCCTGCACATTTTTTCCGACAACCTTTCTCGAAATAGCTGTATATTTTAATTTGTACCTACTATCGTCATAACGGATACAAAAACCATCTTTTAAAGTTGATCTTTCCTTTTTCAGAGCTGGACCAGGTTTATATGGTTGACCTGAAGCTTCGCTCAAGTCAATGGCGCGAGGAATACCGAATGTCCAACAGCTCACAATTCCTGGACCTCGCCGCGGAAATTGAACAAGGGGTAAGCTTTATTTATTCAAAAATTGTTCCAGTTTTTAATACATAGAATTAGCCAAGGCCAAAGGCGGGGCTCTCGTAGGATCTTTTAAGAAATTTCTTTCTGACGTTCTTTAAGGTGCCTCTGTCATTAATACAGGAGCATTAAGGTATGATTAACTTTCCGTCATAACTTTTTTGTTTGTAACGCGATAGCTCCGAAACGTTGCAAAGAACAACAGATACCGTTCGGCAATAAATAACTCTTATTAGCCGAGGTTTCGGTCCGTACTGTAAATTACGGACCGAGTTTTTTTCCATCGATTTATGGCCCAAGCGCGAAGCGCGCGGGCCATAAATCGATGTGCGGACCGAAAAAAACGAGGCTGATAAGGTGTATGGCTTCTTCCAATTTTGGGGACCGGAAACAACATCGACACGCGTCAAGAAAGAAAGTTTTATTGGCTCACGAAAACAATAGCACACAACAAAGGGTTTCCGAGAAAGTGAAAGGAAATTCGCCATGTTGAAAAAGTTTATTTGGTCAAAACTAAGAGCGCTGTAAGTTTTAGCTCTTCAATGTAACGCTGGAGTATTTTGGAAACCGGGCACTGTGTCTTTCTTGAGGTCGTTTTCATCTTTCCTCCGTTGGTCCCTGTAAAAAACACTGCAAAAGGCAAAGAAGCTTTTCAAGGTAAATTTGTTGTCATTGTCGAAGATTCGCTCGTTAATTTTTTTTGGGAAAACCTCTCGAATTTCTGCCAGTTCATTCCCGTCTTCAAGCGTGATCTGCGTTAAAATTTTCAAACACGGACCATATTTTCTTCCACGGAAAGGTTACGATTCAGTTTCTACATCAGCTTCGTTCTCGTTCAAACAAAGCTAGGTTAAAATCTGGAAAGGCAAAGTCAACATCCCAGTCCTCAGGGTTTACAGACACATTTTTTATTCGGTCAAAACTAAGAGCACTGTAAGTATTCACTCGCCAATGTGACGCTGGAGTCTTTTGAAAACTGGACATTGTGTCTGGCTCGGAGTCGCTTCTATCTTTCTTTCGTTGGTCTTTCGAAAAACACTGCAAATGACAAAAAAGCGCGTCAACATGATCGGGTGCAGGCATGTTTGTTATCATATTTACTCATTTTCCCTTAGGCAAAACATCTCGAATCTCTGCTAGTCGATTTTCGTCTTCTTAACTGTGTACTACGATAAAATTTTCAGACACTGACTAGAATCCTCTTTGATAAGATTACGAGTTAGTTTCTTCATCGCCTTCGTTCACAAATAAACACAGTTTAAAATGTTGAAGGACAAAGTCAAAATCTAAGTCCTCACGGATGATAGACGTCTTGTAACTTAATTTCAACCTTTTTTTCTGAGGTAAAGAGATTTAGAGCTCCGAAATGAGCATTTTCTTTGAAATTTTGGTCCGTATAGCAAGTTAGTCGGACCACAAATTGACCAAGCCATATAATAATGTGAAATATTCCGATTTCATTAATGGTAAATTAGCGCTTAAAAGGATCCTATAGTTCAAAGAAAATCGCGTCTAGTAAAACATTTTGCTGATATTTTTGAATGAAATTTCTGGCATCATCTTTCATTGATATAATAAATACGCCAGAGAAATTTCAGAGAAATCGTTAGAGCAGAAGTCCGTAACTTAAAGTCGCTCAAATTTAAGATGTGAAATTGTTTTTGAATTTCAAAAACAAATTGCTATGAGGTATAACGAGCCAGCAGTTTGAATGTTCGGGACAGGTAATTTCGGTGTTTGCTTATTCGGCTTATCTCCGAATTGGCATCAGGACTCTCGGGAAAACAAAACTAACTGGTTTCCCAAGGGACCTGACATTAAGTGTTTTGTTATATTTCTAGACTTTCACTTCAACATACAACAAAAGAATAACCGGAGCGAACCAAAACAGTCGACTCGGTACTTATAACAACACATATTTAATTCTTAAAACCACTGCATGAATGATTTACAAAGTACTTTCCTTATATTATCTGCATCTTTTTCGTCCACTAGCTGCTGTTTCTCTTCTGGGATGCCTTTAAAAATCGTTGCTTTTTTAGCTTGAGGCCTCGTCTTTGTGTTCAAGTTGTGTTCATTCACGAAAAAGAAAACTGGCAGTGTTTTTCCCGCCTTCCGTCACACCACTTTCCACCATGCTTTGATCACGTTCTGTAATGTATCCCGAGCGGGGTACATTTCTTAATGTATCACGATCGGCATACACTTGATTTTAGTCAAGGCCACGTGACCAAGAATCAACCAATGGCAGTCCCTGTTTAGTCTAGGAATATAACAAAAAATATTAC
Source organism: Porites lutea (assembly GCF_958299795.1). Lineage (NCBI taxonomy): Eukaryota > Metazoa > Cnidaria > Anthozoa > Scleractinia > Poritidae > Porites > Porites lutea. The sequence continues at coordinate 11,714,121 of NC_133209.1, forward strand.
TCACAACTGACATAAAACAAAGAAAACAAAACACCCTTAACAATGAACCTTTCAAAGGTTCTCCAAAGTTCTAACTGAGCTCTGATTCAAGACAAAGCTTTTGAAGATGCATTGCAATACATCAAAGTGTATGTAGCAGGAGTTTCAGCCAAAACTGATAAGGCATATTTCAAAAATGTCGAGAAACAAGTCATTCGACTTCAAAGCAAGGTTTGGAACAATTTATAGTGCTTCTTGCACCAAAAATTACCTTTCAAAGAATGGCACTATTCGCAATCGGCTTTTCTTTTAAGAATTGGCAAACACAGAAATTACTTGTCCCGAAAATCGGAACTAGTGGCCCCTTCTACCTCATAGCAATTTATTTTTGAAATTCCAGGACAATTTCATAACTAAAACAATTTCACATGTGAAATTTGAGTGACTTTTAGTTACGGACTTCTGCTCTAACGATTTTTGTGAAATTTCTCTGACATTTACTAGACGCGATTTTCTTTGAAAAGTAGGGTGCTTTTAGGCGCTAATTTCGCAAAAATATTTACCATCAATGAAAGCCTAATTAAATCATTGCCAAACGAAATCTGTTGTTCTTTGCAAATTTTTGCGGGCATCGTCTTAAAAACGCCGAAAAAGTTATGGTGAAAACTTCGTCATAGCTAAATGCGCCTGTATCAATGACAGAGCCACCTTAAATTTCATCATAAGCAAAAAGCAATCTGAATAGGACAATTGCACGATGACGTCATTTTAATACAACTACCAGAATCCTTGAGTTTGTTGTTTTCTTGTGCAAATTAAGGCTATTGTTTTTTAATCCTCAGCGGGATTGACAAATTTAAATAACAAAGCACAACCGAAATGAATTCTGGTAGTTGTAGTCAAATATCGTCATCGTGCAATTGTCCTATTAATCCTGAAAAAATGGACCAGAGCCTGCGACCAATTAAGAACCAATAACTGGCCAGCGGAAAACTTAAAAATACACGTCACGTAGACGAGTTGTACTCCAGACTGACCTGAGCCCGCGATACAGTCATGTGACTTACACTGCTCAGCGGATACCCTATTTTAACAGTTGTCAATTGACCATAACACGAATGTCCAATATCAAGTTAAACACGGATTGTATATTTTTCATATCCCTTAACTTGAATGGATGGGCGTATGGCCAGACGGACGATTTTGTCACAACCAATTAACAAATCAACAACTATGGTCTGCACTCTTATCGGTAATAGCGCTCGACCAATTAGCGCGCGCAGGCCGCTTAGTTATTGTAAAAATTTCGTGGATGTAAAGATGACCAAATTCTATCACCCTTGAAGCTCCACAACAAAGCAGAAACAAACCCAAGCTCCTCGCAGTCGATCGCTTGATAGCCACCACAACGAAGCATACAATCTTCATTCCAACAATACACCCATTTGAGTCAACGCTCAAGAGAATTTAACTCCATTATAGCGACGATATTGCGCTGGTTTGATTAGACAAACTCTACAGCAAACTATCACACTTCTAGAGATTTTTTCTATCACTTCAGTTAGATATGAATGCATTAGGGAGATTTTTAACCATAATATCTTCCGTAAACCCCAGGCGTAGACACAATGAATACGTAATGCCTTCAAGTGACTGAATTAAAATCAAGTTAAAACATTGTTTTGTAGGTTGAGGACGTTTACCAGAATGACAACAAATTCTTACGGATGTACGTTGTCAACCTTCACAATAGGTACAGATTATTCGCAAATGTTTGCTATTTATATTGGGTTGTATAAGACCTACCATTATGAACTGTATAAATCAACTTAGAACTAGAAGGTAACTTTTGAAATGCGTTGTGACTCAGATGGTTAATTCAACACTAGACTAGAGTGAACGAAGGACATGAACTGGACAAAACGTGTTTATGTTTCATATGATCCGGAAATATTAGGTTACAGTGCTGTATCGGAAATCTGATTTTAAAGTATTTTTCTCATGTCACACCTTTTTTACAGATACACTGTATCTGTACTTGGTTATGTTCTGGTCTTTTCAAGATGCCAGATGAACTAGGCTATTTACTTGTATCTCAAATTGTCCTTTTTTAGCATGATATTTTATTTGTTTAGTGCATTTTATTATTGTATTCTCGAGAACTGGCCACATAAAAAGCTAAGCTAAATGAGAGGAGTCAAATATCAATTTCAAGCAAAATGCTACGATCATGGCTCTTTCAGGCGAATTATACTTTAAGAAAATTGGTTCAGTTTTAACTTAACGATTCAATAAATGTAACGTTATGTAGAGGTCCCATCGATTACTCTTACTCTACATATTTCATTTCTACTAGTGATGGAGTCGTACTAGCTGAATTCTGGATGGTATTTGAGGCTGAGGCAGTACTTCCCATCACACCTCTTAACTTGGCCGTCAAGAGGGGTAGACTAGGAAATCTGGCCATTGAGATGGGAGATTATCAAGTCACGCAAGTAGCTGGTATGTTTGGAGGATTATTGAGTGAGCGGACAAAGATGGGCAAGAAAAGGCTTCAACCGAACATAAAACTAAAAGATATTTTCCCTTTTTTAAACAGAGAGAATTGACTGTCCAGTGAAGTGTTCTGAGCACGCTTTTTGTGCCAGAAACGGAACTTCCTTTAAGTGTACCTGTGCGAGAGGATATATTGGTGATGGAATAAATTGTATTGGTAAGTTGGCTACCAAATTAATTTGAAAAGAAAAACATGATTATCTCGTAATCAAGAGTAAAGTAAGGCAGCATGCAATAGAGTAAACTAAGTAGAATTCGAAAGATACATTGTTTGTAATATATATTGCAAGAGATATATTATTTGTAAATAAAATATATATTGAGATATATTGTTTGTACATAAACTCCCCCCTGATATGATATGTACATGCATATTGTTTGCATGTTGATCATCGTTTGGCGGTTTTTTGTATTGCTTTGAAAAGGCTTTCAAGTGAGTAGTATGGTAGGGACTAAATTATCCGTTTTTTGCGCAGTAATCTCATTAACTTGGGCAGGAATATACTAACGCTGATGAATGTCATAGCCTTTTGTCTTTGTATCAGGAGAAAAATGCGGGGAAATGTCATTATCTTCTCTATTTGTATTTCCAATACGAAAGAAACAAAGTACCTGCTTAGGCTTGGCTGAACAGGAAGTAAGAATATGAACTTTTATGGGAGAAATAAGCGCTAGCTCGCCTGACGATGACGTCATAACCTTTTGCCTTGAATATAATGCGGCAGAATATCATTATCTTCTCCCTTTTGTGCTTCTAAACAACAGAGGACAAAGGACATACCAAGAGGTAAGAATATGAACTTTTATCGGAGGAATAAGCGAAAACTCGTCCTTGACTTAAAATCACTGAGTCGTAACGTAATTATGCAAGTTCCATTTCCTGTCCCTCTCATTATCAACAATTGTTGTCTTCTCCACATTTCTATTGCTTTCCCACCACCACCACTACCACAGCATTTTTGTTTTCCCTCCTCATTCAACTACACATTATCGATCCTAAATCGACCCTACATGCAACCCACATCGACCCTACATAGATCCTACATCGACACTACGTCCACCTTTCCTTTCGACAAAGTTTATTTGTAATGATATTTATCATGAATAGTAAAGCTACATACCACCACCTGGATATGTCTTTTGTTTTCCCTCCACCACCATAATCACCACATCATTTCTACTGTTTTTCTTCTTCACCACCACCACCACAACATTTCTATTGTTTTCCCTCCTCCTCCTCATTTTTATTGCTTTTCTACCAAACAGGTTATTTAGAAAGTCAGAAAGGCCAAACGCAGGCTAAAAATTCAGTTAAACGACAGTCATAGGGTCGATGTGGGATCGATGTGAGGTCAATGTAGGGTCGATATGGGGTCCATGTGGGGTCCATGTAGAGTCGATGAAGGGTCAATTTAGGGTCATTAGTGTGTAGGTGGAACAAAGAGGAAAACAAAACTGCGGTGGTGGTGGTGGTGGTGGTGGTGGTGGTGGTGGGAAAGCTATAGAAATGTGGAGAAGCAAAAATGGGAGGAGAAAAAGTGAAAAAAGTTGTTTTTGGTGGTAGAAAGAGCCAGTTTGCTGTGGCCCTCATTAAATATTCACGATTTGCGCGCCAAGAATGAGTGAACCGGAACGTTAACAACTGTTGACAATGGGAGGGGTAGGGAAATAGAACTTCCATAACGACTAAGTCCTTTTAAGGCCCTGTTTACAAGGAGAGAGGGTTACCCTAGCAAGCGGGTTAAAGTTATAAGTGGTTTACGAGCAAACTTTACAGGTGGGGTTAACCTATCACCCGAGTCAACTTTACCAGCTTTGCTTTGCTTTGCATGGCGTGTTTCGCCATGCGTGACATTCTTTGTAACGGTCCAAGTTTTGAAATAATCTTGAAGTTCTGTATGGAAAACGCGTTAAATTCACGAAAAAAAGGGAAAATATTATCATCGTAGACAGATGTTTATAACTGAGCTCAGAAATTGGACAATACCGTTCAAATTGGCACGATAAATGATCACGCATGACGGCGGAAAGTTGACCCGGGTAGGCGAGTTATCTCTATCAGAGCGTATACAAGGGCGGTAGGGTAACCCTAGCACTCTGGTAGGGTTACCCTAGCGCTAGGGTAACCCTACCTGCCTTGTAAGCACGTCGTGTGAAAAAAGAAGAAATATGTAAGTGCTTGGGTAACCCTAGCACCAAGGTTACCCTCCCTCCTTGTAAACAGGGCCTAAGTCACAGGCGAATTTTCGCTTATTCCTCCCATAAAAGTTCATATGTGACCCTCCACAGGATTTTAATGTTAAATAGAAGGCGAAAAAACGCTCACAAAACGTGTCCACTTTAAAACAAAAGAATTTATTTTAAAACGCTTTAGCACGCTTGCCATCTTGCCTCATTAGCAATTTCTTTTGTGTCAGAGGACACGCTTGAGACAATTAAGCGTGAGCAAGTCAAACAAAAGAGCGTTTTAAAGTTTAAAAAAAACAACTGCGTGCGAAATAGCACAACACACTTTCAGCGTGCTCGAAAGCACACAAGGCGTGTTATCTAAAGCTACAGTACTGCTCAAAAGTACTCAAAACTAGACTCTTGAGTTAAAAAAAACCAGGATTTTTGAATATTCATCAGTCGACAGGATTTCGAAAAATTTATTTATTTCTTTGCAACTATAGAAATTCACACTGCCCTTCAGTGCTTTCATGCACGTGCACCGCTGATATTACACTTTGCCAAGTGACAGTTTCACTTTTAGCCGAAAAAAAGAGGACCAACGATAGGTTGCTTATCTGAATGTTTGGAAAATTTTATTCTGTGTATTTTTGTATGAAGTCTATCTCGTGAATAATAAAATTTGTGTTTGTTTTTGGCGCATAACTTGCTACAGGTCGCGTGATCAGTCGCGATGGCGAAAGAGATACTTGATCTTGAAGTTTATTTGTCGGGAATAGTGGTCAAAATGATACTGTTGTCGAGCCATCCTATGATAAACACAAAATATATAACCTGGATAAAGCTGAATAGCTAATATAATGAATCTCCAAGTGTATCATTCAAAGCAAAACATAAAATGCCGACTTCCAAAATGTGTTTTTAAAATACAAGTTGGTTAGTTAACATCAAATTCAATGAAACAAATCTAATTGCCTTTTAACAGATATATCTCGGTTTTTTATTGTAACAAAACGGTTTAAGTTTTGTTGACTAGCTATCAGTTGCATTTCATTTCACTAAACGCACAAGCCATTTAATTTTTCTTATCCTTTGCTGCTGTAAGTAATCTAGCGTGTTTAGCGTGTGTAAAACTCAAATCGCACGGTAAGAGTGTTCTAAAACGCACGCTTACCGTGACATATAGCACGCTACATGAAACAAAAGATTTGGCCTGCTAAGTTTTACAAAACAAAGCCAGGTGTTTCCTTCTTTGTTTTAGCAATTTAATATGTTCACATCCGTGATCTAAGACACGCTAAGCGTGTTGTGCGTGGCTGGAGTGTGCTTTCGCCTTTAGCATCAAAATCCTGTGGAGGGTCACATATTCTTACTTCCTGTTCGGGTAAGCCTGGGCAGGTCCTTTGTTTCTTTTGTATTAGAAGCACAAAAAGACAAGATAATGATATTCCCCTGCATTTTATTCAAGGCAAAAGGTTAGGACCAAGAGAGGATAAAGGGGACAGAGAAGGCATCCTCCATACACACCCTATTCCATAGGTAATTCGTCTCGAGTTATTTTTAGAATCGGGATTAAGTTACCTCTCGCGCTGCGTGGAGGTTTCGCAAGACTAAACGCCGTTCAAAGATCGAGAGCATTCCTGAATATTGAAGCGAAATGAGTCGGCGCTCACCTGGGAAAAGGGAATCGCTCCATCTCTTCTTCCAAAGGACTCTTGTTCCGTTTATTTGATTTATTTGGCGCCTTTTTGCTTGATTTGGTGATGATCGAACTCGAGGGCGCAGGTTTAGGCTTCCCTGCTTTTTTCCTCCTCTTCGCTTCATCTGCTGAACTATCATCGGAATAAAAGCTTTCTACGTTTTCTTGTATTTCATTGGCACTCTCCGTTTCGGTTATAGCTTCCTCCTCGCTTGCACTGACTTTTCATCTTCTTCGCTAGAACTCTCAGCTTCGCTCGAATCAACGTCGTAACAATGCTTAGAAACAAGCCAGGAAGGGCGATTTTTTTTTAATTTCCGTTTCGCTGACACAGCTCTAGCAGGAATCTCTCTGTAGTCGTTTTCGTCGAGAAAACGAATATCAATATCGCTCTCCGCGTCTTCTCCCATTTTGGTCTGCGTCAATTCGTGAAGGACGCGTGGCTCTGATCGTGACTCTGATCGTGGGTCATCCACGCGGAACACATTCACGCTATGAGATTGGCTGTTGTCTAATCCCCCTTGGGATCTGTGGTCTTAAAAATAACTCAAGACGAATTACCTATGGAATAGGGTGTGTATTGGGGGATGCCTTCTCTGTCCCCTTTATCCTCTCTTGGTAATGACGTCATCGGTTTTAATGTCTTCCTGCGCAAAAAGCGGAAACTTCTGTCCCTACCACACTACTTAAGTGTCAAGTACTAAAAACACCACATGCGGCCCACGCTCTGTATGAGAGTTACATGTAGTACAATACTGCAAACCACAAACTGAAAGGCTGTCAACACAAAGGATTTGTATGGGTGAAGGACGAATTCACGTAAAACAACGCTTTGCCTTTTTTACCTGGTTTGTTTGGTTTTTGTGTTGTTATTTTCTCGACCCAATGCGATTTAGCGATTTCCTAACACCTTTTGTTTCGAGTCTTAAAGAGCTCTTTAGCCATTTTGGGATTAGGCAATATTGCACCATATGTAACACTTAAATATAGAGCTTCATTTAAATTTGTATTTCCGCAGTTCGTATTATCTTCATTCTACGTCTCATTCCTTCCACGGGTAAAGATGAACGTGACAAATTGGCTTGTTCCTAGTGTGTGGGTGTCAATTTTTCCGGTTTAATTTTCATTTGCTTAAATTGCTACTACAATGCGACGGTCATATCATATATCATATATATATCATATGTACAAAGTCACGTCATCTTCATTTCAGTTGAAGTAATATCTATTGTTACTTGAGTTAATGTTACTGACAGGCTGGTTTAAAGATCGAGAGTCAGACAGATTTTTTCTTCATCTTTTATTTGACATCCTTAGACCTGGATGAGTGTGCAGTGAACAATGGCGGCTGTCAGCATGTGTGCCTCAACAGTCCCGGCGGCAGTTACCATTGCTTGTGTAATCGTGGTTTTACACTTCACAGTGATAGAAAAAAATGCCGGGGTAAGCTGCACGAATAAAAGCAATGATTTTTAACTGTAACAGATTAGCATTACGTAGTAATTTTTGCCTCTCTTCTGCGCAGCCTCGGAAGGCGACTATGCATTCTGTGCTGCTGGATGGCGTCAAGACATTTTATGGAGTCACACTGTGGCTAGTAGCACTGATATCAAGCCCTGTCCTCAGGACCACTTGACAGGTCAGTACTTATCAACTACAACAAAGCAACGAAGAACAAAGTAGAAAGCGTTTTAGTTATACATGCTATTAGAAGTAATTTGTGTATAACAAAGCGTAATAGCCTGGTTTCGAATTCTTTGTGTGTGAATTCTTTATGTTAAAGTGTCAAGTGAAACGGCGAAAAGAAGGTGTCATTACCATCTTCTGTGTTTCGAAATAATTTCTAAGATCGGCTCGACTTTAAGCTATTCGATTTTCTGGGCTATTGCCCGAAAAGGGCGTTTTAGTCTGTTGTAAACATTTTTTTATGTCTGCTGTCAGCATTTGAAGCTAAAGACATTGTGATTGTTGGCCTTCTGTAGACTGAAACAGCTAACAAGAAGCGATTTCGTCGTTTCCGTGTCACAAGGGGACCAGTTACTTATTGGCTTAGATCACCGGGTTTATCTTTTTCATAAGGTGCTGACACTGCAAGCGCATAGGAGAAGGCGCACGATACAAACCATCGAAGCTGATTATAGCTTCAAAATTCTTAACCAGGTGAGGCAAGAAGGACATGTTACAACGGACGTGACAAGGGAGTATGGGGAGTGCCAGATCTTACGCGTTGCATCACTAAAGCAATGAATGAACTTCAACAAAAGGCAAGTTTCTATAAAATATCTTACAATGACAGTGCATAAGGTTAATGATTATCGCCATTGTTCAAATAGAGACTAGAAACTGAGATTTGACATTCGCTGCTGCAATCATCCGCCTAACAACTTTCCATAGTCCTTATACATCCAACAAGAAGTTAAGAGTCATGTGCACTGTAAAACAAACTGAAAGCAGGTACTATTTAACAAATTCATAGGTTTTTATTTCTGATATTCATTCTGCTCCTTTCCTGGGTAGCTTTCACGGTTGCTGAACGAAGACGTAAAGTTTACAGACCTCCTCGAAGTCAGTAAAGAATTACGTAATATCTTGGATCCACGAGTTGACAAGATTTATGCCGGAGATATCTATGCTACGATAGATATTATGGCTATTCTGACTCAACAAACTAACGGCACAATGCAGAACGTTACCAAGGATGAATTAACTTGCTTTCTAGAGGTAAGAATTCTTATGAATTCTTATGATTTCTCAGTTTATTTACTTTGTCCACCGGAGTCTAAAGTCAAACCTATTTTGTTAAATGGATTAGGCCGCTTTAACAGAGATAGCAATAGACCTTTCCACGTTTTTTTTTTCTTTTCAAGTTTTGATAAAGGTCAATGAACGAATATCCATTTACACTGCTGAAAAGAGCGCCTTAAAATTAGGAAACTTACCAAGTGTTTACTTAAGTTTAAAGGTACACAAAGTCGCGAAATTTTACAGACGTTTATATGGTGGGGGACACGAACTTGCCCCCCTTCTGTTCGCTTACTGACCAGTCCCAGTCAGAAGTTGAAGAAAAAAATGTGGAAGGGTCTATATTTTTTTTTAGAAAACAGCTTTTATAAGAGCGTGTATTTTTTGGGCAGGTTATGAGTGGTGCGGTTGACAATTTGTTGCATACTGAAAATAGGCAAGCCTGGAACGGTATGGAAAAGGTAAAGTGGTCCTCTTTTAAAAGTCCTTGCTTATATGTGAAGGTAATCAGCAATTATGAAATTAGGCTTTAGAAGTGTGATATAAAGAATAATGCAGATCAAAATGTCATACCTCCGGCCTCAGCGGATAACACCCCGGCTCCGAGATGTTCGGGCTAATATTAATTCTTTTTAGCATATACTAAAACAGTTGATAGTGTTGATAGTCGCGCGCTCTGATTGGCTACTCAATCAGTGATTATCCTGCACTATCCACTGATTCACCTCCAGTTCCTCCGAGCGAGCGACGCCAAACTCGCGTAAGTTGCGAGCAAAATGCCTTTCATAACTGAAAAAAAAGAAGAAGAAGAAGAAAAAGTTTTTTGTTTACTAATGCAAATTAAGCTTAAGTCTTGCGTTACTTTATTTGGTTGACTTTTTCATAAATAAGCATAATACTAAATTTCATAATCTTTTTTTACAGAATGATTTTAAATACAAAAAGAATTCACAACTCCTTTCGAAGAAATTTTCCCGCAAGAGCTACACAAATGTCTTCAAAAGTTTTATTTGTCGGCAAGAAAAAGCGACGGCCGTGGCCGTTCGGTCATTAGGCGCCAAAAATGTAATCGTTGGCAACAGTATTTGAGTGAAAAATCATCATTTTTGTGCTAAATTATCTCACCGTTTTAGTATATACTGAAACAATTATTCACCTCAGTGTCGGTGGCTAGTGGTGTATATCTACCCCGCTGCTTCGCAGCTCAGTAAATTACCACGACTAGCCACCTCCACTTCGGTGAATAATTGTTATATATCATACGGAGGTCAAATCCAATAATTATTTTTATTATTGATTCAAAATATTACTAAAACATGCTTTATTGTGTGTAAAATTACCTTATTAAAACATCTGCCTGTTCCATGGCAGTTTCAGGTGAGTCGTTTTTTATTCTAGCAAATATCCGTTATCAGTGGTATTTCTGTTTGGTATATACTAAAACAGTGGATAGTGTTTTTCGCGCGCTCTGATTGGTTACTCAATCAGTGAATATCCTGCGCTATTCATTGATTCACCTCCAGTTCCTCCGAGCGAGCGATTCTAAACTCGCGTAAGTTGCGAGCAAAATGCCTTCCCGGTCTGCTGCCGTAACAAAAAAAGAAATTTCACAACTAATCAAGCAAGCTGTTCCCGAAATACACGAAGAAGGTGACGAAGTTCGGTTTGGACGTTTTAACAGGTAAAGTCTTGTCTTTTTGACTTGAATTTATCGATAAAACCGGTGAAAAAGTTCTTTGTTTACAAATGCAAATTAAGCTTAAGTCTTGCGTTACCTTATTTAGTTGACTTGTTCATAAATAAGCGTAAAACTAAATTTAATAATCTTTTTTACAGAATGATTTTAAATACAAAAAGAATTCACAACTCCTTTTGAAGAAATTTCCCCGCAAGAGCTAAACAAATGTCTTCAAAAATTTATTTGTCGGCAAGAAAAAGCCACGACCGCGGTCGTTCGGTCATCGCGCGCCAAAATTGTAATCGTTGGCAGTAGTAAATGAGTTAAAACTCATCATTTTTGTGCTTAGTTATCTCACTGTTTTAGTATATACTAAAACAATTATTCACCTCAGAGTCGGTGGCTAGTGGTGGATATTTACCTCGACGGTAACGCGGCCTCGGTAAACTACCACCACTAGCCACCTCCACTTCGGTGAATAACGGTTATCTATTCTTGCTGTATGACAACTAGTCCAGTCAATGTAGGCATTTTTTTATGCTCAACATCAAACTAATTGCAACAGAATTGTCTTCAACGCCATTAAAGTGAGGGTGGCCTATCTATCAGACAAAATCCGTTAGGTAAAACATTTCGAAATAAAGTTTTAAACATTTTGAGCTTTTAACACAGGACACGCACGTGAGATGAAATTATACGTTCAAACGAAAAATGCCAAAATGTGTTCGCTACTTTTACGGAAAACTTAAATAACTCGGTTAATAAGATGTTTATTATATGGCCAAACAAGAAAGCAAAGGAACAAAAACATAAATAATTTTATTTTCTTCCGTGCGCAGGCTCAAGCATTTAGCTGGCTTTCTTCTGTCACTGGTCTCCAGTCCAAACGGGACCAAAATAATTGTTCAAAGTCCAGCTTTCTACAAACTTCGTCAATGAATGAAGACAAAAGTTTTCATACAGGCTCAATGAAAAAGCTTGTGGTTGACACAACAATTTATGAAAAGTGAACAAAAATGCAACTGCAATGTAAGTAATGCCGGTTTGTGCCTCGATCGCTCGGCGATCAGTTCTCATTCAGCCTTGCGATCTTCGACTGATCACAACAGAAAACGCTGATGTTAAATGTGCAGCCTTCGAACTTGTCAATATGCGCTCCGGCAAACATTGCCTGAGGCTGGATTTGTTGGACTGTGAAGACATTTTGCTGTGTTGTAATGGAGGTACTGACTTGGTTTTCTTCGGACTGAGCGGATGTACCTGGCTCACGATTCAGGGTAACAGACATTTCTCTCTGTCGAGGCTTTTCAAATTTTTGTGACCGCTTTTAGCTGTGCAACGAAGTTTGGCTGAACGTCTGCTTCGAGAAGTCGTCCAACACTGGTCTTTCTAACGGAGAGATTAGAAACCTTGTTCTTGTTTGTGTCATCGAGTTTGGCTGCAGCAAACGCGTCTTTGTACTCGGCTCCATCGTACTCAGTGTCATTTTGTTAACGAACGGAGATGAAAAATTTGGACAAAAGAAGGTCGAGCTCATTGGCAGGTATGTTTTCAATTGCTCTGGACTCTTTCAGTGATTCACAAAATTTCTTCCATGCGTTAAAATCGCTCTTAGTCTTGTATTTAGTGTTTTTTGATTTCTGCTCCTGCAAAAATTTCTCAATTTCGACTTCATCTTTGCTCGTAGCTTCCTCGGCAAGACTCAAATTTGCCAACGTTTGCTCGTTTTTCTTTACCTGCTTCCTCGTGAAGGTCGATTGATTCTTCCATTTAGTATTATTAACAGGAACAAGCCAATTTTTTCATATTATTTGTTTGTAACTTTGAGGACAACTGCTACAACAAGATCGGTCTAGATGGTGGTCTAGATGGGAAAGGCTAGACCGCGGTCAAGATCGATTTTAGCTAATCAAATTCTTAAATTTGTTTGTTTCCAGTCCTTTGAAACACGGCCATATAATAACATCTTATACCTAGTTTTCGGTGATGAAAAAGAAGTGTTTATTTTTGGAAGCCATTCTCCTTTGAAGGAACCCCAAAACAACGGGGCTTACAAAGCAACAGAGTGAACTGTTAGCTTTAAATCACTACAAATTTAGTCGTAAGGCATTAAGGGTGAAAAACGAAAGCCGTTACCTAATAATTAGCAATGATCCAGGTGTTTCTCACACATTTAGTCGGCATTTTTAAAACAAAACTAGCCAAAATATATAGCGATGTTGCATCTAGGGTTCTTAAAAAAACTCACAATGATCACACCTTTTGTCTAAATTGATGATTTTTCCTGAAATTGGGTCTCTTGTGTAGAAAGTTGGAAATCGTTATTGCCAATTATTTTCATGTTTCACCGAACGGATTTTGGCGGTTTTTTAGTGTGTTGTCAAGTAGCCATCCAACAATTAAATGGGGCTGAAAAACACAGTTGTCAATGTTGCTATTAGTTTGATGTTAAATTACAAGTTGACTGGACTAAACCATATTGATGAAAACATTTTCTTCTTAAATTTATTGTTGTAGATCGCATTCAAGACCACAGAAATGATGAAAGCTTTAGAGGGTACTACCGAAGCAGTTGCACACCAGCAGCTTCGTGACATGCTTAATAACGCAATTACTGACCCGGACAAGTTTCACAACCTTAGTCTAAAAGCCAAATACCCCAATGTTGGTAATGACATCTAATAACCGCATTTAATTGAACTTAACGCAGTTAAGAATGAGGTCGTGGTACTTTTTTGTAAAAGAACCACATATCAGGCCTGGTCCACACAAATCCTGGCAGGCTGTTAGCTACTCTTAAATGAATTGCAAGACTGATATCCAGTTTCAATCGTTGATACGAACTGGCAAATCCGTTGGCGATTAAAAGAACAGAGCGCTGGAGAGCGGTTTCAAAGAGGTACAGTTTCGGTGAGCAGATTGCCTCAGGTTTTGTGCGGAGAGGAAGGCCGATTCTAGACCTCGTAGAGGAGCTTGCTCTGTGAGTTATCCAGGCCTCTTAAATAAGTTTGTAAATTAATAAATTAAAAAAAAACAACGATGCGGTTTTAAAAAATCTGGATTCGTGTTGACGGGGCATTGTGCTCATTAGAGTAATATTGGATGCTCTCACTGAGATTGACAAGCTGCCATTTTGAGCGCAAGTCCTTGGACAGAGTTTATATGCTGACGTCAAGTTGACACGTGCTGACACCCTGATAACACGATAACACACTTAATGGTTGAGGACTGGCTGACACTGACAGGATGACAGGCTGACACGATGACGTGACCATATGCTTATAGGAAGGTGACATGCACACGGATCCGGACTGACATGCTTACACGGTCCCCTCACAAGGTAGAAGGCTAACAGGCTTACATGCTCAGATGCTAACAGGGTGACATTCTGACAAGCTTATATGCTTGCAGCGGGATGACATCCTGATAGGCCGCTCCAATTAAAACAACATTTACTGCTCAAGGATTATAACCTTGCTGTTTTCTTTCACTCTTTTTTGAATGAAACAGAAATATCAATTGATGTTGTTGAGATGATTGAGTTCAAGGGCCTTGTACGTTTCCTGATCACTAACGTAACGAAGGAGGGCGAAAATAAGACGCTCTTTCTTAATGAAATTGGTTTTCCACCGACGTTGTTTAAAGACGCCCTGAGCGATAAGTTAGCCTCAGGTGGGTCAAAAGAAAATTTACTTATTTTTTCCGGTTTGCATGAGGTGCCTTTCAAAATAAAGGTGTTTATACGATACTTGATAAAACGTATGTCAGTAGTAAAAAAAGGAAACCAGTACAATAAGGACAAAGAAAAGCTGAACGTACGGTTTAATGTTACTTTAACTCCGATAGACTAAGATGATGTAATTTCAGTCATTATCTAGCGCGTGAATTATTGTGGCTTCTTTATTGCGTTACAGGGTTCTATTCTAGCCTTGGTTGTTTTAATGATAACGATCAAGACCGAGCAGTGCCCACCATGGAAGGAACACATCAGTTGCTAAAAGGTAGCTTTCTCACACGTAAGAATGCTGTGGAAAAGTGTGCAGAAGTGACTAGGAGTCGCGGCTGGAAGGTCTTTGCTGTCCAAGATGGCGGTTGGTGTGCGTCCAGTCCTACAGCGCATCTCACATACAACAGATATGGGCCAGCGGAAAATTGTGTCAATGGAAAGGGAGGCACTTTCGCGAACGATGTTTACATCATTAACGGTAAGATATTGAATGAATAAATTTTAAATATTTTTTGTTTTTTGAAGCCTTGTAAACGAAAACAAGTAGTTAAAAATTATTGGTTAAAAATAATATAATTTTTTAATTTATTCCTTTCACTTTCATAGCATACTACACATGTGTGTGCTCAATATTCTATAAACATCTGGATAATTTACTTACATCTGATCCACTACTAGAAATAAGGTAAGAAAAAAATTTTGTCAAGTTCCATTAACTTCATAAATAACGATAGCTGTCCTAGTATCCGCCGTCTAAGTCTACCAAGGCCTCATCTAGTGTCTGGCGGCCGGTGAAAACATTTAGCGAAGAGTATTTCGTGTGGTTACAACAATTTTTTAAAAATGTTTGCATGAGTTGTCTCAGATAATGAACTAACCGACACAGGATTCAATAAAAATATCCCGTTTTTGGTCGACTTTTTCAGATCCCTGGAAGGAATGGGAGCGCAGGAGCCTTATAACGAATCTCAGCTTAACTCCATCATTATATCAGGAAAAATTGTCACAGAGGAAGCAAAGTTTTATCAGTCCTTGCAAGATCCGATAGTATTGGTGTTTGAACGATTGGTAAGTTTTTGAAATAAGCTTTTTATTTTGATCTTTCTGCCAAACTTAACTATCAGACCAAGAGTATTTGTTTTACAATTATAATTGCTCTGTTGCCAATCCGAGGAACTATCACTCCGTATTTCTTGGTGACTCAGTCGGGATGAGAAAAACGACTCCTCGAAAGTTTTCACCAATCAAGTTGAGTCAAATAAATAATGATGTCATAATGTTAGCCTGTGAACAGGCTCACTGTTTGGGGAAGAGGTGAAAAAAATCTCGAGGAGAGGGAGGGAAAGGGTGAGAGCCTGTATCCTTTCCCTCTCCTCGCGATTTTTTCACCCTTTTCCCAAACAGAGAGCCTGTTCACAAGCCATCATAATGGATGACGTTGGCTAAATCTTTCGATTTCCTACTTAATTTTTATCTACCAAACATGATATCCTATTAGCTTAGCCCAGAACGATTGTAAAAGCAACATTCCTGCTGAAAGAAAGATCATTACAACTAAATAAAAACTTTCATCAATACTCACCTAAACCTCAGATTACCCCCCTGCCCCGACAACAATTTGCGACTGCGTCAAGTATTAGATGGTCTTTCTTGCGGATCTGTCGAAGACTCCTATCCATCTGCGTTCGTCTGAGTGCAAAAGCCAGTCGAGTCCTGCCAGTATAAAACGTATAACATTCGTCACAATTGACCATCCTTAACGCTTCTGGAAATGTCCTAAACTTAACAAGTCACTGTTTTTAATCAGATTTTTAAGGTCAGGACTGTGGCCAGAGAGCCGAGGAAAGATCAGCAATCATCGAAGGCGCGAGGCGCTAAAGTGGTCTCTGTTGGGGAATAGCAACCATGGGGGTTTTCAGCATTTTTCATTTTCACTAGAAAAATCAATCTTTTTTAACTCGGCATTATTTTGGTGCCTCCTGCTAACTAAAGCCCTAAAGGTGTGTGGAGGTCGAATGATCTCTCCCCACTCTGACGATGTCGCAGCCTCACTGTCTGGAGGAACAACAATGGCCTTTACGATTGTTTTCGTCTTCAGTTTAACGATAGATTCTCACTAGGTTGTTATTATTCCCTCCATCGTTCAATCTTTTTTCAACCAAGAGAACATTGACTGATGTGGCGCGATGTTTGCTTTGCTTTTCCAGGATGCTAATAGTAGCATACCAGTTATTTGTGGCTTTCTTAACATGGAATCAGAGTAAGTAAATACAAATCATTATGATATTACATTCATAAGGATCTTCTATCCGTCTATTAAGTTTTCACAATGACACTTTGTGTTTCCTCTAGTGATCCTGACGATCGCTGGTTTGATAGCGGATGTTTTGTTTACGAAGCCAACAAGACCCACACCACATGCCACTGCTCTCATCTCACCAATTTTGCACTTCTTTTCGACTTACACGGCTCTCCGGTATGACATTAGTTTGTAACTATGTTATTTCTCACCCTCCCCCTCCCCTCGGGACTTCGATGCTTAAGGTGAAAGCGCGTCTATAACGCGTTTTCGCTTTAGAACAATTTATTCTTTGAAAAGACGTTTCTCTTTTGTTAGCGAAATCGATAATGCTTCAAGGTATGGCCTGATTCTTTTCTACCCAAGAAACCACATTCTTTCGGCTATATCTACATATCAGACTAGTTTTTAGCACTTTCAAAGTCAATAATTTGTTCGGCGTGAGCAATGTTTTTTTCCCAAAGGGCTTCACACTGATGAAACAAGACGGCATTTCTCCAAACGTGTGAACGAGCGCTTAATTAAGGACGAATCTTCTCATGCATTAAGGTCTATTCTTGTCGAACATCAATAAAAAAAAGTTTTCGTCAAGGGCAAATACTAAATTTACTACTTTTTTACAGGACATCGTTGAAGTTCATGACATAACTCTTTCCATAATAACTTACGTTGGATGTGGTTTGTCAGCCGCTTGCTGTTTTCTTGCCGTATTTATCTTCAGTATCTTACAGTAAGCAAATTCCCTTTTTTGAGCTATCTAAATATTAAAAATTGGCCACCCTGTTACTGATATCTACAAAATTTCTGTTTCCAGTCTCAAGGGAGATCACATTCATGTACACAAAAATCTGGCCTTTAACATGGGTGCGGTTACACTGATTTTTCTTTTTGGAGCCGATCAGACTGATAACAAGGTAACGTCAAAATTTTGTCTTTTGAACCAAACCTTAATTGTCGAAGTGTTTGGATATGTTTGATTCTTGCTAAGTGATGATTTAAGTTACCATATTAATCTTTTTAGTGGCTGTGCAAGGCAACAGGGATTGCTTTACACTTCTTCCTGACTGCTATGTTCTCCTGGATGCTAGTAGAAGGGTGGCATCTGTATTTGTCTCTAATCAAAGTTTTAACCGCTGAAAAGAAGAGTTTAATCAAGAGATACTACATTTTAGGATATGGTAGGCTTACTTAGTAGTTAGCTGCTGTTGTTTCATGATTCTTCATTTTTTTTCTATATGAGTTATAGTGATCCTGGCGCGCTTTGATCAATTTATGCAAAGTAATGGTACTTTAGATATGTGTCTTGATTGCCAAGCATGCGTCCAGTAAATACAAAGGTCAGAGTTCGAGTCTTGCTCAAACCTGATCATTTTGTCAGATTTTCTGTTCAACTGCATCGTTTGTTGAGTGGTCCCAAGGAGAGCTCCTTTGGACAGTACATTGAGTAGCAAAATCACTAGTTGTCACAAAGAACGGAAAATCCCCTGGGCACTTACTATCACAAAATCAATTCCCATTTGAATTTCCTGCAAGCTTCGGTTGATCAGAAATGTTTTTATGGCCAATCAGAAGCAGAGGATTCAAAAAAGTTCCTGAAACTGTTCTGTAAGACAAGTGTTCAGTGGCACTCTTCTCATTCCTTTCGCTCGATTTTTTTTTCGTTTCCAATTAGCTACCCCAACCCCAGGTTTCCCAGGCGGAGGCATTTGCATGAATAGCTGAATATGCCCTGTTTTTATTCGCAATAAACATGTCAAAGCTAAAAGGCAAATAACCGCGTTTACTTTTCGGTTTATTTCAGGTTTACCTACCGGTATAACTGCCTTGTCAGTAGCTATTTTTTGGGACAATTACGGTATAGGAAATATGTGAGTAGTATGAACACTTTTGATATTTCACGGTCGGATTTTTATCCCTTATCCACATTTTAGCGTACCTCTATAATTTTCTGTCACATAATCAAGTAAACAGTTGAGAATGAACACTGATACTTAAATTTTTTGGCTCTTTTAATCTTTACCAAATACCAAGTATCTAAAAAAACAAAATCACAGAACACAGTGCCGGCAGCGACAGGTGATTTGTGAGATGATTAATGTTGTCTTTTTTTTGTAGATGCTGGATGACAGAAATCGTCCTGGTTTCCCTCTTGTTACCTCCAGTTGTGGTAGTTATTTTGGTACGTTGATTTTCTATAATAGTAATAATCAATAATAAACAAACATATACAACATATACAATATATACAGTAAAACGCCGCGAAGAAGAACCTAGATTTTTTTTAAGTTTGGCAAAATAGATTCTTATAGTTTGGATTACTTATTTGAAGTGCAGGCTAAATAGGTTCTTAATCAAGTTCTTAATTTTTATGAAAAAGGATACTGTTGTTGGTTACAAGAAATTGCTATAAATGTTATTTGTCCTTCATAATAGGCATTTATTTACCAAAAATCTACAAAACTAGGTTAACAGCTAGAAGATATGCAGTTTTCAACAATATAACGTAATACAAATTCCCCATATTAAAGCCAGACTTTTGGTCAAAATGTTCATGAAAATGTATATATGTATAAAAGAACCTGTTGATTTTTCTTGGTGAAACTGGTTCTTACATTTTGGAGTATTAAAATGACATTTTCTGCCAGCAGGTTCTTAAATCCTAGGTTCTTCTTCGCGGCGTTTTACTGTAAATGTTAAAACATGTAATCACAGGACTGTACCTGTCTGTCCCATATGAGCTAAGGCTCGTGGCGGAAGGTCTCTAAACTTCATCTGGCTGAATATTTTAAAAAATACACAAGCTCTCGGCTTCAGTGGTCTGATATGCTTTGATCGTCGCGCATTTTTACATTTTAGAACTGAAGCCGAACGCCTACGTTCTTAATTATTTAAACCAGAAAACTTTTTCATCGTAGATTAACTTGTATAGTGTGAGCTCCTCCATTTTGTTGCTTTTTAAGCTTTAAACTTGTTATCCATATGGTTAAAATTAATGAAATTACTTAAATTATAGGGTTTGAAAAATTACTTAATGAGGCCATAGGGACACTAATTTCCTTTTGTAACATAATTCTTAAGAGAAAGTGACTTACATACACCAACTCACGCCCTAGCCGGTACCTAACAGATGGCTTGCGTACAATCACATCACCCGGGCAGTGGAAACCCTAAACAGTGGATTTGCTCTTTTTGAGACTCTAAGCGTGTCGTAGACGTGCTATTAGGTTTTTTTTCTTTTTTCGTCTTCTGTTTTAGACAAATATAATCATTCTCGGAATGGTTATCGGCGTGCTGATATCTCCTACAACAGAGAGGCGTCAGAAGTACGCTAGTGACCAAGCATTTATTTCCAATATCAGGTAAGGCATTTCAAGAATCAGGCGGGACAATCATCGTTTCTCATTTTATTGGTAGGTCGATCTCAATTCTGTAGTAACACTTATGTAGTGACAATTTTTCCCCCGTTATTACTACTATTACTCTTTGATTCCGGTCCCTCATCCACGTTTGACCATATATATACATTTGGGGCAGAGATCTCCCCCTATAAATAAATAAAATTCTTACGGGGCCAAATCGACAAATGACTGAATCTTTTCAGAAAAACTTTGTCATTTATTTGACAAAAAATCCATTTCCTGTGTGCATGTTCAGTTATAGATCACAAATGACCTCAAATTGTCGTAAAGTTGGGGCCGAACCTCCCCTCAAAATTATTATTTAGGCTTCATTTGCATATCTCTTACATGTCTTCATTTCTTCACGAAACTTGCCAGATAGACTTCGGTTGTTGAACCGGTATTTTTAATTTTTTGTTTACTGCAAAATGTCAAATAATGACGTCACAATGGCTGCCGTCCCTAAAACGGGTTAAATGAATTATTTAATTTCAATATCGAACTTATATCATCTGAAAGATAATTAGAAGGTTAGTAAAACGCTGAAAACTGTTTCAAGTTACGACACGTATGACTTTAAAGGTATTTTAGTGAATCCCCGGAACAATACTTTTCCTTTTCTTTACATTTTTTGGCTAAGTAAGCTGATTTTCTGGTAACATAAGCCCTTCATAATTGCCCAAAATCGTATCATTTAAAAACGCTGATCACTTGACATTGTAGACGTCACTAAACTGTTTTCTTGGTTTTTGCACAGTTGGAAATTTCCTTTTTCCAAATTTTCTTTTTCCTCTAGGTTTCGACAATAAACAGTCATGTGTTATGTTTATCTTAAATAGAAATGGTGACAAGACAATAAAACGCTTGAATTTAGACTTATTTTTCATGGGGGTACCCCTTGTCCGTGGTACGAATTTATCCAACTTCAAAAAGTCATATCTCAGCTCATATTTGAAATATTGGAAAAAAAAGTTTTCTGCATTCAACTTCCCTTGAATAGTTCTTTCCAAATTGTTATGAAAAATTGGGAGATTTAGAAAAAAAATTAGAAAATAAAATTTACCTATGAATGACGTCAGCAAATGTGACGTCATGAAAGAGCTTGCAGCCAACAAAGTTACAAAATATGTCACTGGTGTTCTTACCACGTTTTTAGAGTGCCTTTAATTTTTTTTATAACTTTTTTAAGTAAAAATTTATTTGGCACACCCGTTCTGCTGATCTCGATTTCATGCATGCTTATCTGTTTCTTTTAAAGTCATCAGTTTTGTTGCATTGCATTGCGACGCATCTTACTGGCAGGTTTTACCTTTTAGTTTTACTAGCTTTTCTGGACACAGACCTGCCCAGAGGGAATAGGCACGAACGGGACTCATTGGTCTCATGCAAGGTGCCATCCCTACCCAATCCCACAACCCGTAAAGGCTGGCCACATCACCGGGGTCTGCGTCCCCTACTCTTTTCGAACAGTGGTGTGGGTTCTTTTACGTCCCACATGAACAGATCGGTGAAAGTGCTGTCAGACGGGACTTACGGTTTTTCGTCCTTATCCGAGAAGACTAGAAAGTCTAACCATTTGTGACCTTCCACAGGAATTTGATGCTAAAGGTGAAAGCACGCTCATGGCACGCTTGCACGACACGCTTAGCGTGTCGTAGATCACGGATATGCGCATATTAAATTGAAAAAACAAAGACGGACACACTTGCCTTTGTTTTGATAAATTTAACACGCTAGACCTTTTGTTTTTTTGTAGCGTGCCATATGTCACGGTAAGTGTGCGAATTATAGCACGCTTAGCGTGCAGTTGGGGTAAGACATGTAAGATCGTAAGATCGTAACCATAGCCATTTGAAAATTACCACTTAATGGTCGTCTAGCCTGGAATTAATGCGAGATCAGTGTAAACCAATTTCTCCGGCTGTCGGCGGTTGACCGGAATCGCAAAGAGGCCTGCTATCGCATGCGAGCCACTAAAGTTATTTCGCCTGAAAATTATAGTTATGTCACGTACCGGAAAATTTATTAGCAGTAATGCACAGAGAAATGAAGTTGAATAAATTAGTTTAATATATTTCTTTAAGCCATGCTGAGACGAACGAAGGTAATTAAATCGGAGAAACAAAAACTGCCTAGAATTTTCTATAGGTTGAGGAAGGCTAAACATTTCTAGATGACCGTTCCATGCATATACAATTTTCGAAGCTTATCTATCCCTAGCTATTTTTCGTAGAGAAAGGAATCCTAAAATTTTCGGAACCGAAACTACGATGAAATTCTTACTTTCCTAAAACTTTCAATTGGAAGCTAAATTTTTCGGGAAAATAATGCTGAAGCCCTTGTAATTTCTACCCATAAATCCAGTAGGTCCCACCGTTCACTATTTATACTTTTCAAGCGACAACGTTTTTTCAATCAGATACTATCGCTGCGATCGCTTAGGTAGAACTTTTTCTTTCTCAATAGTTACCAAAAAAGGGTGCCGTTCATAATCATTTACGGTTCCTTTTTGTAGGGGAAATTTATTTAGCTTATAGATAACACGCCTTGCGTGGTTTTGCGCACACTGAAAGCGTGTTGCGCTTTTTCGCACGGAGCTTTTGTTTGAAAACTCCACGCTCTTTTGTTCGACTTGTTCACGCTTAATTGTCTCAAGCGGGTCCTCTGAAACAAAAGAAATTGCTAATGAGGCAAGATTGCAAGCGTGCTAAAGCGTGTTAAAATAAATTCTTTTGTTTTAAAGTGAAAGCGTGTCGTGCGCGTGCTTTCACCTTTAGCATTAAAATCCTGTGGAGGGTCACATTTGCAGATGTCGTTACAAAGGCAGCACTTTCTTCTCGGTTATTTAAAGACCCAGAGTGTTGGTCCGGCCGGGGTTTGAACCCGCGACCTCCCGCTCGGCAGACCGGCGCTCTCCCAACTGAGCTAACCAGACGGCGGTTACCAGCAGGTCAGCAGTTTTTCAGCAGCAGTTTCAGTTTATGAAATTGGAAGAAATATTTCTAGAACTCCACACTTAACTATTTGTATCTAAAGTCAACATTTCCTTAATTTGTGTCATAGTTCTTTCATCTACGTCACAGCTCTTTTGTTCCCGCGACGTTTTCGAGAGAAGACTTAGAATGGACTGCCAAAATGGTAGCAAATTTGAAAGTTATTTGGAAAAAATCGCGTTGTGTTCAAATGCAAAATTTTCCGGAGAGGTTCTGGTAGTAATTTGTACTTTCAATTTAAAAAAACTAAATAAAGCTACAGTTCAGTCACTAAAATAAACTAAAATACACTTTTCTTAGGTTCTTAGGGAATGTACGCCAAAGAATACTTGGTGGCTGATTCCCTTATTTTCTTTATGTATTGTATTGTTTCACTCTGCTTTAGAATGGCACTAAAAGGATGCCTAATACTCCTACCATTACTTGGAGTCACTTGGTTATTGGGATTTCTGCAAGCGAATCTTTCTTCATTGGTAATGTCGTACGCTTTTGTTCTCCTCAACTCTTCTCAGGTAAAGTTCAGCGTTCATTATTTTTGTTACATCAAAATTTTGTCAGGAAGATTTTTTTCCGTTTGTTGATTACTGAGTGCATCGGTATCACTGAACACCAGACGCGCCTTAAATCACCTGGAAGGGAAAATCGTTTACTATGGCTTACTCTACGGTCCAAACTAACAATGCCTTAACGCTGGTGTAAGGGAGGAACTTTTGTTTCGCATTTGTTCACAAAAAATCCGAGGTTTTCCAGGAGTAGATGTAAAAGAGCCATAGTCACTTTATTCTTTTGATTAAAATACAATATAAAAAATGAAATAACATTTCCCTTTGTTTGTTGTCCGATGATGATTTTTATACTTAATTGCTGTTTTTTCAGGCACTGATTTGTGTTTTATTCATTTGCAGGGCGTATTTTTCTTTGTCTCCAATATCGTTCTGAATCAGGAGGTAACTAGAACTGTCCTTGTGGAGTGTACCACATTCTTATTCTTTTGCCTATGGCCGGTCATCATGTCTTTCAGTTCTAATGTCTTTCACGTTTTACGGCCCCTTATTTCCAGTTGCCGCCCTTTTCTCAGTTGCCATCCTTTATATGTACCATTTGTCTGTTCTCGGTGTGCGTTCAACCTTGCACCAACGAAATTCTCGATTTTCGTTTATTCGTCTTCCTTATTTCTCATTATGCTTTATATTAGATCTTTTCCCAGTTTTGCCTCAATTAATCACCCCTTTCGCCAAAACTTTCAACTCCATTCCCTAATTCTTTTCTCACTTACATTCTCAACTTGTTATTCCTACCTATTCTTACATTTCCTTCAGCTATCTGTCATTATTCTGTTCTGGTCTTTTCTCGTTATGTTTTAATTCTGGTCAGGTTTAAATTATTTATTAATTCTTATGGTTTATGGTTTGCACATCACATTTGTCACTGTCTTGTCGTCTTTTTTTATTTTTTATTTTCTTAGTGTCTTAACTGTACTTACCAAAAAGTTACTTAATCTTTTCTCACTATCTGTTTATTCTCCGTCTGTTCGCTTTACTAGTTTGAAAATGTTTGATTCATACATTTTCTCATGGGCCGCTTCGTTTTTGTCTCCTATATTTCTAGTGCTTTCGTTATCACGTACATCAATACTCGAGTGAAAAAAGGCTTTTGGTAAACAAGACACCTTAAAATTATCGTTTTGGAATATGCCGATCATTACTAGTTGTTTTGCGATGAGAATATGCATTGAAAGGGTTACCTCTTTGCTGTTGTTAGCTTTCTTTCTCTACTCCTTTGATCTCTACGATCTATCCTTACTTCTTATCCATTGTCTGTTCTTTTTGTCTTTCCTTCCTTCTTTTCTGTCATTTCTAATTGTTACGATCTTTCCCATACTGTTATGTCTGTCTTTCGTCTGTTTATGCTGTATATCAACTCCCTGTTCCATGTCTTCCCCTTGTTTTAAACCTGTCAATTCCTTATACTATTATGCCTGCCTCTTTTCTTGTTGTACAACGACATAATGCCAGACATTTCTTTGGCGTCCGTCCTGTCGTCCGTCTTTTTTATTGTTCCTCTGCCCTTGCTTCCTGTCCTGCCGCTATTCTTCTCTGTAAGCAATTACTTTCTGTTCTCGTTCTGTCTTTACTTCTTATCATAACCTCTGAGTCCTTACTTCCTATCTTACCCCTGTTTGCTGCCCTACATTGTGTCGCTTTTTATCTCTGGTCTGCCCTTACGAGCTGTCAAAAATCTTGCTATCTTTTCATTCTTGCCCTTACTATCATCTTTGTTCTGCCCGCTTACTTCCTGCCATACATCTATTTTTACTGTCCATCCTTCTCTATCCTTACCTACTATTATTGTCCTGTCCATGCATTAGTCAGTTATTACAAGCTATCCTATTGCTATTCTTTCTGTTATCCTATTGCTATTCATACCTCTTATTAGCCGAGTTTTCGGTCCGTACTGTAAATTACGGACCGAGTTTTTTTCCGTCGATTTATGGCCGAAGCGCGAAGAGCACGGGCCATAAATCGATGGAAAAAAAACGGGGATCCGTAATTTACAGTACGGACCGAAAAAACGAGGCTAATAAGATGTTTATTATATGGCTTCTTCCTGTTTGGGGGACCGGAAACAAGTGCAGGACGCACGATTTGACAGTCATTTGACAGGCGTCAAAATAGAAAGTTCTTATTGGCGCACGAAAACAATAGCACATAACAAAGGCTTTCCGAGAAAGTAAAAACAAATTCGCCATGTTGAAAAAGTTTATTCGGTCAAAATTAAGAGCACCGTAAGTTTTAGCTTTTTAATGTAACGCTGGAGTATTTTGGAAACCGGACCCTGTGTCTGTCTAGAAGTCGTTTCCATCTTTCCACTGTTTGTCCTTGTAAAAAAAAACACTGCAAAAGGCAAGGAAGCTTTTCAAGGTAAGTTTGTTGTCATTGTCGAAGGATTCGCTCGTTAATTGTTTTTGGGAAAGCCTCTCTTTCTGCCAGTTCATTCTCGTCTTCAATTGTGATCTGCGTTAAAATTTTCAAACACTGACTAAAATTCTCTTCCTCGGTAAGGTTACGATTCAGTTTCTACACCAGGTTCGTTCTCATTAAAACAAAGCTAGGTTAAACTTTGGAAAGGCAAAGTCAACATCCCAGTCCTCAGGGTTTACAGATATATTTTAACGTTTATTCGGTCAAAACTAAGAGCACTGTAAGTATTCACTCGTTAGTGTGACGCTGAAGTCTTTTGAAAACTGGACATTGTGTCTGGTTCGAACTCGCTTCTATCTTTCTTTCGTTGGTCTTCGAAAAAACACTACAAATGGCAAAGAAGATTGTCAAGATGATCGGGTGCAGGTATGTTTGTTATCATATTTCTCTTAGGCAAAACATCTCGAATCTCTGCCAGTCGATTTTCGTCTTCTTAACTGTGTACTCACGCGATAAAATTTTTAAACACCGACTAGAATCCTCTTCGATAAGATTACGAATTTAATAGTTTCTTCACCGCCTTCGTTCACAAATAAACACAGTTTAAAATGTTGAAGGCCAAAGACAAAATCCAAGTCCTTAAGGTTGAAAGGTGTCTTATAACTTTATTTAAACCTTTTTTTCCGAGGTAAAAAGAGATTTAGAGCTCCGAAATGAGCATTTTCTTTAAAATTTTGGTCCGTATAGCAAGTTACGGACCGCAAATTGACCAATCGCATGGCAAAAACAGACTCAGCCATATTAATAATAATTTCTGTTATTCCACCTTGTCCGATCGCTGTTCTTACTGTCCGTCTTTTCACTTTTCTTAGAATCTATTTTATGCTGTGATGTCTATCCCTTTACTGTTCTTATTTCGTTCTGCTCATTGTTTACTTTCCAGATATTCCTGTCCTTACTGCCTGTAATACCTATGTTTTTTACTATCTGTCCCTCCTTATCGTGTGCCTTTCTGCTATTCTTCTGTCCTTATTGTCTATCGATTCATTTTAACTGCTAAATTCTTCCCTGTGCTGTTTTTAACTGCCCTTCTTTTGTTCTTGTTGTCTATCCTCCCTCTATTACTACCTGATATAACTATACTTGAATTGTGCTTTTCTATCCTTTACCTACCCTTAAAATATGAATGTTCTCTCTATACATTTAGTAGTCTGTCCTCATGACGTGTTATAATGGTTTGCGCTTCCTCTGTCAACACTTTTCCCCTCCCTCTTTAAATTTCTACCCTAGTACAGATTTTTTCGTCTATTCTTAATGTGATGTGCTGTTATGCCCTGGCCTCTTTCAGCCTTACTCAGAGTCTATCCGTCCGTATATAAATGTTTGGTTTCACTATGTATGAACGGTCAATCCTCACTGTTTTCTGCTAGCGTTTCTGTCTTTTTTTATTTTTCTTTTACATATATCCTGTCCTTTCACAACAACTTTCTGCTCTCACTAAGTTTTTACTCTCTATCCTCTGTGTTGTGCTCTGCTGTCCTTTTCAAGTCCTTCTGTCTCCGGATCTTTCTATGTTCATTTGCAACCTTCTATCCTCATTGTGCTGTGCTTTTGTGTCTTTCTTCTGTCCTTACTTTCTTTTCTTTTTATATTACTGTCTCTCCTGAATAGTGGTTAGATTTATAACTTCACTGTTATTTGCTAGTCTTCTATACTTTCTTTGCAACTCGTCCAATACTGTCTGATCTCACTCTGTTTTTTCTAGTCTGGCCTTTTTATAATTTTTTCTACTCTTAGCCTATGTAAACACTCTCTTTGATTACTTCGTTCTCTGTGTTTAAGAGCCATTATCTGAGAAAATCGAGAATCGCAAGACACTCGTCAAAAAATCGAATTTTTTTTTATTTTGCCGAAACATCCCTTTTAGTGACCTAACTTAAGGAAAAATAGTTTTGGGTTCAAACGATTCATTTTCAAGGAGAAATGAAAAAAAGTTTGAAAAATCGATTTTATGCCTGTTTTTCGATCAAAACACGGCAGGATGCAATGGCAACTTCGAGAGAAGGGTGAACGCGTAAGAAACATTCCCTGACATTGAAACTTCCCCGAATTATTATTTTGTTCTTACTCTTGAAAACCTTAAAAGAAAATTTGAAAAACAATGTCTTACGTTTTTATGATCGACAAGTCTAAAGAGGTCATATTTGTGACGTTAGACATGCTAGAAAACGAAGGCCAACTTTGACCATTAAAAAAGGCCTCTGGTATATGCCGCTTAATCATAAAATCAATATAAAATGGAACCTTGGCTTTTGTACTAACTTACTGGAAAGTTTTAGCTCTGGAAATCAAATACCATCCTGACACCAAAGCAAGCGGTGAGAGCAATTGAATTGGGAAATTTATGCAAATTAGACGGCTTGCCGACGGTTGTCAAACTAAAAGAAAGGTTTTACATGAAAGGATTACTCACCATTGCTTGTAACACGTTTTTACGGCAAGGAAAGTTATTTCCAACTTCTGTTGCGTCGGTTTGAGTCACAAAATCCACAATTTTAAGCCAAAAGGTCCAAAAGACAAACGTACGTTTGCTCAGCGACTGCGCCAGAATCCGGCCGTGAATCGAAATAAAGTCACAACACGTGGAAGCAAGAGTTACAAGAGTTTTTACTTCAGTCAGGAGGCAAAAGGAATAAAAATTCATCGCAAACTAATGACTTCGATTTTGAAAACCTTTCATCACTTCAATCGTTCGTCGGCTGATAATAAACATCGCACAAGATCGTATGACCTTTGGCGTCTGACCGGAAATTGGTCACACGCTTTAGTCACGTCAGCATGCTGTCACGAAATTTTCGTAGTTGTTGTCAGCAATTTTAATACAGTTTTCACATTTTTTGACAAGAAATCCTCTCATCGCAGTAGAAACAGCCATGCATATTTATTTTTCTTTTATTTACCTACTAGGCTTTGAAACAGCTTTTTTGCCTTCGAAGTACTAAACAGGAGGGGTACCTCAGATACCAAGTGTCGTGAGTGATCCGTGGAAGCGAAAATTAAGACCAAAAAAGAACGAATATTTTGAATACTTAAGTAAAGCCACAGCTAAAAAAAAAAAGATTTGTTCAAAATATTTTCAAACCAAGAAAAAAACATACTTCGATCATCCCCGTGGCTTGGAATCTGGCCAGAGTACCCCCTTCCCCTCCCTTATGCCGGGTCAAAATACTAAGTTCCCCCGGCCCAATGTCCCATAGTCAAGGGAGTATACTCTCTTGCTGTAGTAAAGAACTTGCAGAATAATACCAATTCTCCGTGACCAACGGATTCAACGCTATAGTTTACTTTGGTTTTGCTTGTTGATTTTTTCGCTATTTGCTCACGATCAGGAGCTCAACCCCAACCACGACCAAATTATGAAACCTGTTATTAGAAGAAAAAAAAAACACAAAGAAACAGTCAGTCAGATAGACAGTGCATAATAAAAAAGACCTCCATTAAGATTTAAAAAAATCAATACATGACACTGTCGAATAAAAAAACCCAGAAACCATTTTGTGGAAAAAAGGTTCGCATACAGCTATCAGCTTCTTTTGTCCACATCTCGCTGGTAGAGGTGCGCGGAAACTAGTGAATGTGAAATGGCTTCAAACTATGATCCTATACTGTTGGAATATTACTTATCACAGAAAGCTACACCTGATTTCTTCTAGCAGACCCAATCCTCTTGGTTCGTGTGGACAAAGTAGCTCATCCCGGCTATTTGCACCATGCTACCATAGTCTCCCTAGATTCTTAAGCCTTGCACGCAGACTTTCCTGTCCCACGAACGTTGGGTAGGATTGCAGGACGAGCCATAAGAAAGTGAAGGCTATAGGCTCTCGGGATGATGCAAGGAAGGTCGAGTATTATATTCCCCTATCCTGGTCGCCCAGGGTAAGTCTGCGGAGGAGAGTGACTGAGAGGCTGTATGTTCGAAAAGTTGACTAACGCCCCCGGGACTAACGCTTTCCCCTGGATAAATCTATATCCAGTAAGTAACGCAATTGCTTCTTCCTATTCGCTTCATAGTGATTTCCGGTGGGTAGCACTATCCAACGTTTGAACAACAGGGCCCTAAGAATTGTGTTTCGCCTTGCACTAAAAACCCATAAACCTTATAAATTTCACTATGGGACTTCAGCTCCTCCCTTGAATGATCCATTTCGCTAAACAGGACCTCAAAACAACGATTCTGTGCATCCTAAGGGAGTGTATACTATACTTTCCTGGCTCTCGTCACTCACAGTGAGGTGATGGTGGCTTATACTCTAACAGACTTAACACAGTCGAACCTCAATGTGCGACCGTCAATCCAAAAGACGAAATTTTCCCAGTCAAAGCCTTACAGTTGGAACCTCTAGTAAACGACAACCTTCTTTAAGTGACTGCGACCACTTTTTGGGCGTCACGGTTAATTGTTTTCCATAAGCGACCAGTTGACGCATTCTCTGCTCTCTATTTTTGCTGTGTGCACTATGTTCCTTAGAAAATATGAAGACCTTTGTTGACATCGTGGAACTACACATATCCTAACTTAGTAGATGTAGCCAACAAAGTGAAGATTCAGTTGTGATTCTAGACTATTCTATATCTCACTCACCTGAATCCCTCTTTAAATTTAGCATGATTTAAAAGCTGTATTTGTCAAAAGAGGTAAAAGATAATATTTTGCCAGAGATTTGTTACACTGCCATTTAATGCGACAATCACATGCAAGGTCGCTTACTTAAAATAGTGGACATCTAACTGACAATCAAAGTTTGTGCTTATTATTGGGGTTATCTGGTGTTTACTCACCTCTCAAGCTACCCTGGGCGAGCCAACTTTTCCTCCATTTACTTACAAAACTTGGTAAACCGTTTACATGAGAAAGAAAAGGTTGGTTCGGATAGACGCCTTACTACCAGTAGTGGGCGGGGTTGAAAGCTTCCGGAAGTCAGCCCTCCACTTAGCCGGTACTGGTGGCCTCACCCTTCTAGCCCGGCTAATATTTCTCTACTTTGGCTCGCCCAGCTAGCTGGCACAACACGGTCAAGGCTAGACAAAGACGGCATGCGCAAGCACTGTTGACTCGGACAAAGTTGTCAATATTTCCTCATATAAACACTCGCTAAAGTTGGCTCGGCTGGGAGGTTGACCTTCTCTGCGGCACAGCTTTTCTCCATCCATGGGTTCCAAACAGTCTTTTAGCAGTCACGTTTGAAATTTATAGGAAAATGATGTAGCAGTCCAAAAAATAATAAAAAAAAATACACTTTTTTCACAGCCTGTCAATACCTAGAAGGTGTCTATAAAAGAAATCAACTGCAGAACAACGTTCTTGGGACAGGAAAGTCTGCGTGCGAGGCTTGGGAATCTAGGGAGACTATGGTAGCATGGTGCAAATAGCCGGGATGAGCTACTTTGTCCACACGAACCAAGAGGATTGGGTCTGCTAGAAGAAATCAGGTGTAGCTTTCTGTGATAAGTAATATTCCAACAGTATAGGATCATAGTTTGAAGCCATTTCACAATCACTAGTTTCCGCGCACCTCTACCGGCGAGTTGTGGACAAAAGAAGCTGATAGCTGTATGCGAACCTTTTTTCCACAAAATGGTTTCTGGGTTTTTTTATTCGATAGTGACTGACTGTTTCTTTGTGTTTTTTTTTTCTTCTAATAACAGGTTTCATAATTTGGTCGTGGTTGGGGTTATGGGCTCCTGATCGTGAGCAAATAGCGAAAAAATCAACAAGCAAAAACCAAAGTAAACTATAGCGTTGAATCCGTTGGTCACGGAGAATTGGTATTATTCTGCAAGTTCTTTACTACAGCAAGAGAGTATACTCCCTTGACTATGGGACATTGGGCCGGGGGAACTTAGTATTTTGACCCGGCATAAGGAAGGGGAAGGGGGGTACTCTGGCCAGATTCCAAGCCACGGGGATGATCGAAGTATGTTTTTTTCTTGGTTTGAAAATATTTTGAACAAATCTTTTTTTTTTAGCTGTGGCTTTACTTAAGTATTCAAAATATTCGTTCTTTTTTGGTCTTAATTTTCGCTTCCACGGATCACTCACGACACTTGGTATCTGAGGTACCCCTCCTGTTTAGTACTTCGAAGGCAAAAAAGCTGTTTCAAAGCCTAGTAGGTAAATAAAAGAAAAATAAATATGCATGGCTGTTTCTACTGCGATGAGAGGATTTCTTGTCAAAAAATGTGAAAACTGTATTAAAATTGCTGACAACAACTACGAAAATTTCGTGACAGCATGCTGACGTGACTAAAGCGTGTGACCAATTTCCGGTCAGACGCCAAAGGTCATACGATCTTGTGCGATGTTTATTATCAGCCGACGAACGATTGAAGTGATGAAAGGTTTTCAAAATCGAAGTCATTAGTTTGCGATGAATTTTTATTCCTTTTGCCTCCTGACTGAAGTAAAAACTCTTGTAACTCTTGCTTCCACGTGTTGTGACTTTATTTCGATTCACGGCCGGATTCTGGCGCAGTCGCTGAGCAAACGTACGTTTGTCTTTTGGACCTTTTGGCTTAAAATTGTGGATTTTGTGACTCAAACCGACGCAACAGAAGTTGGAAATAACTTTCCTTGCCGTAAAAACGTGTTACAAGCAATGGTGAGTAATCCTTTCATGTAAAACCTTTCTTTTAGTTTGACAACCGTCGGCAAGCCGTCTAATTTGCATAAATTTCCCAATTCAATTGCTCTCACCGCTTGCTTTGGTGTCAGGATGGTATTTGATTTCCAGAGCTAAAACTTTCCAGTAAGTTAGTACAAAAGCCAAGGTTCCATTTTATATTGATTTTATGATTAAGCGGCATATACCAGAGGCCTTTTTTAATGGTCAAAGTTGGCCTTCGTTTTCTAGCATGTCTAACGTCACAAATATGACCTCTTTAGACTTGTCGATCATAAAAACGTAAGACATTGTTTTTCAAATTTTCTTTTAAGGTTTTCAAGAGTAAAAACAAAATAATAATTCGGGGAAGTTTCAATGTCAGGGAATGTTTCTTACGCGTTCACCCTTCTCTCGAAGTTGCCATTGCATCCTGCCGTGTTTTGATCGAAAAACAGGCATAAAATCGATTTTTCAAACTTTTTTAAATTTCTCCTTTAAAATGAATCGTTTGAACCCAAAACTATTTTTCCTTAAATTAGGTCACTAAAAGGGATGTTTTGGCAAAATAAAAAAAAAGTCGATTTTTTGACGAGTGTCTTGCGATTCTCGATTTTCCCAGATAATGGCTCTTAAAGCTCGCCCCCAAACTTCTCTTTCCATTTGTGATTAGCCTTTGTTACTGTATGTCTATTCGTTGTTCTTGCCGGCAATCCTCCCTCCTCTCTTTTTTTCTGTTCCAACTCGATCCTCTTTTAGTACTGTATGTACTGACCTTGTTCATCCTCCTTAATTTCCGCTTTTTCGCCCTATCAACGTTTTTGTCCTTGTTTGGATAATGTTTGTTCTGTCTTTTTGTCCTGTACCTCTTTATCCTACTTGCCGTCATTCCTCTGATTTCACTAGATATCTCTACTGTGGTTTCTATGTCAAAGTCGCAATTTGTCTGATCATTATTTATATACTTTTCATTTTCCCTTACCCACGGTGGCAAAAAAAGGGGGAAGACTTAAACCTGTGCCCTTTTCTCTTTTTGCATTCCCTCGTCTATTTCTTTTCTTGTTTACGCTATTTCTGTCTGCTTTATCTTTCGAGCTAGCTCCGATGTCATGAGATAATCATCTTTCACCTTTTGCTGCTACAAATTAGTCATTATTATGCAGTAGCCTGTGGACAAGCTCCTTAACTGGAAACGGACGAATTTCAGTGCCACTTGGGAAGGGGAGGGAAAAACTCTCCAATTTCCTTGGCTTTTATTCGCCAAATCTGCTTTCCAGTAAGGTGCTTGTCTACAGGCTAGTTCTTCTTGTTATTATCTGTAAGGTTTCCACGGCGTTTAAGAAGTTTTTGAAGAAATACTCTTCCAAGATTCCCTTCCGATCACCGTCGTCTTCCAGTATGCCGGTTAGTCTTGGAGGAGAAAATATATTCGCTTCGTCCATTAGCAGGGTAAGAAACATACTTCATTTGCATGTTTAAAGTCTTATGATTTGTAGAGGTAGCTCATGTTAAAACAGGTATATGGCTCTTACTTAGAAACTAAATATGAATGAATGAATAAAGAGTCGTGCAGACAACAGACGTGCCCTCTTACAATACATTTTTTTTAACATTTGAACAGTAAGCTCGGGCGTCAGCATACAAAGGCGCCATTGGCAGCCGCTCTCAGTCCATTTATGAGCTTACTGTATCATCCACCCAACCCATGATGTGAATGATTTGATGTGTGAACGGTGGTGTGGGTTCTTTTACGTCCCACAAGAACAAGATACGTGTAAGTGCTGTGGGACGATACCTACGGTTTTTCGTCCTTATCCGAGAAGACTAGAAAGTCTAACCGTTTGCAGATGTCATTATAAAGGTAGCACTTTCTTCTCATCTCAGTTATTTAAAGACCGTGAGTGTTGGTCCGGCCGGGGTTTGAACCTGTGACCTCCCGCTCAGCAGACCGACCCTCTCCCAGATATAAATACATGTGGGTATTTTCTAACATGTCCACTTCCTTATATTAATATCATCTTTCTTAAATACTTATATTGTTATCGCTTCGCTCTTGTTTGATTTTCTTTTCAGGCAACGGCTTACTCAAACGAATCATTCAGCTCAAAAAAGTCGTTTATGAAAAAACAGGCAGAAAGACAAAAGAATGAAAACAAGCTCTACGCACCTAACACACACATAAAAGTAAGCTACTACCTTTTAATTTGATTTTTAGGTATTGACTCGTGTCTGATTTAGAAGTCATATAAATGCGTGGTTTAAGTTGGTCAAATTACTTCCTTGGGAAAAAACTAACAAAGGCAGGCACGACTTTCGATCCAATCTAGCATTACTTACACTATTTACCAAATAAAAGCCGAAAATAGACCGACGTAAGTTAGTTGTAAGGTATGTGCGATAGTATGATATGATTTTGGAGGTACCACTCCATCAGTAGTGGATCCTTTTTGTCTTTGAAGCCTTTTGAAAGGGTCCAATTAAATTATTTTAGCTACCAGAAGTCAGCTACCAGATACAGTCTCACAATAACTACTTCG
The DNA here is from genome assembly GCF_958299795.1 of Porites lutea. Classification (NCBI taxonomy): domain Eukaryota; kingdom Metazoa; phylum Cnidaria; class Anthozoa; order Scleractinia; family Poritidae; genus Porites; species Porites lutea. The sequence goes on from NC_133209.1 coordinate 11,749,478, forward strand.
CACTTGGTTATTATTTCATATGTCACTTGACTTACCCAGAGGGGTACCAATGGGTTTGCCTGGCGCTACACTTCTCCCCCATTTTTTAAGCACTGTCCCAGTGCTGGTCCACTATTTTACGAATCAGTTCCGACTAATCCGAAACAGCATCAATTCACTCTCGGAACACTTCAGGCAAATCAGTCACCCAAGTTTCGTATCGACTCGGTTGTTTGACAGCTCACACCCTCCTGGTTATGGTCATCCCCAACAGAAGTTATCAAATCCGCTCGAGGTTCAGGCTCACCCACCGTTATCATCCGCAATGCGATAAGCATTCTGAAGTCTCGGAGAAACATCAGCCTTGTCTCCTTCCGTAGATTCTGTTTCGTCAAGCTCAACTTCCTCTCTCTCCTCAACCGGAGCTGACTGGCTGTCGTCGACAAAAATTGAAGAATCGACATCTGCTGTCTGTCTCTCCTGTTATCTTGGGCTCGTTACCTACCTCTGCCTTTTTGGAATCCATACCTCCAGTGGGGGTCCCATGGTAAAGCTTTAATCTCTCTGAGTGAAAGACCTTGGGCTTGGGCTTACGGCTATTCTGGATACGGTACACCACATCCAACAGCACTGATATTACAAGATACGGTCCTTCCAAAGGACAGTCAAGTTTGGCGTTTCTTCCCGTCGTCCTTCGAACATTATGCAGCCAAACAGAACCATCAATAACGAATGATCTACCAGCAAGCCTTTTATCGTAGTTCCTCTTCTGTCGTACAGCTGCTTTATTCAAATGACGCCTCGGCAAATCATGCCCACCAGCCGATCTCTTTTGAACAGCTTGAGCATAGCCCAAATTATTCAAATGACGCCTCGGCAAATCATGCGCACCAGCCGATCTCTTTTGAACAGCTTGAGCATAACCCGTCTAGAGTAATGATGCATCAGGACGTCTCTCAGTTATGACATCCAGGGGAACCTGCAGTTCTGTACTTTGCAAGAAAATGCCGATCTTGCTTATCAAACTCAACAATTACCAAGAGCTCACGACGGGCCACACAATAGTTCTTTTCGGACTTGGACAATGTCCGAATTGCAAACGAAATGGGATTTTCTACCCCGTCCTGAAACTGTGAAAACACTGCCTATTCCATGTTCTGTTGCGTCGGTGTCTAGCATAACCTTTCCCTCTCTTGTCGGGTAGGCCAGGACCGTCAAAAGCCAACTGACATTGCGCTGTCCAAACAAATTCCGTCTTGGCTTCTGCTAGCTTATACAGCGGCTTAGCTATGGTCAAGAAATCAAGGACGAATCGGCGGTAATAAGACGTAGGTCTAAGGAAACCTTTGACCTCCTTGCTGTTTTCCGAGTTGGGCCAGGTGCGAAATTGCTCCTCCTTTCCAGGGTCTGCAGCAATGCCTTTCTTTGTGACCACATGTCCGAGGTACGAGATCCGTTTCTGGAAGACAAAACACTTCTTTGGCTTAAGCTTTAGTCCTGCTCTGGCTAGTCAGTCAAACACCTCTTTCAACCGCTCTAATTCTTCTTCCAATGTGCGTCCCATAATTATCGCATCTTCAAGATAGATCAAGCAAATCGTCCAATGTAGTCCCTTCAAAATAAGCTCAATCAATCTGCCAAAGATACTGGGTGCGTTACAGAGGCCAAAAGGCATCACGGTCCATTCGAACAAGCAGCTTGAAGTTTCAAATGCTGGCTTTTCTGGGTGTCCGCATCCACTGCCACTTGACAGTAACCGGACGGGAGATCCAAGGTTGAGAAGCATCGCCACCCAATCAAACCAGCTTGAAAATCATCAACTCGCGGCAAAGGGAAGACATCGTTTACCGTCTCTGCGTTCAGCTGGCGATAGTTTGTTTAGTTATTAGCACAACCAGAAAATACCAGGGGCTACACGATTCTTTTGACTTTCCCTGCTGTATGAGGTCGGTGAGTTGTCGTTCTATCTTCTCATGTTTACTTGGTGAAGTTCGCGTTGGTTGTATTCGTACTAGAGGTGGATTGCCGTTTCGATCCTGTGCTGGACCATATGCGTGGTGCCTAAGTCTCTGTCTGAAATTGAGAACACATGATTGTAATTAAAAAGCAACTCCTGCCGTCTCTCAGTTTCACTGTCAGTTAAGTAATATAGTGCTTCCCCTCAAGGCCTTCGGTGGAGTCGTATAAACTGCTCCTTCTGACACATGCTCATTCATTGCTCCAGCTTGGTCCATTGCACTCTCCTGGTTCTCTTCATAAGCTTTAGTGAGGTGGCATCAATAACTGACTTAGCTAGGGCAATCACAGTCTCAGCAGCGAAGTGAAACACTTCATTAGAAACGTTGAAAACACGTAAAGGGACCACTCTTCCTTAACATCAACCAGAGTCCTTGCAACATAAAGTCCCTTTTGTTGCAAGTGTCAGTTTAAGCACGGTTCCAACAATCGCATGCCTATTTGGGATGACTTTGAATTTAACTTAAATGAACGCTTTTGAGCAATTACTGCAATGATCACCTCAGTGTTAGGCTCAATCATGGTTAACCGTCGAACTGTACATCTAGAACAAAGGAGTTGGTTTTTAAAATCCGAACAATCAAACATTTCGCCATTAATGAACACTTGATTTTCGCAATGTCAACAGTGAATCAACTTGTGACAGGACGTCCATACCCAAAATGCCCCCACCCTTAACCTCAGCAACGATTACATGCATTTGAAACTCTCTGTTACCCAGGCGCACTACACATGTCCCGTACTATAAGTCTTTGCTTGTTGACCATCAGGAAGAGCAATGGCAAAATTCGCTGAACCTAGACTGAACTTAACTCTAGCAGGGAAAGAATTATAAACCTTGAACGACAAAACTGAAGGAGCAGCACCAGTGTCTATCAACCACATAACACCAGATCCTCCAAGAAAGCCTGGCTAATAAAGGCCTCGTAATTTTTCATTAACATGTCTCTTTCATGGGTGTACCAGGACATGTCATTTCCTTCTTTAACGATAGCTGAGAGAAAGCACATAATTACTAGTGGTGGGGTGAACACCCCCCTGGCCCGGGGGCGACACCCTGCTGGAGTTTCCCCCTTCCGGGTTGGCTCGGTCAAGTGACTTGTGCTTTGGGCAGTTCCGACGATACCTGCCAAATTCTTTGCAATTCCAGCATGGACCATTTCGGTTGAAGTAACGTGAAGGAGGTTGGCGTTGCGGTGTTTAGAGATAATAGAGAGATTAAGATTCCTGTTTACGCCAGAGGGCAAACGTCAGATTCAAGTTGAGAATTTCTCAGAAAAGAAAATAAGCAGATAAAAACTGTCCAGAAACTACTGTATAAAACTGGCCTGAAACTACTTATTTTTAGTTAAAGTAATAAACACTTAACGATAATTAAGCGAAAAACTTGGTCATGTGGTACATATTTACGTTTGCCGTTTGGCGTAAACGTGAATCTTAATCTCTCTAATGACTGGGAGAGCTGCTGGACCTGCTCAACTAACTGTTGTAGGGCAACTTGCTGCGTCCCACGACGCTGTGTTGCGCCAAAATGGCAGACCGTAGCATGTCCAACTGGGCAAATCATGTTCTTTATCAACTTCATCCACGGATCGAACTTTCAGACAGCTTCTACGCCCATCTCCACCCAAAAGACCAAAAAAGCCTCGAGTTCACAAGCCAGCTAGGAAGCGTGGTTTATCTCCACGCGATTTAAACCTGTCGTCTTGATCCTTGAGTGCATCAATAAAGTGTTTGACGGCAAATCTTTCTTGAGTGTCCTGAGATATGCGTGTCCTGTGCTAAAGTGGCCATGGACCGAACATCTGCAGCAAGAGCTTGAGCACTTTCGTTTTCCAGTTGGCGACGGTTATGAAGACGCACTTACTGTAAGTCACAATGTTTTTCAACTCCACACCGAACCTCCAATTTGTCAACAATTTTTGTGTAATTTCGACAATCGCTATCAGACATACCATTAAGTACCTTTTGGGCTTCTTCTCGAAGGCGTGCAGCAAGAAGTAAAGCAGCTTCTTCTTGGCTCCAGCCGTTAACAACAGAGCAACGCTCAAAGTGTTTCAAATAATCACTTAGCGACCGAGTACCGTCATAATCTGCAGGATTTTCAATAGGCTTGTTAAACTTTTGGCAGTGTGTAAATAGATAAGTGGAATAAGTATCCTGTTGACTCTCCGATTCGAACGGTTTTGCGTAGTGAAATCGGTGACTTGCACTACTAATATTTAGTGATGGATCTAGCGGCGATGCAAACGGGTTTGCTGATTGGCTTGGACTTTCGACATTCACTAATGAGTCTACAGTTGAATCAGACTGTTGTAAACGAGTTCCCCGGTTTAAAGGGATTAACTGGCATCAAACAACTCATTCCTTTAAACCCTGAATCCACATTGCAAACGGGCAAAACCACGGTATTAAACACAGGAAGAGACTTCGAATGCAAAGCAATGCAAAACGGTGAAGTTCAGTCACGCAAACCATTAAATTATCGCCATGGAACACATATATCTGTGAAGTTCGTATTTGTTTACCGCTGACATCAGTGTAACGCCACAATCTTCGGTTAAAACAGCGTTAAATGAACATCACATCTTTAATCTGCTATCAGATACAGTCTCACAATGCCTACTTCGCGCATGGTTATTACGCCATATGTCACGTGACTTACTCAGAGGGGCACCCGCGGATTTGCCTAGCGCTACAATAATTTGATACTTGTTATGCACATCGTTCGTGCTAGATTAGAAGAAGCCCTTCTCATCAACCATCCATACATCTTCCATAGTTGTATCGGGGTTGGTTATGTTGAATGGAGCGTTCAAACGAAGCCAATTTCGTCACTTTTAGCATGTCACCCTGGAAATTTAAGTCAAAAAGAACCACGGGCTAAATATTATTGCAAAATGTAAAAGGCACGTTCAGGGCCATTTTTTGCTTAAATATAAAAGCGCACGAGGTTAAATTGATCTGAAAATCCAAATTCCGTCAACAATAAATCGCCCACCGGGAACTAAATGTTGGGTGACGCTGACTTATTCAAACCGGGTATAACTTCATCCACCAACACACAACACTGTTCATGTTCCGACTGATCCAACAGGTTGTAGTCAACATTGTTGATCGAAGTTGGCCAATATGTTTAAACTGGGCTCAACAACTTAGGCCACAGCAGGATCGACCTGGCCAGACAAAATTAACTACTTTTTTGGAGAGATAACATCTTTTGTCTGTTTGTTTTCTTTTTTCAATAGCCCCGGCTTTTAATGGTTTCTTGACTTTTATTTTCCTTTATTGCAGAAACAATGGAGGGTGATCAATGACTACTGACTCACTTACAACTCTCTTTGGATAATTGAATAGTCCGCGGTCTTCGAGCACTGTTTTACTAGCTTCATTTTGTTTGGGTATAGAGATAGACAGGCATAGACGTGTAATTGGTGTAATTCCTGTACAGAAACAATTCTAAACATTTGGCTTTACAGTCGAATTTTCCTCCATAAGGTTCAATCGCGTATGATTGCGCAGAGTCCTGAGTTAAACGTAGTGAAAAATAGTAGGTAAAACGCTGTTATCCTAGAAATAGATGCCAACGTTTCGGTAACGCTGTTAAAATATCCAGATAATAATTGTTGCCTTCACACTAGGGACCAAAGTGTACCGAAGACCAAAGTTGAAGTGCACCTGATGTCAAGCAGACTTAAGATCTACTCAATAGATTTTCAGCCATGACTGCGCGCAGCTAAGACATGATAAGGGGGTTTTGTATAAAAAGTTATAAGGTTTCTAAACTGTTGTTTCAAATACTATTTCATCTGTTATTATTATTATTTTCTGCGGGGAGTACATTTTTAGGTTCCCTACAAAAATACGCTAAATCATTCATCTTACCAGGTTGACGTTGTTTGTGTCTGCAACATGTCGAGCTGTAAAGTCCACATTTTCACTCGGAGTTAATTCTTCTTCACGGAATTTGATTTTGTTGAATACCAGTGTGCGCAACTGTTGTGACATGCCGCTAATTAAAGTAAAATGGTAATTTTGTTTCGTTTGCGAGTTTAAATGCAAATTGCTTGCGAGCATAAGTTGGCATGCAGTTGAGTAGCCGCCTCAGAATTAAATCACAACGTTTTCCACAACGTAGAATTTTCTACAAAACGTCTGCTTGAAATATGCCTTTAACATAAAACTGCTATAGTAAAACTATGGAGTCTTTTTAAAAAATATTATACATACAAAGGAAGAAAGATTTAATAGCTACATAAGGTGCATTCTGACCAACATTTGTCTTCCGTCAAGTGACCGGCTAAATCACTTTTCATAATTTTCATTTTAAAAATTTATCAATTTCAGTTAACGTTCTTAAGGCTATTGGTAATTTCGCCATAGATACCGACCAAGATATTTTATAGCATGCTCACCAAAAGTGATTGTGTTGAATCTAGGAATCATAAAGTCAGAATTACCTAGATTATAGTTAGTGTCCGATTTCTGAAACGGCTCAGAAATGGAGACATTCCATTCTTAGCTTTAAACATCAAGTTCTCGTAACTTGATGTATTGTCATTAAATACCGCTCGCAAGCCTTTCTCTTGCATTCTTTCCAATTTGCGCTTGTCGGATGCTCTAATGAATAACCATACAATTAAAAAATAGTTCAATCCAGGAAGGATAACTGATTTAAAAAGAGGCTACTTGGTCTTCTCTGGCACCAGTTTCCTCATCTTTGTCAGAACTCCAATCTTAGAATTAGGTTTGGAGCACATTAACTTAACATGCTCACTAAAATTAAGTTTGTTATCTAGAACGACTCCTAATAATTTCAGAGAGTTTATGCTTTCGATCTCCTCATCATCAACAGTACATATATCCCCGATGTATCTTTTGCTGTGGGAAATTTATCTTTGCTTGATAGGAGGAAATTGCTTCTGTACCAGTCACTTACTATCACTGCCTTCATTTTTTAAGGCTGACACGACATTGCTTTAAGTACTGCCCAGAAATAATAGATAAATTATAGAGATCTGTCAAACAGGGTCCCAGTTCCTTTGCAGCTACAATCACAGACAAAAGTAGTTGGGAAGGTTGTACAACTTAACAGTAGTCCATTTTAATCCTGAAAAAAGAGAGTTTTCTGTTTTGCTAAATATCCCCCGTCCCCCCTATTCAATGTTGGAATATAACAGAACAATTACGCGTATAAACATTAACGTTTTGATCAACATTGGGCCAGGGGCGGGGGGAGGAAGGAAAAGAAGAGGTAAAAAGGGCAACCTTCCCAACACTTTTGACGATGATTGTAGTTTCAGTATCCTTGATGGTATTAGGTCCCAACCAGTAGATTTAAAAGTATTAAGTTTTTCCAAAGATTTTATAGTATCCTCAACCGTGATTTCGGTGAAAAAGAAAAGATCACAATTAGGCTGGTTGTGTTTAATATTGATCACACTAGGGTGCAATGTGAAGTCATCCTCAGAGAAAGACAAATTGTCTCTACCACCAATCTCATCTGCCACAGTAGGGAAGTAACAAGCACGTTCTTCTGAGACAACTTTCTGAACATTTACCAGAGCTCCATTGATATTTAAGGTTATGGCATCGTTTCCTGAAGACGCCTTTCCGATGCCCATGAAAGGTTTAAATACTTTAAAAAATTCGTGCTGTTTGAATTCAGTTATTCAGACTTCACTTTCAAAAACTGTCTGATGGCAACCCGTCTTTGTTTAGTAGCCATTGAAAAAGACGTTTTGCAAATTATGAATGTTTTTGATTACACTCATCTTACAATAAATTTTATCTCTTTGATACATTTCACAAGGAGATTTGAACATGTACGTAAATAAATCGAAATTCAAACTCCTTCAGAAAGGAGTTCACACTAAAAGTACGTATCAAGTGCACTTCAAGTGCACTGAAGAGCCCTAGTGTGAATTTGTCTAAAACAGGGGGTAGCCACCCAATAGACCGGTAGGCACGAGCCTACAAATTTTGGTTTTTGATAACTCTACCTGCGGTAATAAACTATGCGCTTTTGGGGTAAGTTAAACAGCTTAAGAGGTCAAAGCGTTGGTGAGGTCAGTGCGTACTAGTCATGCGTACAGTTATCAAGATATGTGGAAATGAAAGTCAGCGAGGCCTACAAATAGTAATATTTACCATGAATGGAGAGATAATGATATGGATAAATTTTAATATCCAGAGAATATCTTTCCCTGATGAAGACAGCATTGCCGAAACTTTTGAAGTTTATTCATAGATCAGCGGCGTTTTACCTACCATTGTGTGAGCTATGCACTACAAGTGACGAAGCAACTTCGTGTTTTACCACTCAACGACAACAGTATTCAGAATGAGTTAGATAAATCAAGATAACCTGTGAACACAGCTTTTCGTTGCTTCTGGAGGCGCTAACCATACCATGTTTTTATACTATAATTCCTTACTACTTCTGGATATAACTTTTCCCTTGGAAAAAAGTAACAACCTTGGCACTTACTGAATTCCCCGTAATTGATTTTAAATGTGCTTAGCAAACTCCACATAAAGTGTTCGTTTTTGAATCACATCGTGCAATTAGTAAATTAAGATTATGTTCTAAGATGTCTAGTTTTACACAAAACTAATAGATTGTCTTTGAAATAAAGTTTAAATAAAATTGATTAAAGTACCGCAACAACTTTATGGTGCACTCACTCTATTCTCCGCAACAAAGAAATTTCAAGCAATGACCGTTTCACACGAGATACAAAACCGGTGCTTAGACGAAATACGAGCCAAAATTCTCTTTTGCTTGATTCATCTGTCATCACGAATATCAGAAGTGCTAACAGATGAAATGTTCATCTGCGACGGTTAATTTATATCTAGAGTTAAAACGCTGAAGTCGCTAAAATCTCTCGCATCGATAGGCTTAGCAAACTTTCTTCCCCAACGGGGTATCAGTCTCTGTCGAGCCTTAGACCGCGACTTAGCTCCGCTAAATTTTTTCCTACCAAACTGACAAACGTTACTTAATATATGTGTATTTCGGTTGGATATCTAAAGTGGTACGCTTGGTTTTATTACTTGTTCTTCTTTTAATCATAAGCAAGCTGAGCACGCGAGCGCGTGTCCCGCAATAATAATTGGTTATAATTGCAAGCAGCGCGGGAACACACGCCCACACGGTGTTTAATTTTATTAATGTTTATCTTTAAAGGTAGCCAGATTTCTAGTCTAACAGAGTTCGTTGAAGGCGAAGTTGTAGGAAAGGCGGCTTACGGTGTCAGACCGTTAGTGACTGGCGCCTCTGAGGAAGCCGTATTGAAAGAGAGCTAAACAGCGGGCGAAAAGCTGAACGAGTGCGAATAGAGGAAAAACCCGCGATCAAACGGCGGTGGCAAGGTTGCGCCCACAAAAGACGTGAACAAAAGTTTCAGATTGGTCGGTCAGTCTCCAATATCTCCCCTGTGAGCGTGTTTGTTTCTATATATTCCCGGCCAGATGTCGGGGCAAGGAAAGGGCAAGGGGGTAACGAGTTTCTCTTAAAGTACTTAACTTTGTAGCGCTTTAATTCCGAAATCTCAAAGTCCAAAATGTCCCTCTGGTCTAATGTGATCGATTAACACAGGAATGATGAAAAAGTACTGTTTACTACTGGTAAACAAAATGCTCTACAGAACACCAGGTAAAATATGTCCTTCTAGTGAGTCTCCAAACACACTAGCTAATGCCTCAGCCGATTTCTTTACCCACAAAATCACAAAAATTAGGGATGAGCTAACACCTTTGTCTTCAATATCTGATTCTGTGATTGAAACCTACAGTGGAACCTCGATTTAACGATGGGCCAAGGGACTTAAAAAATTGTTCGCTATAACGAGGTTCTTTTTCATATATTTTACTATTATTGGAGTAAAGAAAATCGTTCGTTATATCAAGGACTTCGTTATATACAGGTTCATTAAATCGAGTTTCCACTGTACTTCGTTCCAGTTACTGATGTTGAGCTCGCTAGACTCATGATAAAAAAATCTCTCGTACGAGTTAAAATCATGACATTGATCCAGCTCCAGGTTCTGTCCTAAAACACTTTATTTACGTGCTTCTCCCCACCATAACAATGATCGTTAACCCTATCACTATCTAGCAGTGTCAGCCAGCTACATTTAAGATTACTGCTCTCAGACCGTCCCTTCACCATAAAGCGTATTCTAGTTTCCACCATATTTTGTATTTCTATCAAAAGCTATCGTAAAGACTGTTTCCACTCAACTAAGTAATTACATGGAAGAGAATAATATGGATGAGCTGTTGAATCTGCTTAAAAAGCCAACCACAGTACGGAAAAGGCATTAGTAAAAGTCCAAAATTAAGTGCCTCGTGCCTTAGATCGCCAACAGTCTGTTATACTACTACTACCATTAAACCTATCCGCGGCATTCGACACCGTGGACCACGCCATTCTGTTGACTCGACTCTCTCAGAGATTTGGTATTAAAATTACAGCGCTCAACTGGTTTTCCTCGCATCTATCTGAGTGGGGCCACATGTGTGTGTCAATGGGGCCACATCCTGGCATCGTAATCTACCCTACGAGGTTCACATGGTTCCATTCTTGGCCCTGTGCCATTTCTGATGTATATAGCACCACTAGCAGACGTTATCCACAAACACGATCCGAGGCTCCATTTTTAGGCCGATGAAACCCAGGTCTACCTGTCTTCATGAGCGGAATTGGCAAAAACGAGGATCGAAGCCTGCATATGCTTTAAATTGAACAGAAGTAAGACTGAGCTTTTAATTCTTAACGCGGACATCACCCACCACCGCCTTTTGCCTCAGTTACTATTGTCACTGTCTATGAAAGAACATGTTAAGGAAATTTGCCTTCTTCCATCTAAGGAACATAGCTTGAATACCAAAACACTTGCAAGCAGAAGCAGCAGAGACCTTAATTCATTCCCTCGTGACGTCAAAAAAGGATTTCTGCTATTCAATTCTTGACGATGTTCCTAATCAACTGATACAAAACCTTCAAAGCGTTCAAACCGCAGCGGCCAGGCTATTAACCAACTAGCAGGAACACATCAAACCTCTGTTAAAACAGTTTTACTGGTTACCCGTTGAGTTCAGGATCCAATGTAAAATCCTACTAATGACTATTCAATGACACTGCCCCTGCTTATCTTAAGGCTTTAATTCACCCGTATACACCAATCCGCAGTCAACCGCAGTCTTACCTAAAAATTTATGGTCTTAGAGTCTTCTCAGTTGCAGCACCCATTCTCTGAAATACACTGCCAGATAAACTCGGAGACCATTTGAAAGCTTTTTAACATGTAAATTTATTATTGCTTATTTTAATCATTTATTTTTAACAATTCCTCATTTTAGTGTGAAGCGCTAATGAACTTTACCGAATTAGCGCTATATATTGTTTCTTCTTTTTCTTCTCTCCTTCTTCTTCTTCCTCTTCTTCTTCTTCTTTTTTTTCTTCTTCTTCTTCTTATTATTATTATTATCATTATTATTATTATAGGTGGGGCTGCCACGCGCGCTTCGCGCGCGTGGGACAGATCCACATACTCGTAGAAATGGTCAACCTCTTTTCGTTTGGTTGTCACGTGATTGACCGAGCGTACGTACGTACATACATACGTACGCGTCTACAGATTGCACGGGTGGGTAGGGGAGACTATCAAAAGGAAGGGAGGGATGTCTCAGGCGTGTCTTAGTAAATCTACATCTTTCACATTGGACATTCACAATATGGTCAATTGACAGCTGTCAAAACAGGATAGCCACTGATCAGTATCAAATGACCATATCGTGGGCTCAAGTGTCAACTCATCGAGGTGACGAGATTTATTTGGAAGTTGCCCGCTGACGAGTTAATTGTTTTACTAGATCGCGATCAATGTTCAATCTCATACTTTCTAGCTAGTTTGGGAGCACAGGAAATGATAATGCACACATATGATTGGACATCAATGTTGTGATCAATTGACGGCTGTCAAAACAGGGTATCCGCTGACAAGTATCACTTGACCGTATCGCGGGCTCAGGTGTCGACCCATCGAGGTCAAGTATTTTTTTGAAGTTATCCACTGACAAGTTACTAGTTTTCTAATGCTCGCAGGCTCAAGTTTATTTTTTTTTAATTGATCTGAAATATGTTGTGTCCCGAAGGAGTCCTAACATTTGCGTCCCTAAATAGCCAAAACGTTCCGTAATAATCCAGCTGTTACCAACAGAGCCGCTTTTTGGATAACCTCAAGTCTGATGGTAACGTTAAGCATTCCCGCGTCTTTCTCAAAGTATCGGACATAGCTTCCAGCCCCAATCACAATTTGCACAACCGTCACTTTCTTCAGCTTCCACAACTTTCGTATCCCTTCTCGAAAAAATTGGTAGTTCTCCATCGTAGTATCGCAGGCGGCTCATACGGGCCACTAATTAAACACGCTAGGAACTCTGGGACAATGTAAGGCTCGGTTGCTTAGGTCATTGAAAGCATGGCAGACATGCACACCAAGTTGTTGACAAGTTGATCTATTAAATTGGCGACCAGGATGGGATACAATGCCAAACGAAAGTGGAAAGTAGAGGCAACCGAAGAGGTCTAGCTGTACCGAGTAACCGGGGAAAAGTCATCGAACTCTACTGCAACATTGCAGGTAAATACAATCCCGGTCAGAAAAATGAATTGTGGAATACAAGTTTATTGTTTGATTTAAATTATAGTTTTATTAATGGGAGCTTCGCTTTTAGCCCCGGCTAAATCTATATATTAATTATTATTACTATTCTTATTACGGAGATTATCTGATGGCTCGATGTTTGATCGATCAAGGATTGTTAAGATATGACCAAAATGCATCGGTGGGGATCCCCATGTATTTTGGGCGTTAACATGGGCGTTAAAACCATGCTCCTTCTGGGACATGATTAGATATTGCAAGTTCCTTCGCTCTGACCCAGGCCTTCTTCGGTGGACAATATGCTCTGGACTCTTCTTGCAGTAAGTACGCGCGATTGACAATAATGTTGCAATCAGCGTCAATTTCTGATAGCTGAGATATTTCAGATGACAAATCTTCGTCAAGATCTTGCTGAGGAGTAACGCGTTCTTTCTTTTGTCTTTTTCTTGTAAGCAGCAGACACAGAATGCAAGGCAAGGAAGAAGCAAGTATAGAGATTATGACAATCACTCCTATCTCCACTGGGGTAAGGCCTGGCTTTAATTCCCTGTCCTTCTCTGACGGGGTGTTGAAAGTACTTTTCGCTAAAGGATAAATAGACGACAAATTAAGTTGGTTGTTTCTGCGACTCCATTAATCATTGTCAACGAAGATTAAACATTACAAGAACGAAACGAAAAAGGAACGTATACATATATGGGTAAAAGTTTTACGCGATACTTCAACTGGTCAAACTACCCTTTTTTTCTGGTGTAAGGTGTTGCTAAATTACAGGTAAAATTTCTTTACAGGATAAAAATGTAAATTGATAGTTAAGATGTTGGCCAATGTTTTGAGCCGAACGGAGCGTTTGTAGTCACGTGGTCAGCATCTATTCAAATTTATTGGAACAAAAAAGAGAAGACCTTTACATAAAAAAACGAGTTCAATTTTTACAGGAGTTGTTTATAACACCAATATGGCCGTAGTGACGTCGTGTAAAAACGCTCTATGAAAGGTCTCAGCTGTTTGTACAAGAGAGATTATCCTGTTTGTTTCTTCTCGGGTCCGTAGTGCCAACTGTTATCCTATTTTGGTTTTATAGGATACACAGACATCACACATATTAGGCAGACTCGACTACACCTCACCTGTTATTGCCCCCATTGTACCATCACTACCACCATGCGTTGTTGTCTGCGAGGAAGTTTGAAATGCCTCTTTTGTTGTAGCTAGTGTGCATGGATAACAAAGAAAATCGAACGTTCCACGTGCGGAGATGTTAATGACAGTCAGGTTCTTTTTTGTAGTTTTCCCCTCGGCAAGGGGAATGTGGAGCGATAGCTCGCCCAATCTAACAGCTCTTTTGAGTCTTTCTTTAAATGCCTCCATTGGATACAAGTGTGTGTAACCCTCGTTACTCAAAGAGAACGTAACTGATGTCTAAAACCGGAAAAAGACCGTTTATTAGCCTCTGTTACTCATCTCAGGCGAACAGTAAGGTTACTTTTACTTTCTTCTTCTATTTTTTCCTGAACGCAAATATTTTAAATTAGCATGATATCACTGGATGCCACTATTGTGAAAAATCACCCTTCACGTTTGTAACAAAGGCGGCAACCAAATGACATTACAAAATACAAAACTTTAGCAAGCGGGAAATGCCAAAACAGATTATTTTTTATCAATATATTTACTGAACTCGTTTCTGTTACCTGATTAAAAAAGAGTTACAAATTGGTTTCTTTTCAAATAATTTAAGAAATAAACGAAAAAGAAACAAATGTCTGATTTATCTTACCTTGTTAAAATGTACTCGACGGATTCGTGTTACCAGTGATTTTCCCAGCAACACGTTCAGAGTATATTGCAGTTCAGACTCAATGTTGTAACTCATAACAAGGGATTCCGCTGGAAGATCACCGTCCACTGTTAAGCAAATGATCAAACTAACAAGATAGAAATTAAACGGAAGTCACGTTAAAAAGTACACTGACTTGATTAAGACTCAAAAGGACGCAATTAAAGAGATAAAAGCCAGTTTTAGGGGGCGGAAACGAACATTGTAACAAGTTATGTTGAGTAAAATAAATTACCACCTCGACGTTACACGGGGTCATAACGAATATATAAATTACTTATAACATTTCTACAGCCATATAGGCACTAGCCAATTACGGTAGATTTCGTGTTTAATTACTCTGTTCAGTAAATCTGGATGCTATATAATAGTTATACTAGGGCGGATTTGTGATCTTGCTCTCAGACTTTTTCCCCTTTAGAAAAAAGGTAGAGGAAGACAATTGCCGAAGAACTAGGGATAACGGAAAAGTATTGAAATTATGTTTGTTGTTGTAACTGTGTGCAATAGACCCTTCCGAGGATTTTTGTAGTTTGATAAGAACCAGATAGGGAATATTCATCGAGACTGTTGCTCGAGTGGAGTCTGAATAGATAGAAGACAATGCTCCACGCAAAGACGAGAAATTATACAGACGTCTGTATTGTGGGGCCACCAAACAAACGTCTAGCTAACTCGTTCTCGTCAAAGGTTGAAAAAAAATGGGGTTTATTAGGGAGGTCAGATGTACTAAACACAAGCAATAAAGCCACGATAGTAAACATGACTGCCTTCAGTTTATAATTTATATTTCTGTTCAAGTAGGCGTCATATTGATCATGATTGATCATGCACGCAGTGTATGAGAATGAAAAATATAAGCGACACTTGTAAAAAGGTCGAAAGTTAAGTGTGAAAAATTTTCAGGCTGAAGCTGATTCTGATTACAATTTATTAATTAAGCCTAGCTTTTACTTGAACCTATGCAGCAACCATCAAAGCTATTGTTTCTAAATGGCCCCTGAATAGTTTGTAATGTAGATCAACAAGAGAGAACTACTACTCACTCCGTGAAGTCCTTTGGACTCTTAGCAACGTAAACTTGAGGTAGATCCGAATCAGATCCAAGCCTTATTTTACCTTGCCTTGCCAACCATTGAATATTTTGTTGCATTCCTTTGAGATCACTACTTACGCTGGTTGCAAACAACTTGAGTAGTATTCCATCCTATTGTATAACAGAATGACGTTTTATTCCTTACAAGGCAAACTTAGGAAGCAAGAAAGTAAGGATGACCAGCAGCAACCTCACTCGAAGAGATTGCCGTATAGTACGTGCAGTAATCACAACTTTTACTGGCTCAAATAGGTTATCGAGCTTATGAATGAGAAATTGGGGGAGGGAGTAAATGTATAAATGGAAGAGTGCCATATTTGTTGTTATTTTTTCTCGTCTAGTTTAAAGATCACACTTTGTAAAACAAGTTACGATGGACTTACCAGCGCAATAAACTCAATTCAATAAAAATGCGACACAAACACAAGCTCTAAATTCAGATTCTATCACGTGACTACAGGGGAAAGGAGAAACCTTGAGATAGCACAGCGAACACGCCAGATCATTACACAGTTTGCGCTGGAAAGCTAGGTTGTCTTCGTAAGTGTCACACGGAAACTTTGCGAAATAGCCAGGGAATCACAAGAGACTTACATAGGAAGCTTCGCATTCACTTGACAAGTCAACGTACTTCACCTAAATATAAACGTTAAGGATTCCCAATGGAGCTTTAACGCAGTTAAAGCAACATACATTCGTGCATTTTCGCGCCGCAAGAACACGTGTCTTCCGTCCTCGGAAGTTCTTTTCGGCGACCAGTCCAAACTGACAAAAGACATCACTGACGCCAAAAGGCCTACCTGCAAGAAAGTGCCAGACCAGCTCTTACCACAGCAACCACTAAAATAATGTTAGTGGTCGAAGGTACTTTGGGAATCAAAACAGCCGTTTTAGCCCATAAAATATGCACTGGACGTGATTTTCTGTCGATTTTTTTGGAACAATTTTTAGTGATTTTTCGGCTCAAAAAGGATAGGGCAGCCAAACAGTAACTTCAGAGGTATGTTAATATAATGTTGGTAAATTTATGTACACTCTTACTACCTTTCAAGAGGGAAAGCTGAAAGAGTTTCAACCCGCGTGGTGTGATATTATGTCTGACCGAAATATACCACAATACGTGCGTGGGGTCAATTTTCATTTATGGGAGGGATTTCCCCTAGCCAGGGAACTTCCCGGCCAGGTGTATTCAAAGCCCAGCAACATCATATCCTTGAACTTGAAATTCAAGCCCTTCTTGAAAAGGAGGTTATCAAGGAATCTGGTACTGAACCAGGTGAATTTATTTTTTTTAAGGTCTAGAGTGATTGATCTTTTCGAATGATCCCTAATTTAAAACAATGAAATGAGTTTGTAGCGCACCATCATTTCAAAATGGACACGTCAGAGATCGTAATAAGGATGATGAAACCTGGGTGCTAAATGGCATCTGTGGACCTAAAGGGTGCCTTTTACACAGTACCAATACACCCTGAGCGCCAGAAATAGTTGAAATGTCTATGGTGTCTAATGGCACCCTCTACCAATAAACTTGCTTACCTAATGGTCTTTCCAGTGCGCCTCGCATTTTTACGTAGTTACTAAAGCCTGTTTATTCAAGTCCACATAATCAGGGCCATCTGAGCCTAGTTTATATTGATGACTCCAATTTGCAAGGAGACACGAGTGAAGAATGCAGACGCAATGTCATGAACACCGCATGTTTATTTACTAAATTGTGGTTTTATCTCCATCCCTTGAAATCTGTGTCCATTCCTAACCAGATTTTGACTTTTCCGGGATTCGTTTTGAGCTCGGTAGAAATGACAGAATATCCCACTCCCCAAATGGTAGAAAAGACAGTTCAGGCCTGTCGGCAGATCATTTCTAAAGGAAGAACTGAAATTTTAGAGGTGGCCAGGCTAATTGGCATTATAATATCAAATCTTCAGGGAGCTCAATTTGGCCTACTACACCACAGACCACTGGAGCATGACAAACCAAGGCCCTTAGTGCCAGTGATATTCCAAGTACCTAGGATGTTATCATCCTCCATCTTTTAAAGAATAACTGGTGGATTGCAAATATACCTTATGTCAAAACAACCAAACTGCAATCTACACCCCATATGATTATCCAATCAGATGCATCCAAAAAGGGGTGGGTGACAGTGTTTGAAGGGTCAGAAATTGGAGGATGGAGAAGTTGGAGAAGGTGGACCCCCTGTGAATCATCTCGACACAAACCTGCTGGAGTTACAAGCGGAGCATTATTTGCCCTCCAGTCATTTGGGGCTCATGTCAAAAAGGCGCATATTCAGTTACAGTTAGATAACGCTACCACTGTGGTCTATATTGACAACATGAGGGGCGACAAATGCATCGAAGCGGATAGTGAAGCGCAAGAAGTTTTGGAATGGGCTATCAAACGTGACAACTGGCTTACAGCAGTTCACACTCCTGGGAAGTCAAATGTAGGTGCAGATTAGCAATCACGCAACTTTTCTGACAAATATGATTGGGCTTTAAAAGAAATTTTATCAGAATATCCTGGGCTTAACATAGAACTGTTTGCAACAAGGATCAATAATAAATTTGACACATACTGCTCCTGGAAACCAGATCTGTACTTCAAAGATCTGGAAATGATTCAACAAAACTTTCTGCACATAGCACTAGAGTGGTTTCAGCCTTCAAGGCCAAAGAGAAAGATGAACGTTTAGATACAATTCTCACAACAGTTGGCTAGCGCTCAGCTGAAACCTTTCAGAAGTTTTGTTCTGTACAGAAAATAGGTGGACAGTATAGCCGCGAGGCCATTGTGGTGTCCTCCCAGATTGGTTTATCATAAAACTTGTGAAAGGTTTCAGCTGAGCGCCAGCCAACTGTTGAAACAGCTGTTGAAAGAATTGTATCAAAATAAGGAAGTCTTTTAGGTTAGTAAGTAAGGTTTATGTTTATACGAGAATAGGTTTCTTTTTATGCAAATATTTGTGCTGTACCACAGGCCAGGATATCGTATTGCTATCGTTATTGAACAACTCTTTGTTATTTCATGATTTATATGTATTATTGTGATAAAGTGAAACTTTTATGAATACACTGTTGACTGTTGTGGGTGTTCAAGGCTTTAAAGTCTCATGGGATCACCTGTCTCCTGTAGTCACGTGATAGGACAGGAAAATTGCACGAGACGAAATTTGACATGTGATTGAGATTTTATCACGTGACGTGCGGAGGGAGGAGATCACATGCCCGAACCCTTTTGTTTCCTCCCATGGAACATTACTTCTGTGTTGCTCTTAATGAGCGCCAAATACCTTTGAGTAAATTTGGGCTTTATTTGGTACTCTATGTCCCTTTCAAACCCACACATTTTGAAGAATGACTTGGCGCGTGCGCTGTGCTATCTCATGTGATCTTCCCCCTCCTCACGTCACGTAACAGAATTTCAATCAAACTTCAACTTACAGGTAAGTCTCGTTTAATTTTTCTATTCTACGATTGAGACTAATGTGGCAATAAATATACCTAATTGTGCTTTTGTTGATGGTCAGTGCTACTGCTAGAATAATATCACTTCTGCGGTCCCCTGCGGCTACATTACCTTTTGTAGTTCTAAAACTTCCAAGCTTAGCGAGGTCATACTAGAAACGAGATTCAGTAAATTTCGTTTCAAAAGGAACTTGACAGCGACATTTTGAACAGCTGACAAATTTTGAAAATTGTTGCAAGGAAACAGGACAGCAATCGACAAACTGAAAATAAAATAAAAGAAAAGTCTGTGTGTTTATAGCAACTTACCAGTATTTCATGAACCTCTCTCTATTTCGGTTGTCTTAACTCTAACAGTCACAATGGTTATAAACCAAGAACGAATACTAAAATTTAGGAGGTCTGGCCCGTTTCAAACGTCGAACTTTTCATTCATTAAATCAAATACCTACTTCTGTGGACTCAAATGAATTGACTTTGGCATTAATCAAGAATGTGTCAAATCCAACGCACTTTTTGAATGCTTGATAAACTGAGCAAACAATTAGCTCTAGCGTGTTAATGAAACTACAGGTACTAGGAGACATACATTAACATAATTTTTTATTCATTAGATTCGCCCCGTGTGGAGGGTTACAGCTAATTCTTTGAAGAAGTATCCTTATACCTATAAACACTGTTCAATTACTTTCGCCTTTAGTCAATTTTAAATGAAAATTGGTCGCAAACAATTTTGAGGGGGAATAAAATAGGCAACGGATCTATATTGACTGTGGAGAGGTATAAGGCAAAACAGCCAAGCATCAAATAATGCATTATTACTGGGTAAACGTATATACATATCATGTTTAACTATGGTTTACCTTTCGCCCGTTCTACATTCTGAGTTGCATGATTTCTTTGCATTTATATTGCACCAGTGACAACCTAAAGTTTTTTCGCATTCATCCATGTCCAAGCTAAAGGAAGAAAAGAAAAAACTGAATGCTGTTTTATACGATGAAACCAGGCATTCAATTTTTGGACCCTTCGCAGGAATGTGGAAGCTAGAAGTCTCGAAAAAGAAATTCAAGAACAAAAACATTTCACTTACAAAATAAGAAAATATGCAATATATAAATATACAATATAGGCACATAATCAAAGAATATACTGTCTCTTAATTATGACTTTGAAGAAATATTTTATGATTGACCACCCTACGACAAGAAAAATTAATTAAATCGAATTAACTAGCTTTGATTAATTTTTAAAAATACAGTTAGAATCAATTTCATTTAATTGAAAGAGGGCCGTTAAATTTTTCCTGAATAATCTTACGCCTATTTGGATGTCTTGCTTACAAACTGTAATAGACGCTCTAGTGATGCACGGAAAAATGCCTCACATTTACATTGATATACGTACATTGGCAGACATTCGCGAGCACATCTTGGTACGGCGGCGAGTGCATTCTTGAAAACTGCCTCTTCGGCCTCTGTTCCAAACAGTGGGGGTGCTGGCACTAGTAAAGTTACAAAATTTGTTCATTAAATCCGTCTGTTGATTCAAAAAGTAATGATGGAGGGCAAAACATTTTTTTAATTTTTCATTGCGTACTCACAAGGACAGGGTACCGAGGTCCACAGCTTTGTTACGGAATCCTCACATTCGTCGTATGACATTTGACATTTACAAGGGCACTGAAGTAGTAATTATTAGCAAGTCAGTTGATCCAATATCATAAGCGTAGCTATTCTATTTTAATTTTTAGAAATAAAACTGTCCAATTTAACTTTAGGAAAGTTTAGACAGTTTGTCTGAGCAGATCAAATCCGATAAAATACAATAGGTAATAATACATAGATTTAGCCAGGGCTAAAAGCGAAGCTCCAATTTTAATAAATTTATAATTTAAATCAAACAATAAACTTTTAATCCACAAATCATTAATTTAAGGGCACATTCATGTGACTTTTGAGGGAAAGGCTAAGTTATTTTAGAGTGAAACATCTTACATCGAATTGATAACCTTGTATGTACACCCAAAAAATAGCAAACATCTTCGATCACATTCAAGATCACAGTAGATTAGGCCTCGAAAACAAATTCTTGGAAAACAAATCACGCCAAATTTTTTTACGTTCGACAGGTTTACTTTACAAATTCTTGCCAACAAATCTGGGGGTGTTTAAACCAACCTTTTATAATTCTTATACACCACATTTGAGGTGAAACAGTACTATTTATCATACAGAGCTCGGACAGAATGCGGTATTTCACAATTTTTCAAGACAAATTGTACTCAGTCAATATTCAGGACGAGCCAAACCGTTCAAAAATTTCAGAAAATTTCCAAAATCACCCATACGGCCAGCTGGTTGTCGTTTCTATAGTGCGAGCTGTCAGTGTGGTCGAGTGTTTGAATGAACTTTAACAGAGTTACGCTTCAACATAATAGCGAATTTATTATTATTTGTTTTGTTATTTAATGGTTTCAGTTATAACGATGTGTAATCTTATAAAGCGTTTGATACGCGCGACATTTTTGAGTACTCCTGCAAGCGATGGTCATGGACGATGAAAACAAACGGCATGGACAAGCGATTAAAATTGCAAGAGAGACTACTAACAATCAAAAAAAGAGATATAATTCCGTGAAATATTTACAGAGACAACAATTTTCATTCACGAAGACAAGTATTAAAGTGTCTCTAAAAATCCTGAGTCTTTAAGCGTAAAGCTTAAGTTTATCTTTTAGCCGGCTTCCCAGCGCGGTGTCTACTGTTTTCGAAGGTGAACTCCTCGCTACAACATATTTGATATGAATCCTTGGAAAAAATAAACTTGAGCCTGCGATCATTTGAAACTGGTAATTTGTCAGCGGATAACTTTAAAAAAATACTAGACCTCGATGGGTCGACACTTGAGCCCGCGGTACGGTCAGGTGATACTTGTCAGTGGATGCACTGTTTTGATAGCTGTCAATTGATCACAACATTGATGTGTAGCCTGTGCAATTAGTTTTCTCTTGAGCTCCCAAACTAGCTAAAAGTGTGAGAGTAAACATTGGTTTCCCTGTGGTGCGGACGGACGGCGGGCGGTCGGTCGGTGTACGGTCACGTGATTACCAAATTTTCTGGGATGGGTAGATTTACTTAGCAATGGTGCTTCGCGCGCGTGTGGAGCTCCGCTAATAAAAACAGGCAAAGAGTGTAAAGCCCTTTGACAGCAGTGGCCGACGTCCTGGCTCAGTTTTGGCTGGAATTTTCTCCATCCAGTTATTTCCAAATTAGACAGCATGTAGTCCTGTTGCATACACTAATCACTGGACTTTTTTAATCACTGGTACAGTATTCCTTAAAAGAAAAATAGTGGGCAAGACTAACCTGACACTTAAAAGTCACATCTGCAGAGCAAACGTTACACGCTTTCCCACAATAACAGTCCTGTAAGTTAAACAGTTTTGAAAGATCATCAGATGCATGCTTTTTCTTTTTACCGGATAAAAGTTATCGCAAGGTTCCATTTCTTGCGGTCAAATTTAAGGCTTAGCCTGGTCAAAATTTACTACTAGAACTAAATGTGTTTAAGGCTCATAAAGATCACGAAAGCGTGTTGTTTGGCAAGTACGGATATTATTTTCAGTCTATCTTACGTTCGAAATACAATCAACATATCCTATCCCTTATTTCAAAGGTTTCCAGAAATTATACAAACTATTGGTCAATGCTTTTGGGCAGCTCCCTTGCCTTAACATCAGCCATAACATCATGGCTCAATTCAATCCAAGTCCATCTGTTTTCTCACTGAACTTATTTCTTATATTTATATACGTTTCTGTTCAATTAATATTGAGGTTGATTATGGTACCAACAAGTGTGAATAATCTTCGATATAACGACATAACAAATAACGTATCAGAGCGCCTCAAAAACTATTGAACTTGTCGATTGTAGACGGTTGAAGTACACGCAGATAATGGAGAACTGCTATCAGAGAGTTCGGAAATACCCTGTCATATAAGGACAAACCCTTGCAAGAGTTTAAAGGGACTGTACAACGATACTGCGCATGTGTGAGTTGTGACAGTAGCTGACTGTTTCTAAACCAGTCGGAAGCGAAGTAGAGGCACGCAAGGAAATTTACATGATTTAAATTCATCGTTGGCGACGCAGGAGTCTTCCGGACATTTAATTCGATTTTATATATCCCCATGATTTATATTTATTCTCTGCTATTCCTCAGATATATGCTCCAGCCTATGAGAATAAAATTTACAACCCTGTTTTGCTTTGAAACAAACATTTACCTACGTGTGTACCCACACTGGCAAACCTTTGTCTCCGATCAGCAGATAAAATTTGTAAACAAGCCTTACTGATCTCTCTGTCCCGGGCTCAGTTCACCCTGTATAAACTTAGAAATGCCTGCAAATAGCGCCAGACCAGTAACCAAAACACACAGCATCGGATAAGGCACCTTTTTTTGCTAAAAATGCCAGCTGAATGGGCATTATGAATAAGTCATGCGTTCGGTTAGCGTGATAAGCACTTTGCATGAACACTGTCGCTTAGCCGATACCAGCTGAAAAACGTAGCAGTGTTTGAAAATGTGTCTTTAATACCGCTTCATCATAAAATGATTTCATTAAAACAGTAGCTGCATAACGTATGAAAATAAGGAAAACCGCAAAATTGAGCATAACTTCAATTGCATATCAGCAAATGAACAAATTCCTTCACGTTGCGTCGGGTGTTTCACAAAACAAGTTACCGTTATCGAGAAGAGCACATAAAGAAAACAGACTATAAACAGAATATTCATGGTAACGATTTATCTTTAAAGATCAATTCTTAAACATATACGCTCATACCGCAAAGATACAAGGAACATTTCAAGCGTACCACATCGATGAAGATCGCGCGGGGTGTTGTGTACTTTTGTTCGGGTACAACAAGATTGGAGTCATAAATCAAATGCCTGTTAACACTTTTCATGTTCGATGGATTCTTTCCTTAAGCCTCACATGACTTTCTGTAAAACAAAAGATTGCTGAGTTTTCTCCTTCTGATTCCATACAGTGACACGAGAGACTAAACTGTTGCAGAAGATCGATTGTCAGGTAGCTAAATAAAATCAGGCCGTATCAAGGAAACCAGTTTTCAACTTTCATTATACATTTATCGTTTAAAATCTATCCGGTAAAGGTAGATCGTTTACTGGAGAATGTTTTAGACAGAAATGAAGGCCAGATAACGAAATTAAACGCCTCATTTGATCCGCTAGTAGTAACACTGACAACAACAAATATGGCTTCGGACATTTCTCCGCGATAAACTCGAATTCCTCGACAACGCTTGCATGGAAATACAAAATATGGAGGTTAAAACTTCCAAAATGGACCAGATAGCTCTTCAATATAGCCTAAATTTGAGACGATTACTTCGAGTCGTTTTTACTCCCTCAGTAACGACATTGCTGAGAGGAGAAAACGACCCGAAGTAATCGTCTGAAATTCATGCTACTCTTTAATACTGATGTTATAGCTTTCTCAGGCTTCTCAGGGTCAATGGAAGAGGACATCTTCACCGAAAGCCAACTTTGAAAAATGGTTCGCCAGACCCGAAATCAAAATGCTGCTCATGCGCAGAAGCATGTCACGGTCCCTTTAAAGGCAGTAAAATAAAGAATAATTATTTTTTCGCGAACGGTTTCCTATTTTGAAGCGTTTGTTGACGTTGTCGTGTCCGCCGATAAAAGACTAACAAAATAAATCCAAACGCATAAAGCAGATTCGCCTCCGCCTTCTTTCTTTTTTTTTTCTTTTTTAGTCAAAATTACTTTGATCATTATGTCTATTAAGCCATAAGGATACTGACGGCAGCAAAAACGTCACTTATAAAATGCATTCCTTTTTTTTAATTCATGGTTGCTATTCTAACTGACTCAATTAGTGAAATATAGGCGAGTTTTTCTGGAGTTGAATTTTTAGGAAGCATATCAAAGTCTCACAAAAGGAGGAAAAATTTGCCGTCGAGTGTTAACGGCTCTATCAAGCGTCAAATTGGAAATTTTACGTTGTAGTCGTGCAGTGACGGCTAAGAAATATACAGAAAAGTGTGATGCACGTATGTTTTGGTAATTAAATCTATGGCTTCTTTTGACGTTGCCGTCGCCCTTGTATTTGCTTACACTCCCTGATGTCGACAGTATGAACCAGGATTTACGCAGTCTATTCTTAGAATCTAGTTTTCAGATTTGGATTTTTTCTCTTTTACTTTGGAGAGTCGTTTATATAGGATTAACCTCAAGATCTCCCCTTTCGAGAGGTAGTTGGTTTTGTTATCTTATTCCTTGAACAAAATATTTTTATTGTTATGTTGAGTCTATGCACTGTCACTTGGTCCCTTCACCCAACTGTCTGTATCTACCCATTTCTTCCATATCTATGTAAAATATGGCTTGAACGTGACGAAGTTTGATCAGCAACTATTTCCAATTCCGCTACCCGCCCTCAAAACAAGGTCGTTTATATAGCCGAAGAACGCTTTCACAAAACCCCGGTAAGAGTAAGACTTTTCCAACCGGCTTTTTATCAGTCCTACGGGTTCAGATAGATGTTACCCATGAATGATATGGAGGAGGACTACAAAGACAGAGGAGGATGCATCAATGTTAAAAAAGCCGGCAGTAAAGTCGTACTGCATGCATGTAACTTACCCCAGGTAAAGAAAGGTGTAGTTCAAACCATGACGTTGCTAAACACCTCGGTTTTACAACAGCGCGACTTTAATCAAAGTTTCACTGACTCTGAAATAGTTCTTTCCTTGTTCTACAACATGGCGTTAAGTTGTGGAAGTCCAAAGACTTAAGTGTGATGTATAAAGTCATTTGTCTGATGTTCGTCGTCGGTTGTCCGTTTATCCACGTCCATTGACGTCCGACCTCTGTCGTCCGATGTCCGATGTCTGACGTCTCGTGTCTGACATCTGATGCCCATTTATGAAGTCAAATCGTGAACAAAATGTTCGACTCGTCGTTCCGCGTTGTCGTTTCTTTGTGTCACTTCGTTGCTTCGTTCCGTCGTCTCGTCGCCCCGGTGTCGTCGTTTCCTTGTTTCGATTTGTCATTCGTCTCGTCGTTTCGTCGTTTCGTTTCGCCTATTTCACCGTGCTAGCCTGGGAACGAGAAAAGGTATAATTCGCCCAGGAATAACATGAATTAGTTGACTGTCTGGACAATATGGCGACCTCCACCAAAGTGTAGAGCTCATTTTTAACCGCGTAAATGAACAGTTCGATGAGAGTGAGAGTGAAGTAAGCTATCTCATTACACATTTTGACAAAGTGATATATACTTTTTCACGAGCTTCTTCGTTGTTTTATGTTCCCATCGTGTCGAAAAGCCCCCTTTTTTAAAATTTGTTTCTTTGTAAAGTATTTTCGTCAACGGCCCTTGGCTTTAGTTAATATGGGCGTGGCGTGGCGTGGAGGTCGACATGACAATCTTGTGAGTAGCCTCTGTGACCCTGCCTTTGAAAAATCCTGGCTACGCCCCTGGAAAAGCATAGCTGTCTGACAGATGCAGAATTGCGCTATGAGATGTAAGCAGGCTATGCTTTCTCAAGGCGTTTTCTAATCGCTTTCGTCGACACAGAAAACAGATGAGCAATTTTCACTGGAGTGAAATGATGCTCAAGATAGAGCTCCAGCATTTCCTGTGGAATATCTATTACAGGACGCCCTCAACATCCTGTAAACTCGAACAATCTTTCTTGTAATGATCTGTCATCGACACTAACGGCAACAGTTATTTGACGAGTTCTCAGCAACAAAGTTTCCAACTCGGTCGCATTGTAAAATAACGAAGAAGCTCAGGAACAAACAACGAAAACGACAACACGAAAAGACGAGTCGAACATTTTGTCTCCGCTTTGACTTCATACCCACTGCCCATTGTCCGTTGTCCGATGTCTCATGTCCGATGTCTGAACTCTGCAGTCTCATATTCGTCGGTGTATGACATTTGCAGACTGCAGACCGCAGTCATCAACAATATAACATCCTGTGGGAGTGAGAAAGTAGCCTGGGAACAAGGTTGATATTTTGCGCAAAGTTACAATGGCCTCATTCCCAAGATGCTGTTGGCTATTCTTCACCAACCCTTTATCAACTCATCCGGCATATCACTAATTGCGTTGATTCTTTATTCTTCTTTGATTATTGTGAATTGATAATCACAAGTAGCAATGCACAATTAACACCTTCTAAATGACGTATTTCATCTTAGCAGTACGTAATAGGGATATGCCAAGTAATCTAAAATGAACAGATCCTACCAGGACTTGACGAATTACCAGAAGTGCATTTTGAATTTCTAAATAGGCAAATCATTGCTCATAGGCAAGTCCTAGTACACAGGTGGGGCTCCCGTAGAATAAGGATCCCGGCGCTGTTTCACAGACAGACTTATATAACCATAGTTTAGTTTCGTCTGTGGTGCAGGCTAAATTGCTAGACTGTTGCTATGGATTCATGAGCAGGTTTGTGACATCAGCAGACATTATTCTGCTCTAATTCAATACGAAAAGAACAGCCAACAGCTCCTTTAGGAATGAGGTCGGTGTAATTTGCGAGAAAAATAAAACTTGGCTTCTAGGCCTTATTTCTCGGAAAAAGGTAATGTTGATGATGACGCCACCTTTATTACGATATTTTTGGTTTCATTCAATTTACAGTCTTGCTGCCTCATGCAGTCTGCAGTCTGCGGTCTGCGGTCTGCAAATGTCATTCACTGCATATCCCTCTACGGCTTTTGTACGAAACGTAACGTCTCTTATTATATGGAGGAGAGTGATTTACTGGGAACTAAACCACTCGTAGATTCCATACGCCACTTCATCCGGGACCCGAGCGGCGTATTTTCCGTATGTCACCTTTGTGAGTGTCGTATCGTTCAATGACGTCACGATTCCCGCCTTTTGCTTTTGTTGAATTGGTTTCTCCATATAATAAAAAGAACATTAAACGTTGGCGAGAAGATATGAATTTTCTGTTCTCGTGGCAAGAACAATATCTCACTCGTTCGCTTCGCTCACTCGTGAGATATTGTTCTTGCCACTCGAACATAAAATTCATATCTTCTCGCCACCGTGTAATATCCTCTATTTACTTTCTTTATGTTTATTCTACAATATCAACCCTACCATTTTTACAAGTGCCACGCATTACTAACCACCAATAACATATTTTTTTGCACAGTCCTTGTTTGTCCATGAAACCCTTTTTAAACTTCATTTTAAAGATTTTTAACAGTTATACAGGATTTATCTTTCATCAAGATTACCAAGGATTTCTCCTAAACCTAATCCCTTTGGAAGAATGAGGTCAGGTCCTAAGTGGACTCAATCACCTGGAAGAACAAACTGATTACCTGGAATTATGCATACTGACCTGTTGGGCTGCACAATGATGCTTACCCTTGGAGGGTACCGCCAATAGAAAAAGAGATGTTCCAGGTATAGGTTCTAATGAGAACTGACGACAAGGGACGGTGCTATTTGAAGATTCATTACTTAAAAGTTCGTAACACATTTCAGTTGTGTAATGCTGATAGTTATTGCACCAGGAAACCTGCAAATATGATATGTTATTAACTTTAACAAATTTTCACCAGATATCATTGTAAAGATGAGAAGGGATAGGTAGGTTGGAATAGGTGTGATCATGTGTCTGCTCATGCGAAGACAAAGCTTTGGGTTCTATAGATAGACAACACACCTTTTCCCGGCACCCGTAGATATAAAGCTATTACTTAAAAATGTTTATGGAATAACAAGTAACGCGGTTGCTTCGAGAAATGATAAAAAAGATAAAAACAGGAGAAAATAACGTCACCTCGTTATTTACTTCTAACTGTAAGATACAACAGCCATTGAACAGCAAACTGTTCGACCAATTCAAAAAGTGCGAAAGTACACTTGTTAAGTCATCGAGAGAAGAAGAAGGACGGGCTCAGGAGTTTTTTTTCCCAAAGTCTTCATTTTAAATATGATGCTATTTTATACAGAGGTTAATAAGCTCCAATCCAAACAGCAGTATTTAGTAGTCGAGTCTGTTTAACCATTGAAAAGTTTTGGATAATGTTAATAGAGCTAGAATGCCGCCCCGTTTTATATATTACGACAGAATGGAACCTTAGACTGTCTCCTTTAAGTAGTTTACAGAGAATCTGTATTTCCAAGCAACTATGTATTTTTTAAAAAACTTGAACAAAATCTTACCTTAAGAATATTTCTTCGAATTAAATCTCTTGCCAACCAAGGGATGCGTTCCGTTAAATGCTTTTTGTGGGCTTGCAATATAGTGGGATTCGGCAAGTTTAGTAATAGGTACCTACAAAGTCAAAAGAGAATAACAATGATAATAGCTCATTCGTGATATACATAGACATATTTTATTTAGACACGGTTAAATACGTTGGTGCAAAAAGAAAATGAAATCTTAAATCCTGGTTTACTTGTTGCCCGTCTGAGGGCCTGTTGTTAGATATCAGTTAGCAATTCTTGGATTCGGCTTTCGTAAGATCTAAAGAAATATCGAGATGGAGCGGGGGGGGGGGTGGTGTTATCGGCCAAGGCGGACAACACCCTCCGAGTTCTGCATAATTCTTCAAATCATGCGAAAGCCGAATCCAATAATTGATTCATCGCTTTATTATTCATTCGAAATAATTCGTTTTTCAAAAACGAGCTAAAACAGCAGATGTCATCCGTCGAGTTCTAATCTTGCTGTTCTTGCTATGTTTTGAGGGAGTAGTTTTAAGATCATACTTCGTCGGGGCTGTAAAGCTGATATATTTCTTCGTTTCCGATTGGCTTCAAACTCAAGGCTAAGACTTGACAACCAGCTAGCCTTGGAAGAAACACCCAGTTGTAAACACGTTGTCATAGAAAAATGAAAAAAGGAAAAAGCTAAATAGGAGTTAATTCGGCTAATTTAGCCACACTCTCATGGTGGATTCATTTGCAGCCGTTTCATTTCCCTGCTGGAATTTTCAATTTTATTGTCCTTCACCTTTAAAACAATAGCAAATTCCAACAGGCAAATACGACGTCCATGCGCGGATGCTGCAAATGCCAAATTAATTCCTATTTGGCTTTTTCCTTTTTTCATTTTTCTAAGACAACGTTATTGCAATTAGGTGTATTTGCCGATATCAATACCATTGACGTCAATTAATCGTATTGATATCGCGAGCAAAAGAGACCCACGGCACCGTAGCTCAGCTATGCTCGAGAAAATGGCGAAGATTCACACGGCCTCAAAAACATAGCAAAAGTAGACAAAAATATCATTGGACGATTGAGAAAGAAATAATAAAAATCAAATGATGAGCATAATGATTTTACCATACTCACCCGCTGTCGTCAAGAATATACCAGGTGGTGTTCATATCACTTTGCAAAGCAACCTGAGAGGCAAACTTCAGTTTTTAAGATATCCTACGAAGATCAATGCACACTTTAAATAGTACTGATTTTTTTGCATGTTTCGCTTCTCAATATGATCAGTTAAGGGAATTCACTCACAAAGGATGTACTATCCAGATTTTTTCAAACTTGGCACAATTAACAGTCATATATAGGACATGAAAAAGCTACAATAATAATATGGGGTCACTGCGCTTGTTTTCGCCCTACGTGCTCATAATTCTTTTTATTCTTTTATTTTATTTATTGTCAGATTACCACCAAGAAAAAAATTACCAATTTCTGGTGCCAGGGCAGCCTAAGCGGAAAACCATGGGGCTTATTAATTAGATTCAGGCCCATTTACAAACGGTTACAACAGCGAATTAAGAGGTATAATTATCAATCAACAATATGAAATTAATTTAGGGTATGTAATTATCGAATCTAATAATTCTAGACCAATAATTAATTCTAATTAAATAATTAAATATTATTATAAAGAAGGAAAAACAATAAACACAAACAATTATTGATCAACAAATTGAAATTAACTTAGGACAGATCTGCTTAATGAACTAAAAATCTACTATGTAACTTCTTTTCTGAGACACTTTTTGAAGATTCATTTTTTAGTTCAGTAGGAAGAGTATTCCAATACTTTGGGCCTTGGTTAGCCTGCGAAAACATCCGTTTCTCCTCACACTTCCCCGCTGGGGACGTTTCGCGAGGAGGAACGTCTGCGACTCAGCGACAGAAATTCCATACTGATGACGCAAATCAGTGTTTACATAATAAATCTGGTAGTCATGGGGTTCCAAGAATAATTTTGCCCAATGCTACGTGTCTTCTCGTCGATTTCGGTAAAGTGTTGTGTTCATCTGCCAACGAGCTCCAGCGAAACTCAAATGCTTCTGCTAGAGAAGACTATGTTCCAAAAACATTGACTGCTTTTTGCATTTGACCTTTGTGGCCTTTTGTCTCTTGTCAGTCATTCGTAAACAATAGCTGAAACAATGTAACTACTCCGTCGACCAATCAGCGCTTCTGACCGGATTCCGGACAGATTTTACGTCACCAGTGTGGATTTTCTGACGCTGAATAGTAGACGTTCCTCTGCGCGGAGCGTCCCCAGCGGCGAAGAGCGTGGAGAAACGGATGTCTTCGCAGGCTAGGCCTTAGTAAGCAATGGTAAATTTCCTAACATTGATCCTAGAAAACTGAGAACTGTAATTCATGGCATTTCTTGTATTGTAAGAATGCAGTTTGAGAACTAGATATGAACGTATCATGGAAGCTTATTACTGGTCTGCGTCAAGGCAGATCAAGTTTATAAAATCGGAACACTATCAGTTATTACCTCAGTATCCTAGAGCGCGTTGCGTAAAGCCGATTAATTTCTTCCTGTTTAATGCAACACATGCCATTTTTGAGGTCTAAATTTCGGATCAAGAAGAAGACTGGTCCAACGAAAACAGGAACTTTGAGAAATTCGCACGCCATTGACATTGGCGAGAGGGCAAATAAGCGGCGAAGCCTCGAGAAAGCAAAGTTTCACCTAGCCTGTGAACGGGCTCTCTGTTTCGCTTTTCCCTCTCCCCAGTTCCCCGCTCGACCAAAGGCCTGTTCACAGGCTAAGTTTCACCGGGAGCTTCAAATACCAACTTGATAGAAATAGAGTACAAAGACAAATTACTTACTAGTACAAGGTCTGGTGACTTAACATCCTGGAGTTTACAGTTGTTCTCAATGCAGCAAAGAGGTTTTGCTTTTGTTTGTGTCTATGCTTCTCCTAATTTCTGTCTTTCCGCCAATTCATCAAGCATGTTTGATGTTAGCACTAGTGAGTTTCGATAAACTTTGAAAATTCACCGCTCGCTTTAACATGCATACCTTTTTATGTACATAACCCGTATCTTACTGAAAGTGTTCTGAATCCGTTCGCTGTATAAGTAAAGTGTATAAAGTATATGTACCGTTTAACTATATAAAGGTCAATTATTGAGCTTCGAGATGAATAGCCTGAATTAAAGACAATTTGAAGTTCGTGTCATCAGCACTTTGACGCTGACTCAATTTGCGTTTAAAAAAGTCAATTATCGACCGTTTGATCTATTTACATTATTTTTTTTAAGTACGTGCAGCCAATTAGCCTCCCACGCAGGTGGTTTTTGGGGAGCTCGTATTTCGTCCCTTAAAACGCCTCAGTGGGAGGCTAGTGCAGCCATGGAAAAAAAAACGGTAAGTAATCTTTTAAATTTCCCAGGTCGGAAATTGCAAACGAACTAATTCCTTTTTTAATAGGTTGAAGGAAGATAACAATTTAAAAGAAAGAATATTGAAACGTATTTATATTTTTATCTTGGGGCACAATGTGGACCATTAATTACAGATTATCGTCTATTGATCATCTTTATCAGTCTCGGTTGAATAAGGCCCGTGCATCTTGATGTGTTTTATAGTGGGTTGTTTTCTCTTAAAAGCTGCTCGCTGTCTGCTCTGGCTAACGTATCGTTTTCTTGCAGTACTATAATTCTGTATAGTCTAGGTTGTCATGAACGGGTTTCCGACAAATAATCACTCTCGATATGGTTGTCTACAGATTTACTTTGATAACTTTACGGTTACAGATTTCCTAGGTTCTATCGTGTCTCGATCTCTCACTCAACCTAATTGATAATTACATAATTACGAAAGTCTTCCAAATGTACAATGTTTAAATAAGTTTATGTTTCACTCTCACATGAGATTCTAGGTCACGCAATGGTCGACGACAAGGTTTTATGGTAGTCTGAGTGTGTAAAGCCGCCCCCTAATCGCCCCTTGAATTGGTAGACCAGGTAAAGTCGCCTTTCGGCGATTCTAGTTCTTGAAAGAAAACATGAACAAGCCAATCTGTTGCATGTAGATATTAGTTATGTTAAGAAGATTATGGTCATAGAATAATCGAGCACTGGTGCATCAACACAGACTGTAACACAGGATTTAGTGATTACTCTTATGATACATTTCTGCAACCCAAAAAGTCTATTCAAGGTAGTTTTATACGCAGATCTCCAAACAATGATTCCACACTTCAGATGAGGATAGACAAGGGCAAATTATAAGGTTACGCAACGATGGAATAGAAAGGTAGAATCTGGCTTTCGTTATTATATCTATAGATTTAGAGACCTTACTGGCATTAAGCATTAAGGTAACATGTTCTTTTCAAGTTAAATTCTCATCTACATAAACACCAAGAAATTTAATTCAGTATATGTTTTAAGTTCAACAGTTTCGTTGTTTATTCTTATATTACAAGGCACGGAGGGTAGTTTTCTTTTCGTTAATTGTGAGATTATTGGCCATTAACTGATAAGAAATTTTCAGCATTTGAGAAAAAGTCGTTAATGTCATCAGCAAATAGTATAAACTTAAGAGCCAATGTCTGTAATTTTCGAGAATCGGTTGACAGTCGTCAATTTTTGAATTTCTTCATATTTCGCCCAAATAAACTCTATAGTACACTAATTTCAAAAATCACGTTACAACTTGTAACAGCTTTTTATTTTTTCAGGAATCAGGCAAAGTTTGATAAACTCTAAATCGGCGCTCTTTCGAGTATGAAATTAGCGAAAATTGAGCATTTTCTTCGCCCTCATACATAAAAACGGAATAATATCTCTAAATGAAATCAAGTCACAAAACAGACACACATTTTTACTTTATAATTCAGCTATTAACTTTAAATAAACCGTTAAAATGTGACTGTACCAGCCGCAAGAAGAAACACGGTTTCAGCATTTTTCAAAAATTGCAAATTTGACCTAACTTCACCATTGTAAAAACCCATTTGGTACATAGAATTTCAACATGAAACAAGAACTGTATTGAAGCATATCCTTTGCTGTTGTTTGTGTTAAAATATTTCTGGCGGCATTCCAAATGCGCACCGTCGAGAGACCAAAACCTAAACGGTATTTTGACACCGGTATTTTAACTGATTAGAAATTTTCAGCAGTTGAGAAAAAGTCGTTAATGTCATCAGCAAATAGTATAAACTTTTAAATTTATCATTAATATTAAAACGTAAAGGGCCCATGATAGAACCCTGTGGAACACCACTTTTAACATTTAACCTTATGATACTCAGAGGCCAGGCCGTTACATTCAACATACTCTTTGCGATCTGTGAGGTAACTACAGATTCATTTTGGTGTTTTTTCCCGGTTACGCGCGAAATGTTCGAAACTTTTACAGCCACCAAAAAATCTTGTAATGTAGCAGAAACTTTGAATCTTACTAAAAACTAAAGCCAAATTTGTTTGTCTGGGCTGTAATTTTTATGTAAAGTGACTTTAAATTACCCAGATCCTGTAAAACGTGTAAAAAAAAATGGACAGTTTTAACATTATCTCATACTTCTCTCTAAATGCGGAGTTTCTTATCATTCATATCAAAATGACAGATTTTCTGTCCAGAGTTCTTTTTCTCTTTAACATATAATTTTCTTGTAACCATAGCGAGTTAAAAACACCAAAAACGGGGTCACCATTCTCGTTTCACCGTAAAAAGACAACAAAGTGACAATTTCGGCTTAAAATGATCGTTTAGCGCGAAGGGACTGGGGCAAGTTTCAAGACTAACACTGTTTTAGCCGGAAAGAGCTATTATAATCACTATATTAGACTACAAAAGGAGCCTTTGTTACCTCTCTTTAGTCACCCGATGAATATCACCGCCACCTTTGAAGTCATAACGTCATTCGTAGTAGGTAATGCACGGTAAAATACGAGTGAACTAACTAAATTCATGCACTTACGTTGTCAATAATGAATTGTAAGAAACTGCTTTGGGTCATCTCCATCCCAATAACCGCCAGCACATCTCTTCTTAGATTATTGTCTAGTGGCTTTCCGGTGCAGCTGTGAGTTGAATATAGAGTTTAGAGAATATAACATGTATCGCTGATTCGCAACTGACGTCACGATGGCCATGCTGGTTGACAACCCTCCGCAGGGCTAGAACTAAACTGATTTTCATACAAATTCTGTGAAATAAAATGCATTGTTTTGTCAACCGACATAGCCGCCTTGTCACGTCGTTGCAAATTGGATTTACCCTAGTATCAATGACAAGCGTCTGCTCTCAAAGATAAATGACAACATGATGAAGAAGATTGTTCCATTTGAATTTCCACCAAAACAAAAGACTTAATTGTGTAAATAAAAAGCTTTTGTAGTTTTCCAGACTTAATTTCAAACTCAGCAGAAATTAGTTATGGTAATATATGATTGAGCTATCATTAGCTTGCGTAGCAAGCGTTTCCGTGCGGTTTAGGAGAAAAGAACGAGGAACGAGGAACGAGGAACGCGCGATGAATGGCGCAAGATAAAGAGCGGGGAAGGGGTTGGGAAGGAAACGCTTGCAGACAACCCCCGGGACTTTGAAAACCGTCCACTTGGCCTGTCATGCCTGAGTTAACGCACCGACTTTTGATGCTGTTATCAGCTGTCATCATTGACCAATAAAATGTGTGGCCTTCCTAGGAGCGGAAATGAACTTTAGAGGACGCGTATGTGAAACTA
The DNA here is from genome assembly GCF_958299795.1 of Porites lutea. Lineage (NCBI taxonomy): Eukaryota > Metazoa > Cnidaria > Anthozoa > Scleractinia > Poritidae > Porites > Porites lutea. The sequence continues at coordinate 11,785,580 of NC_133209.1, forward strand.
AAATATTTTTTGTATTTTGGAACGCGTGGACGGCGTTAATGGTGAAATCTCAATGAATCCGAACAAA
>NC_133209.1:11790646-11868146 GCF_958299795.1 Porites lutea
AAACATAGTTTGTCTGACTCAACTTGCCTTGACAGTAGAAGACGTTGGGGAAATGAGACTTGTGTTCCATCTACAGACTTCTTTTGGATGGGATACACTAGAATTCCAGGATAAATCTAAACGATGGTAAAACGTGGGTACACTCTGCGAAATGTTTCTAACCTATAAATAAACCGACAACAACATCAGTGATTTAGTGAATTAAAAGTGAACATAGAGAGTGGAAGCGCAAGATAGAGCAAAAGAAATAAACCAAAAAGAAACGCCCGCCGTGCAGCAATTTTTCTACTATTGTACTCGATAAATATAGTTTATTAGAGAAGAGCACAATTTTAAAGGAAAAACATACTTTATTTATGGCCAAGAGACGCACCATTTGGCAATCGTTGAGCATTCAAGACAGACAGGACCGCATGAGGCTTGTGGCAAGCTGGGGCATTTACTACGTCGAAAACTTGAAAATATACGACACATATCCCTGTCGAACTATGTCAGAGACACCAAGAATACTTATTACTTATTTGTAACAGAAACATGCCAGATAGTAAGCTTTGTACGATATATAAAATATGTAGTGTTCGGAAACTACAACTTACTGGTGTAAGATCTTTCGTTAGAGACTTTTCATCAGCTACAACACAGAGAATGAAATAGTCACTGCCGGTTACGGCTGACCACAAGTAAGTGGCCCTCATCTTAAGAATTTTTGTCCCGTCTGTTGGTCGATCACCAAGTGGTAACGCAAAGCTCAACTGAAAGGAAAAAACTCTCGAAATTATTTTCCTTTTATAGCCCCAATATGGTCCCATGTTTTGCAACGCTTTTCAGTTAAAACCTTTGTGATTAATAAAGAAGCTAACATGCATTGGCCTTATTTATACCGGAGGACGTCTGAGATGTCTACTAAGAATGACGTCTGAAATTAAGTACAACAGATCTACTCATTTAACAAACTCTTTAGTAACCTTTCAAAAGTCAAGTTTACCGAAGAGCCGCACTAATATCGCAATCAACAGCCAGGATAAGTTTCATACGTACATTAGCCTACACGTCACTGATCATGTTTTCAAGGCAGTAGATGAGAGAAGGACTACAGCCATAATCTTAATTGATTTGAGTAAGGCCTTTGAAAGTCTCTCACATAATCTTTTGGTTCGTAAAATACAAGACTTGGGTAACTCTGAGTCTTCCACAAAGTGGTTCGAGAGTTCCTTGACCGAAAGATATCGGCTACAACCCGTATAGGCTGCATGCTATTTTCACCATTACCTGTCTGTTATGGAGTTCCCCAAGGATCAATTCTCGTTCCCTTATTGTTCACTCTTTACATCAATGATTTGCGGAATATCGTCTCAAATTGCGAAATTGAATCTTACGTAGACGATACTAAGCTGTTTCTGGCAAGCGTGCGTCTCTCAAGATCTCCATCGGGTTGTGGAATGGCTCTGTCAACATCGGTAACTGATTAATCCCGAAAGTTTATCCTTTTCGGTACAAAGCAGCGGCTAGGAAAACTTGTTTATCCGACGGTATCGATTCTGGGCAAAACCTTAACTCCTGACAAGGTCTGAAAGGATTTGGGCATCTATCTTGATTCCGGTTTGACTTTCCATACTCATATTGACACTTTAGTGTCCTCGCTTTTTTCTACCTTGTGTAAAATTAATAGAATACGGAATCTCATTGATAAATCGATATTTTAAATTATTCTAAATTCATTCGTTTTAGTAAACTTTTTTATTGTTCGACAGAATAACATATTGTAAACATATTGTGTTTTTGAGAGCTTTTTGAGGTAATATCGCAGCTTTCAACACCATCTCCGCTTATCTATAATAAGGCACCAAACAATACAAACATTCTGGCTCATACGAAAACGAAAAGTACACATTATTTACCTCAAAATTGTGTTGGCCTGACCCACCCGATGTAAGGTTGTATATGAAATCAGGAGGCAATGCAGGTTCCAACAGTGTCAGCGGTAAAAAAGAGTGGCTGCTTGTTACATCCATTGGGCCAGGAGAGGAAGGATGAAAAATAGCGCGCCCTGAAATACGTGATTGTGGTGAAATTATCGCTGTTCAAGAGTATCCTAACTTTCCCCTTCCCTAGTTAACGAAGGAGAGATAATGTATTTCTAACTTTTTAGTTTGCGGAAGAAATATAGAGTAGTGTGACAAGTAAATAAAACATAGAACCTGTTTTTTTTTTTGTCATATAGTACTATTAGTTTTAGAATATTTAGCAAAATAAAGTTTGGGTACTGTAATTTTTCCTTGAAATTCGGATTTGGACTCTCTTAGAAGAGAAAGAGCAACATGCTTTAGGGTACTGGGAAAAAAAGTGTCATTATCGTAAGTATGCCCAGTCTATCAATACAACACTTTTATGGGCTGAATTGGCCTGTCATGTTAAACCTAAGGCAGCAGTAAACCAGGCTAGAATTTTCCTTACCAGTTGACAGTAGCACATATAAAAACAACCCATTCCGTCTCTGTTTTACGACAACAGGTGTCTTCGCTGGCTAATTTATACCGGAGACAAATGCACCCCACCGTAAAGTGGGCAAAAACGGAAAACCAGCGGGCTAAGTAGTTTTCATCCAGCCACCGAACCTGTCAAAACCTTTTAATCTTCTACCACAAAACTAACAAAAAGATTGATAGTGAACAAGCTAAAACAAAGAAGAGGATCAAATTAAAGTCTGCGTGTGTGGAAACTCTACTTTATGCGTTTTACATACGTACATACATGCATACATGTACATATATACAACCCGTCTTAGCAGGCTATACTGATCTTCGCTGGATGACGCATTTGTCTTCTTAATTTCAGAAAATTCGAGAGATAAATACAATTTTGTTTTTACGTCAGCCGAGCTGGGTGCGGAGTCTGTTACCAAAAATAAAACCTTCGTTAAAACTATAAAAGCATATTACCTTCTTTGTCTACAAGTACAGCATACGTCAGGGTTGAGGACGGAAGCTGAAAGATCTCTTTAAACAGGCGCTTGAGAGGCAGATCAAGAGCAAGCACGCCCTTAAAAGTTCCATTTTGGATAAGTGCTACGGATAATACCACCTTCAGACCAAGCGTCGGGTCTACATGAGGCGCGGAAAGAATGGGTTCTTGCTCTAAAGGAGTCTTAACTGATGTGTAGTAACTTCCCATAATTGTTTTTAACACACCTCCCTGTTGATCTCTGATTTCATTGAATACACCATTATTACTGAGAGCAATTCTTCGAAGGCGTTGAAGACTGATCGCTGACAGGCCGGCACCAAGAGCGTAAGTGTTGATCTGAACAGAATGGTTCTATAAACAACAGTTCTACTTAGTCTAGCTACTCACTGGCCAGTTAACAAAAAATGTACAGATCATATATAAATGCATGCTAACAAGTCAGCCTAACCATACTGATCTGTCCTTCCTCAATTGCTTGATATATTGCATCTTCAGTATCAGTGGGGTCACCATCCGTGAGAAACAAGATGATATTGCTTGTCCCGGAACTCTGAAAAAAGTGAAAATGCATAAATTTGCTATACTGTTTGATAGCATGAGTATTTGAATATACGGTGTTCAGTGCTCTCATAAACTTACAGTTCGTAATGGAGTAGCATTTAAAAATACAGAACTAGTTAACTGATATCGGCATCCTACCTTATCATTCGTTACATTCTGAAACATGCCGAAGGCCACTTTAAACGCCTTGGCATAGTGTGTTAATCCTGTACAGAGAGAAAAGTCATCAAAAAGTAGCTTTAAGTTATTAAGCCCGACTAACTTTGAGTTTAAACGAAAAGATCAAATTCTTGTAGAGAAACAGGCAGATGAAAGACATTTCCAAACGCTACTAATAACCGAACGAAGCGTCACAAAATACAACACGTGCAAGACTGGTATCTTTGCGCCAAAACTACAGGTCACGTGACCCTAGCTCCTACACTAGCCCAATTGTTTTGAAGTCACTGCCGGCAGTTATCGTTCTCTACTTCACAGCGAGTGAAAAGGAAAATTTGCGTACAGAAAGTTGTTTCTTATAAAGAAAAGAAACTTTCACAGTGCACTGCAAAACAAAAGTATAAATTAAAAATGACATGAAAACACTTTGACTACTATTACTTGAGCAACAGGGAAATGATCGAAGTAGTCTTTTCTTCTCGAGTAAGCTTGCAGGTCTTATATTTCTGAGAAATTTTTAAGCCAACAAGTTTGTTCACTCGCATACGTTAGCAATATGGTTCTTTGACCGAAGAGGAGGATAAATCTGGCTCTGCAAAGGTATTAAATCTGGGCATGCAATAAAAGTAACTGTAACTACTAATAATAGGATACAAGCGGGTTTTAATTCAGCCCGGCGAAAGAAGGTGAAGTCAACTCACAAATTAATCGAATGCATAATCAGAAAAATACACGCCTCTTTGGAAATGTTCAAAACTTTTTCTTCCACCTCAGACTGACGGAATGATCCGTTTTTCCTTTAACATTGGTTGATCTGAATCCAAAGTAATTTTCAAGTGATGAAAAAAAAAACAAACAGGTAAAAAGGCTTTACTATAGCAAACGTTCACGTCTCGAGCATTTTTTTCAGTCTCAGTCAGAACTCTCTCAGTGACAAACAAACACAGTCAGAACAGCCCGCCTTGAGCCTGCGGTAAGACGTGCACAGAATCTTGCGCAGAACGTTTTTCCGCCCTGAAACGTCAAGCAGGCTGCGTAGTAATCCTTAACAGCATAGGCGAGGCCTGGTCTCCAGAATCTTGCTTGCACCTTGCGCAAGGTCTTGAGGCGCCCAAGGTGACTAACTTCAATTCCATCATATAGTCGTTTCAACGCAGTGTGCACCAGGCTAGCAGGAGAATGAATCGGGCCTTTAGTGCTTCTCTCTGTCCTCAGCCTTTAGCTTCAACACATTGTCCTAAAGTTCCAGTAATGGATACTGTGCATATATTGCTCTGGTAAGGAGACTGTAGGTTTTCTGTTCTTACGCTGTGGGTGGAGATCTTCCCTCTTTGGTTTCTTTAATCACTGGGAGGATATGGAGGTTGCTAAATGTCAAAATCGTACTCTTGGGAGTCTCTCCAACCAGCCGGCTACTTGTCTTTCAGGTTGTTTAAACAACATCAACCACTTCAAGGCATAGTGGTCTGTTCGGATGAGAAACTTAGGAACAAGCAAATAGAACTAAAATAGTCGAGGAATTCTACTAATACAAGCATCTCGAGTCGAGTTGCACAATAGTTCTTTTCAAGGAGGTGTAGTGCTCGACTTCCACAGTCCACAACACGCTCTGTACCATGTACCTGCTTCTGAGACAGTACAGCTCCAATACCATGGCCACTGCTCGCATCGCTATCCAGAACAAACTGGCCACTAGATGAGCTGCAGTCAGGATATATAAGAACAGGTGGTTCTGCTTAAGTTCACAAAAGGCTCTCTCCTGTTCAGGACCCCTTTCTAGTCAAGCAGTTCAAAGGTTCTGCCTTTTCTGAGAGGCAAGGAATAAATCGACGATAGTATGTTACGAGGCCGAGGAAGCCTTTCGCTTTCGAGGTATTATCACCGGTTAGCCAGTCAAGGATAGCACTAGTCTTCTCTGGATCAGTATTGATGCCAACAGCCGATACCACGTGACCATGAAAGGAGACCTTTCCCTGAAGGAAGGCACACTTCTGCGGTTTCAATTGCAACCCTGCCTCTCGTAATCTTTCAAATACTGCTCGGAGAGGGAATAGGTGTTCCTCAAACGCACTGGGTATGACAATTATATGATCCAAGTAAACCAAGAAGTGCTTCCAGTTAAGTCCTCGTAACACTAAGTTCATTAGCTACATAAACGTTCCAGGCCCATTGGTTAGCCCAATCGTAAACAGGTCCACTGGAATTGACCTCGATGCGTGACGAATGCCGTTTTGAGCAAGTCTTTCTTGGCAACGGGGACATGCAAATACCCTGAGGCCAGGCTGAGGCAGCTGAGCCACTTTGCCCCAACACCTAAGGATTCCAGAATATCGTCCGTCCTCGGAAGAGGTTGAGCATCCCTTACAGTAACTGTGTTATGTTAAGCTGTAATCTCTTGTAATGCATCTAAGCATCATACTTCATGGGCAGAACAGTGGGACTGCTCCAGGGGCTATTGGGTGGTTCTGTTCCCTTTTTTCATGAGCTGAGAGAGTTGTCGATCAACTTCATCCTTCATGGTGGTAAACGACGGGGTGCTTGTTTAACGGGTGCGGCGGAGCCAGTGTCAATTGTGTGTTCCATCAAATGGGTTCGCCCCAGCTCACCATCTCCGGTAGTCCTGGTATTCCTCTAGTAAATCAGCAAATGAAGTTTGTTGCTCTATCGAAAGGCCTGAGTAGTCAGCACGGATACCTATCTTCCACACAGATTCATCCAAGAAAGCCTTTGGTCCTTGATGACTTTGATTTGGCTTGAAAGACGTATTGTTCTCACTAGCACTTGAATCCACATGGATTCTTGAACGGGATCGAGAAATTGTCCTTTCCCAGGCTTTAAGGTGATGGATTTCTCTGAGAAACTTCCTTGGTGAACAGTCATGTTACCCTCCTTTGGAATAGTTAACGTTTGTGCCACACAAAATCTAGCACCCAACTTTTCCATTGCTTCTTTCTCGATCCCTTCCAAAATTCCGGGTGTCCCACCAATCCAGGTTCTAACTTTCCGCATAAAACTAGCCCTGTTCCTGGTTGGCACTCAACTTGTTCTGAAAGGATGATACAGTAAACGCTCGGTACCTTCTTCTAATAAAAGATCGGCAGCTCTTCCCTCTTAGCCACAAAGGTTCCCGTATCAAAACTCGACATGTCTCTTGTTCGAAGAAATCTGATCCAAGAATGCACGCGTGAGGAATGTCACGAACAATCAACATCAGCTTAAAATTTAGAATTTCCGAGGCCTAAGGATATCACTGATCTTCCCTGAATTGCTGAAACTTCACCATTAGCCAAGTCGGGAGTCACTTCCATCTTATGAAGCTTAGCTGAACGATTATTTCCGCTCTTCTTCCAAGTTTCTTCATTGAGGATGTTAGAGGTAGCGCCAGTATCTAGGAGAACTGAAATCCGAGCCTGATTGATCAGTCCAGAAATATGAACACCACCTCCACTCAAAACAAACAAATTCTCTCTACTGGACGCTTCTCCCGTTGAAACATTTTGGGTCCTTAGATGATTTAAGGGGACGGATCGACCCGTGGCAGTGCCCTATGCCCTTTTCCCGAAGCATTAGGGCAATCCCGGGCGTAATGGCCCTAATTTTGTCAACAATGACATTGAACTCCGGCGAGTCCCCGAGAGGAATAGCGGCCGTGTGGGGTATCGTTGTTCCAACCTTTCAAGCCTTGAGTTGATAGAGACAATCAGCTTCTTAAGCTCTGCAGCATCAGAAAAATCTTCATCACTCTCGGCTTAGTTCAACTGCGGCCGTGCTGGTTTAGACAGTGTCGAATTGCGTGAAGCAGTGCGAGCTCTTTCCAACTGTGGAACCAGGCGTACGGCGACAGCGAGGCTATCTGGTTGCTTCATCAACAACTGTTCGCGGCATCCATCACTACAACGAACGGGAACTTCCTTTAAGAACCGGTCTTTCACGAGTTCTTCTTTGAATCGATAGGCGGCATCAGAGTAGGCGTTTTCTGCCAGTCCCAACAGCTTTTCAGCATACGCTTTGCTTTTCTTGACGAGCACGAATTAGCATCTTACAAGCGCCGGTTGATTTTCCTGAGTCAAACCGTGTCGTGATGCGTTCTAAGAACCCTTGATATGAGGTGCTCTCTGGGATTCGAAGAAGTTGAAGGGCTCTGTAGGCCGGCTGCTCCAACAGAGTAATCAAGTAATCATAAACGCTTCCGTTTCTGTTCCGTAATGTCAGCAAGCTTTAAGTATTCCTCGAATTCCGGTAACCATAACATGCAATTTTTTACCGAGCGAATATGGTTTCGGTTGATTTAGAGAGATGCTTCGGCTGATTGAATCGCTAGTACTTGTACTCGGTTTAGCCACTGACAGTTTGAAGGCTTCAGTCATGGCCTTCACCAGATCGTTGAACGAAGCGGGTTTCGTGGCTTCATGTGGACCTGTTGGTTTTAATTCTACCAGTGGCGCTCTTCTCGCCGGACTTATGAAGAGATTTTTCCGGCCTCTGTTGAGAGCAACCAGTCGCTCCTTCTCCGTAGTTGTCAGACATGGTTTCCGTACCGTTGCCACCAATTTCTAGAGAAACAGGCAGATGAAAGACGCTTTTGACAATCGAACGAACCGCCACAAAATACAGTACGTGCAAGACTGATGTCTTTGCGCGAAATAGGTCACCGTAGACCTTAGGCTCCTACATTCTTCTTGAAAAGTGTTTTAGGGTCATCAGTTTCCTGATGGAAAGTGAAAGGTATAAAATTTGGATTCCCTCAAGTTTAACTGACAAAAGTAAAAAAAATCGTCACTGAATCTTCGCCTAATACTACGTAAGGTTAGCATATGAATCAAAGCATACGTCCTACCGAGTGCGTAGATGTTTTCAAGCCACCCTCTCAGTCTCTCCAAATTAGCAGGTATTCCTTTTGCGACTATAGAGCCAAAACAACCAGAAGGGGTTTCAGTGTAGCTGGAAAAGGCAACAAGACCAACCTTTATGAAGACAAAACAAACTGGGCGTTATTGCGTTAATTATTAGTACCTGCCTAGTCCCTTTTCCGATTTTTGTGAAGTATTTCACTTTCTTGAGATGCCAGTAGCCTTGAAACAGGCGAGAGAGAACCTGTTTCTGCTCCTCCTCTTTCAGTGCATAATGTATGCCCATGAATGTACTGGAATAAGTTTGAAAAGTAGAATAACACCAGAGCAAACCCAAGCCATCCCACTTCAAGCCATTCTACTTCAACTGAACTTTTAACTGCTTTTCTGTTACTAAGTTACAAACGGACGCAAACGGATGCAACAACTTCCACCATTGCTTGGAACTACAGTGTATTATGGAAAAGATACAACCCATAAGACTTTGGAGACCACGTTTAATGCGCGTGCGTGGCACCAGCAATTTCGGATGAGCTGTTAAGGATGAGCTGTGCAAACGGATCCAGCATTGTTGCGCTACGCTTCGGCGATCATGGAACAAAAGAAATGTTGGGAGTTGTTGGCTCAAAAGTCTGACAGGTTCAAACTTTGTGCAGCATTTCCCAACAACATGCAACAGGGTGTGCAAACGGACGGAACATGTAACATCCAACAAGGTTGGAAGATGTTGGCCAACAATGTTGCGTCCGTTTCCACGGGGCTTTAAACGCAGTTTCACTTGTATCTCAGGGCATTTGGGTCCTGGGCTTCCAAATAGTTCGATCAGGATTCCATCAAATTTCCATTTACTTGCGTTGCTTAGGTCTCGTTTATATGGAGAAAACCTGTCCCGGGTCGTCCCGGGTAGATGGGTCGACCTCCCAGCTGAGTCAACTTTAGCGAGCGTTTATATGAGAAAGCACTCGTGCATGCTCTGATTGTCTAACACAGCGCTCGCAACCGGCTGGTCGAGCCAAAGTGTTCATGTATGAAGAAAAGTAGGTAAAGGTAGGAGGGTGACCGTCACCCTTCTAGGCGAGCCAATTTTTTGTTGTTGCTCATGTAAACAGTTCGCCACATTTTGTAAGGAAATATACGAAAGGGTAGCTTGGGTAGGCGGGTGACCCTTCTCTCAGGGACAACTTTTGTCTATATAAGTGGGGCCTTAGAGATGGGAATGTTCAGTCTAGTAGCTAGTCTGATAAACTCTTCTTGTTTTCGGAAATGAACAATACTTACGTTGTCTTTTGGTGATAATGTGTCCAGTACTGTAAATGCGGCTTCCTTAGCCAGCCTCATCCTTAACCCACTCATAGAACCACTGCGATCAATAATTATTACTAAATTCTTCTTAACGGGTGAAGCAGTTTCCACGTACCACGATCTAAGTTTCATTAATCAAAACAGACTCGATTAAAAATGCTCGCTACAGCCATTTAGGAGGATCTGAGCCCATATTCGACTTAAAAACAACGCACAATACGACTGAACCAACGAAAACTCGAGGAATTGGCTTTTAGCCCCAAATATGATTTTATAGTTTTTACTTTGTCGAGTTAATTAGTTATACCCCGTCCGCATGAATCTGGATATTTTTAAAACCGCACATTTTTTCATAAGAATCGGCCCTCTGTCCACTCGAAACCAGTGAGTCCGTTCTTCATGGGTTTTTTTTTGGATCCGACGGACTTGCGAACTGTCTAGATGATGAAAACCGGATATTTACGGACTGATTTTAGCGTGTCCAGATTCGTATTGATGGGACCCTAGTAATAATAGTTTTAACATTGCTTTGATCTGATTAGGTTAGGTGGAAAAACAGCAAACTGAGTATTATTTCAATCCCCGTCCACTCGAATCAGGATATTTTGATACCACATATATACATGTTTTAAACCAATCGGCCTCCCGTCACACCAAACCAGTGAATTTGCTCACCTAAACCTCCAGACTGTTTTGTTTTTAATCGACGGATTATATTTGCGAATTTGCGTGAACAATTGTAACCGGACGATTTTCTAGTTCACTAAGTATACTGTCCCAGAATGCCCCGGATTCGCTTGAAAGGGGCCTTTTGTGATCAGGAAACGCAACCTACAGTTTAGGGTCTCACAAAAATATAAAGAACTTACTTAAATCGTGGGTCGAATTGTAAACTGTTGCCCCCACAGTAGCGTGTATTGGCAGGATACTGCAAATACTCTCCGTCTATAGAACCGTAATACTGCCATGCCACTGTCTCCGACTCGTTGAAATGTCCCTCATAAAAACTCAATAACTCACTGCTGAATTCCACATTATCCTGACTGGTACCTGAAGAATCTCTGATGAAACAGCCTTTCGTTAAATCGACGAAAGAGCGAACTCGTTCATTGAACTGGATACGCAAAACATCCGAATTCTCTCTACAACAGCCTATAACATTTCCTTGAAGAGAATCTGCTGAAGGTAGCTGCATCCTTTCTCTCAGGCCCTGCAAAAACCTTCGACTATTGTTAATTCGGGCCTCGGCGTGTTTAGTTATATTGCGAAGCAATTGCTGGCCGTCGGTATCTCGAGCAACACAAGAAAAATCTTTATACAGCTTGTGCAGCATATCAAATCCTGTATTTTGTTGGAAGACCTTGTACAGGCAAGTTGCTAGCCTGTTAGCAGCGTTTTTTTCTACTTCGTGAACAAGCCATGATTGTGAAGGACGGACAACAAGGATAGCAATAATGGTAAAAAATTGAAGCTCTCTGCTTGTCCTGAATGAGCTGCTGAATGTCATCGTTTTGCAAAGACGAAACAGAGGAAGCTACAATAAGCAACTGTCAAGGGAACGAAAAAAAATATATTAACAATTGTACGATTTCCGGTTTTCATCTAAATATAGCTGTTATCAATATATGGCTTGCTCCCCAAGTTGATTCTCAAAGACCGAACATACCACCTCTTAGTTTTATAAGGTAAAAACAAACACATTGCCAGAAAGAAAGCGCACCCACTACCGTATTGGGCATTTGGGTAAGTTGGAAAGGCATAAAGTCATGACTGCCTGTAAGAACCAAATTAACGAACTGAGTCTTCAGGAACTTCACTCTACCACTTTTTGATTACCAGGTAATAATATTTTTCTCGTTAAGGGTCATAGCTACAAATTGAAAGTTAAGAGGAGCGAATCACATTAGAGACGTTAGATGTGGCCACTCGCTCAGTTTGATTGATGCGCCTGAGGGATTTGCGCTGACTCGTATCCAGTCGTCTCTCAAAGTCCTATTAATATTACCGGGAGAAGGGTCGTGTATTGCAGCGCAAGGACGTTCTGTTCTACGCGTGTAATCCAAAGAGAGACTACTGGGCCTTGTCAACGTCGTCCCCAGAGCCTGCGTTACCATTATCCAGCGGAAAGGGCAACAGAAGCTCTGTGGAAGAATTGAAAACCGGAACCATAAAATCCTGGTTCCGGTTTAATTGCCCCATGCGTGAAATTGTTTACCCATTTGACCAAGAGAAGTTGTCAGGGGAATTTTGTTTTGTTTGCACATTAGTACACAATCGTTCCAAAGTAGTTTTTATTTAAGTGACCTTTGATCTATGTATCAAGAAACTTGAAAGGACTCTTAAGGAAACCGAAAAATTTATATACTTATTTAAAATGCCGCGACTGAGACATTCCGTAGTCATGACGAAAAACGTTCTTTCGTCCTCACAATATGACCAGAGCTATATGCAAATTTGAAAAGTTCAGTTACATGTACTGTATAAAATAGGCCTAGATACAATTTCCAGTTTTCTTAGGATTCTTAGAGTCAAATGAGATTTTTGGAAACTTTTATGTTTTTTGGACGATAATGTCTGGAAAGATACAGCCGATAGCACAAAAACAAATTTGGGTGGTTCTAACACACCAGAAACCCCAAGCGGGCTCTTGCCATTCAAATACTACTGGTCAGTGGTTTAGCCTATAAGTTATGTTCATGCCTTGTTAGCATCATTGAAAGGCCTGGTCCAAACTCACTATGTGCTTATTGTCGTTATCGTTTGTTTGAAAGAGCACTATGTAAACGAGACGAACCACTTACATTGTCTAAAAAATGAATTGTCATTTTGAATCAGTTTGAAGGTGTCTTAGCTTGCATTTTGACCACACATCACAAGAATCCTGCATATTATGCAAATTATGTGATTATTTCGAAAAAAATTGGGATAAACCGTGATTTTTAGAATAAATTTCGAGATTTTGGGGGATAAAATAGGGATTTATAGACATTTTTTGCAGAAGTTCAGGATAGATTTTTAGGCCATTTTTCGGGATTTTTGTACATAGGCCTAGAATAAAATCTCTCTAAATGTGGCATTGAATGATTTTCAAAAATAAGAGAAAAGAAATTCTTAAACAAAATGTTATTTAAGCATGGTTTAGTGACTTTATATCGACGCAAAGTTTTTTTTCTTAATGCTTTCAATTCGTAGAAGATTGGTGTGTACATAGATGATCTGCCAATCAAACCAACGTCCTTACAGATTTTTGATTTGCAAAGTAATTTGCAACTAACGAACACGTTTTTACCGGCCAATCAGAGATGTTTTGTTTTCCGGATTCTTCTTATGTTAGTGATCCTTGGTGCTGACCAAAATGATGGCAGCCTCTGGCAACGAGATTGCGGACTTGCAGGTCAGCATGAAAATAAGGTTATTATTCATTCAATATATTTCTCCGTTTCTGATTGGCTCTCATTCCCCGTCTAGTTCTTCATAACCAGCCAGCGCTTACCATATATGGACGAAGTAGGCAATAAAACCATTGGTTCAATGGTAATACTCTAATTCCAGAAAAAACCGGATGTTGCATGTTGCATACAAAATTTGCTTTCTCAGGGTCAAGAACGAATGAAAATCTACAAATATGTGATCCTGACCCAGAGAGGAGCTTCACTAAAGCAAAGTTAGCAAAGTTTTAGAACTGAGGGAAAATGGGGAAACCGCGAGTGATATGCAGCAAACCACTTCAGAACTTTCCCACCGTTGATTCAGCAGTTTGGTGATGATTTTACCGTCCTTTCCACGTTCGTTCTGACTGATACATTAGAACACCTAAAGAACTGTGGAACGAACACCAGGAAATCTGCTTATACTGTTGCCAAGGATGATGTTAATTACCTTAGAGCACTTTGCTGGGTTCCAAACCCAAAATTCAAGCTGCTGAGTGAGTGTGTCAAAATATGCCCAGTCGGAAAAGTGGTCGTTGCTGCCATGTGATGGTGGTAATCTGGAAACTGGATGAAATATCAGGAAACAAGAAAGTTCAACCTACTGATAACCGTAGCTATACCTCCAAACTTACGAAATGGGGACTACCAGGAAAGAGGACTGTACAACATAAGCAAATCATGACAGAAAAACGTACTTCTTAAACCCTGCCATTTCGCAGACATTTAGGAAAGAAAGCGTCGAGGTCTCTATCACACGCTGTTCGATCCAAAACCATTAAAAAAAAGAAAGATTGAAACAAAATAGAAGTAAATCGTGCTGTTCCATTTCCGAAAGTGATCCCCGATAAGAATAGTATCAAGTTACTTGACACAATAGTTGGAGAAGGATCGTATGGTTCTGAGACAAATCTGATTGTTTGTGGTAAGTTAAAATTGTACCTACATAGGTCATCTCTGAGCCTGGGATAAGCTAATAACTTATATATGATATATCTTTCAGATTTTCTACAGGAAGCCCAGCAAAGCGTTCTAAGGTATATAACATCATCCTCGAAATTTGGACTCGCAAACACTTGGAGGTCGAGAACAAAAATGACAGCATTCTGATTCCTTTAGAACTTGCAAACTCGGCAATGGCATCAGCAGATTTCCTGGTGTTCTTTCCACAGTTCTTTTGGTGTTCTAATGTATCAGTCAGAACGAACGTGGAAAGGACGGTAAAATCATCACCAACTGCTGAATCAACGGTGGGAAAGTTCTTGCTGCATCACCACTCGCGGTTTCCCCATTTTCCTTCAGTTCTTCACTATCTCGCTGACTTTGTTTTAATGAAGCTCCTCCCTGGGTCACGTTCATATGTTTTTAGATTTTTTAATTGCTTGCAGGTTCTTGACCCTGAGAAAACAAATTCTATAGGGAAACATGTGTCTAAACCGCTATGTAAACCATTAGTATAAGCAACATAAACAGCTGATCGATCGCGGAAGCCGGATGATGTACACCTACCTTTCCAACGGTTCCTTCTTATTACCATTTTGATTTATACGGAGGCATTTTATCCAAAACTTAAGTTGAGCAACGGCCCACTTTTTTATCTCGTCTTCACGAAAGCTAGCACCAGGAATGTCCTCACTTGATCGTCCCCTATGTTAGTTATTTTAAATTTGCCGCGAGGGTTATTAAGCCTCACTTCCATGCACATTTTTTCTGGAATCGCAGTATTAGTGAACTCACCAAAATGGCAGAAAAGTTCACGGCTATCCGAAAAGAAAAGCCGAATAACTCTGACTAAACTGAACGGGGCAAACGCAAGAAAATGCGAAAAACATTTACTTTTTGATAAGTAACTGCAAAAAGATTGTTTATTATGAAATTGTGCCGAAAACAGGGGAATGTTTTGAAGAACGACTGCGAGGAGGTAAGAGTGTTAATAGTTTAAAAATAATTTGAATGGATAATAAAATAGTTGTTGAATTCGGTTTTCTTATGATATGAAGAATCGAGCTAACCTCGGTCGATAACACCCTCCTCGATGGGCATCATTCTCCATAGCCTGCGAGCAAGCTCTCTTATTTGGGCGAGAGAAGCGAGTCTCGCGAGAACGCGCGAGCGAGCGGCGAAGCCGCGAGGGGCAGAGGAAAGGAGAGCTTGCAACGATCTCTCAAAAAATTTTATTTGTACTTCGCTCAAACGAAGGGAAATACCATTGGCTGAAAAATGACGTTCCGGAAAACAAAGTTGATTGATAACAGGCCAAGCTGGCACCCTCTTCGTCTGTGTGACAAGTTTGGTTCTCAGGGGGATCAGACTGGTACCAAGAACGTGTTTCAGCCCTCAAAGCAGACGAGGGGGCTGGTTTGATTTAGTTCTCGCAAAGACAATATTGCGAGCCGAGGATAAGTCGGACCGAGTTTGTAGTTCTTGTGGAAGGAAAATGAAAACACTTCATCAGTTGTATTCGTTTGTGTCAAGCGCCCGGTTCAAGCGCTGCCTTCCAACGTCGGTTTCTTCGCCCGATTGAATTCCACTGGGTGAAAAAAATTAGAAACGTGTACTTGACAGTGTAGCTGTGTAGCTTGACCGTAAAGAAGGACAAAAGAAAGAGTTGCTAGCAACTGTAGTACAACTTAAGAGAACCAAGTCCAGGAAAACGCTATTCTCCAGTTCCGGAAAGGACAAACCATATAATGTTTTTGTTAGTGATTGCGACGGGCAGTCGGTCTTCTACACTGCAGTATGGACGACTTTTCAAAAGTAAACGAAACGAGAATCAAAGTATTAAGTTCTCATCCAAGCGGACACGTTGAAGTTCGATGTCCCCGTGGAAAAAAAAACATATCAGTGATTAAAAACATTGCTTTGATGCTGTTGCATAGCGATTTATAGCCTGTTCCAAGCGTTCAGATAGTGGAGAGCAGTGCGAAGTAAAGAAAGCGATGAAAAGTAGAGGGGGACTCTCTCACCTCCACCCCTCCCTCGCTTTTATTTTTTGCGCTCCTTTTTACTTCGCACCGCTCCCCACTATCTGAATGCCTGAAACAGGCTAAGCGATTTATAAATAAATAATTCGACGCGCCCTCGGCTGTCTAAACTTGACAGGCGGTTGTCACTTTTCTAATCTGCAGCACGTTTGCGGTGACAGTTTTCACGCTTTGCGGAGTCCCGGGGTTTCCAGGGTGGAAATGAAAATTTATGAGAGATCGTTGCAAGCTCTCCTTTCCTCGGCCCCTCGCTCACGCGTTCTCGCGAGGCTCGCCCAAATAGGACAGTTTGCTCGCAGGCTTCATATCATGTATGGCCTCAGTCAATAACTGTTAATTATGATTTTGTAAGTAAAGAGTACGGTACCCTAAAAAAAATATATATATATATAGATTTTTGTACAATGATATAAAAATGTTGGGGGAGGGCTTATGTCCCCTCCGCCAGCCATATCCTCTCTGCGAGCGGTACCTACAAATAACGATATCCTGTAAACCTTGGTCAACAAATGTGCCCAGTTAGGGTGGAACTCTAAACTCATCAGATGCCCGTATATAAGTTGTCTGAGCCGTAGTTTCTTTGACTCTTTTTTCTTTAACTACTCACTGGATTTGTTTGCTTCATTTGAGCTAAACGTTTTGGCTTCATCTAAGACAGATTTTAACAAGAAGTAATGATTATGTGACGGTGATAAGGCTTTTTCCACCCTTTGGCGTCTTGCGCACCGTCTAACTGTACGGTATTAAAAAAAATTTGCCGCTAAAGGTCGGAATTTATTCAGTTCCAAGTCAACAACGTTTAACTTACTCATATTTTCATTTCATGCCTCTGCCTCCTCGTTGAACACTATTCTTAAATTAAACGCATTTAAGTAACAATTTTCCCCTCTGAGAAAAGAAGTAACCTCTTGGAGGTTACTCGACAAACAGCTCACTTTCAGCAGCACATTCCGTGTGCATTTTATTTTTTTCTGCCATGATGTTGCTGAAGTGTCGCGTATAAGCCCTATTGTTAGATGTGCTGATTGCGTGCAATTTACTGTTGACACTTCCTGGATTTATAGCGAAGAATCATTAAAATACTCAACGCTCAATGACCCCTCAATGGACGTTTTTTCATATGCTGCCCGAAACTTTGAGACCTTCGCCTTTTTTGTACTACTTTTTGTTTATAGTTTAACTGCAACATCGAAAAAGCTGATTCAAAATATTTGCCATAAAAGGCAACGTCGGGGAAGAGCAAAAGACAATGAGGGAGGAATCAATGCCGGGATCTGCGAGAGTAAACATGTTGCAATAACATGAAACGTCATATGGAACTAAAACTAATAACAGTCTCAAGTCTCTCGAGGTAAACACATGTCAATGAATAAAATGTACCTCAAAAAGGTGGGACTATATAAATGCTAGGTAGTATTGCAGAATAATTTAGACGGCCACTTTAACCGTTTACCTGGGTCGGTTAACTTCATTTGTACCAAAACTGCTGCGTCGTCCTTTCAATTAGACTGCACGTTTGTCAGGTGTATGTTACTTAAACACAATTCGTTGATCTGCAAGACGAAAAAGTGACTTGAAATATAACCATTAAGTGATCCGTAAACACACTTTGTGCTGTTATCTCCAATGAAGTATTAAAACCATTTACGTGGCGTATATTGTGAAATACGTGAGATCTTACACAGCCTACTTACACTGACATCAGATGTGACAGATCACAGGACCTCCATGCCGGCTTGAAAAATCGGAAGGATTCAGGATTAACTGACTTATCTCCCGTTTTCTCTTATAGTTTACCTTGCTACGAAAAAACGAGTTCTCATCTTCTAAACACCATCTTGAAAAACCTTTTTTAAAGAGAATTATCGCATTTGTTTAAAATCAAAGTCTCATTTCGTAAGAAAGGCACAATGCCGGGCACAATGCAATTCAGAGAGTGTGTGGTGGGAAGCTTAACCAGAACTAAGCTGTTTTTGTGGTAAAGGGATCGTTAGAGATTACAATAATTCTCAAACAGATAGATTTAGCCTCCTGAATACAAAGAAGAGAGGAAGTAAACTTTATTTTAGCTGGCAAAGAAGGTGGACACTATAAAATAGCGTACCTCTCTTGTCATCTCCTCAGTCTTTCTTCAAGACATGGTTTTGTGGCGAAAAAGCTTTTATCTATGAGACGAATGGCTTTCATGTCGTGAAAGGGAAAACAGAGTAATTGGAGAGCAATCTCAGCGTAAATCACACAAAATGCCAATAGCAACTAACAAGGGATAAAGACCTCTCGTTGTGACAAACGTATGGAAACCAGCAGCTCTACTTGACACCCACTCTCTAATATACAATCAGTGAAAGTGTCAGCAAAACTCTGTTTTAAAAAGAGCGTCGTTTGAAGAGCTCTGCCTATGAGATTGCAACTTATTGGTACCAGAGAGGGTCTTACAGACATTGTCTCAGTGACACGCGATTTCCGAATGCTTTTTAAACTCTAAGAATCAAATGAACAGTTCTCGCCGTGTTTTCCAAACATTTCAAAAAGGTATGGCTTACGATTATGAATAAAATGCCTTTTTTAAAAAAGAATACACTTTCGCTGAACCGGAGAAAATACAGAACCACTGGCAGATTCACAACCACAGAAATGGCAATAATCTGAATGGGAATGAAGAAGTGGATCCTCTTGTTAAAATCTCTCACCTTTGTGATTTCTGATTATTGATTGCTACTCACTTCTTCCGTGACGCTTGCGAAGTAAACAAGACGTGCAATTTATAATCATCTGGTCCTTCATATGTAACGTCTGACTTTTGCACATTCAAACTGAAATATACGACTTAGGAGACAGCAAATTGTATCACATGACTGAATAGACAACATTTGACCTCTTCTCATGCTTTCTCTATTTGGGCGCCACTAAACATGGTATAATCCAGATAACATATGAGCTACAAAGCGATAAATATCTTGATAAAATCATTAACTTTACAATAGCAATAGATGGGCATTTCGAAAAAGGTTTTTTTTCCTCAATTGAACTTTAATATGATTAAGAGCAGATGCATTTCCCGAAATTAGTTCGTGCATACCATACGCATCTGCAAAATTCATTGGAAATTGACTGCTGAAGCCTTCTTACAACGCTGTTGTTCATGTGAAACGACTACTAACTAACTACACAGTGTGGTGCATTAGTTGTAATGTCAAGAAACTTCAACAATTCTAAACCTTTAGGTGATACACTTTACATGGTGTAACGATAAAAAAAAAAAGCGAATTAACGATCAGCCGATCAAACGACAATGAGAATGCTTCCCGGTTGCATTGGAGGTTCTATGGGCATATAGGAGAAGTGCATGCAAGGGCGTAGCTGCCTGTACGAACGGTACGCACGAACGTACCCGAAAAAGTCGAGGGTAAAAAAATAATAAAATAAAAGTGCAAAATAAAAAAAGAAAGGATAGACACTAGATAAAACGTAATTATTTCAAGAGCACAGGTTGGCTCAATTCATTTGTCAACGGACTGTCAGCTTAATTTTTCTTCTTACACTCGAATGTCGGCTTCCAGAAAAGAGACGCGATTCATTGGTGGACCGAATCTTCAATCATATAATAAGAGGAACGGCGGGAAAAGCGCAAATAGCAATGCTGGATGGTATGAAGAGCAAACGCGTTGTTCTTCACTTCGGACTGTCTTCGCACAAGACGAAGTAGGGCACAATTACATCAATTTAGGGTGCATGTACAGGTTCAGCACGCGTTTTGGTACATTTCTTTGCTGTCCCTGCATGACCACGACGTGAAATGTTTTTATGTGACGTTTGGAGGACGTGAGTTCAAGCTTGGGAGAGCCGTGACATATAAACTCTGGGATAGAATTGGAGTTGGCTTGGTCAAAAGTCTCAACCAAGGTCTGTGGCTTCACACTCGGATCCATTTCACTCCACTTCATCAGTGAAAGGATAAGGGAAATCGTAACACCAATATAACGCGAAATATTTATCCCGATTTCATCATAAAAATGCTTTCTGGAAATAAAAACATCAATTTATTTTTCCATATTTCAGCTGTATGCCTAGGTGTATGTGCGTACATGCATGCTACATTCCTGTTAGAATAAATAGCTGATAGGTTCCTGGGCGGAGCTTTAAACGGGTAACATTTTGTTGTTAACAAAGAAGCGCCAAAGTGTATTTTTTTTGTCTTCTTTTGAAAGAAACGTGGATTTGCTTCATTCATAATATAGTTTGATAACTTTCACACGGAAGGCCAGTCCTGTGTCTTAATATTTCGACCTCCCTCACGTTCTGTACATTTTCAAAATTGACCCCCCAAAATCAAGCCTCTTAGAAAATTGTGGTCTTGTATAATTAAAAACTTCATTTACTGTACTTGACAGCTTTGTTAGTACAGCAAAAGAAACAAAACAAGTCAGAACAATGAGAATGCTTTGTTTTTACATAGGGTGCGTAGACAAAATATACGGTCCTATACATGTAAACCCTTGTGCTCTCTTACGAAAAGTGCTCTTGTAATGTTGGTGTTCCTAAGTTGAAAAAACCGCTGGTTGATGTTGGATACAAACAGCTTCTGGCATTAGTTAACAGGGCGCAAACAATGTACATTTTTCCCACTTGCTCTGACAAAGCTCATAGCTGTGTTAAATTGACGCTGTAGTGGAGTAAGGTGTAATCCTCTGAAGGGTGGTCACCATAGATGCATAAAAGATTGCCAAGGGGAGAGCGACAGTAAAGCTGTAACTGTGGCAACAAGCCAGAATCAAGCGATGACTGTGTTGGTTATATATGAAGTCAATCATGGTAGCTGTTGTTATGCTAAACTGTGGTACAGGCCAAATCGAGGGCACGTATCACTGTAGCGAATGGGGTATGCGAACCGCTTTAAAAAAAGCCTCGATCACCTTGACAACAAGTCTGTTATAACAAACAATCTCATCGGGCACTTGTAGGATATCTTTCACTTGATAAATATGGTTCTTCATGAAACGAAATTCAGCTTTACATTCGTCATCGCACAGGTCATCTAAATCGAACGATTCGTACGCCAGTAAGGAAAGTCAGATGTTAAAAAATGTTTTGGTGCGTGGTAAAGTTTCTCTTACATTGAGCCCCGAATATCATGTCGTAAGGAATCCTACCTGCTTTCTGTCTTCTCTTCTTTGTTTCATTGTCCGTATCACAGAGTATACTTGGCAGTCTTCGGTCGCCAAAAAGAAACAACAACAGCAGCAACAACAACGAAAGCTTTGAAGTTCGCGTGCAAAGTCAAGTCGGTATCGATGGAAGAAGATTTCTTCACCGAAAGAAAACTACCAAAAAGGTTCGCAAGACCAGAAATCGAAACGGCGCAAATGCGCAGAAGCGTGTCACAATCCAATTTAATGCGACCGTATTACAAAGTATATTTGGCATTCTTCGGTCGCCAAAAAACAACGTAAGGTATCGGTATCAGTATCGGTATTGATGTACGGAGCTTAATTCAGCTTTAATCCATCGGCGTGGAAAGCACAGGTGTGCCTCTGTGTAACATTAATTGGATGGTAGATTCCAGCGGAAAAGTAAGGCGAAAGAAGCAAACTGGTTTCTCGTTTGCACAAACTAGGAAGCGAGACGCACTGACAAATGTTTGAAGCTATTGGTTCCAATTGCCTCAATGTTCTGTTTAAAAAAAATTCTGCCGCCGAAATTCATCGCAAAAATAGCGGACCATTTGCCGCTTGATGACGTTGTTGCGGACACCAACCAGACTTCTAAATATGTAGAAATATTAAGGGCACAGGAGTTATCCTGGCACATATTTTTGAAATATTGCTGCGAATCGTACCACGGGAGAAATCGCGAGACAGAAGCCAGAAGAACCATGCTGCCACTTGACTCAGTCTATCTACAAATGTGCCTGTTTAGTTTTATAAGAGGAGAGAATCATGCCAAACCTTTGAGGTTGCCGCAGCCCAAACTTCAGGACTAGTCAATCTTGTTCTCTCTTGTCAAACTATTTTTTGGGAGTGCAAGCATCCGTTTATTGATCTTAACACCAATAGTCATAACTGAACCTGCTGTAGCGAGCGCACGACTATTAGAATGCTCAAGAAACTGAACAAAGACCTTACTTGAATCATGCAGAGCTCTCTTGAGTAGGCCAAAATCGAGCAAGTGTAGGAAAGGCTCTGCGGGTAGGAGGCCAGCGAGCAAGCTCTCTGCGGAGCTCTGGGGGCGGGCGAGAAAATTGTTTGATTGTTTTGCCGTACCGCCTGTATTCATTTAGTTCCCACACGAACGTTTTTTGGAGCTGTTCACGTAGGCTTCTTTTATCGGAATATCGAGTTGCTTCTACGACCATCCATAAATGACCAGTAATTATACACTACTTTTTTTGTTTCTCAGCCACTTTTTATTGTTATGATTATTTAAAATATTTAACAATAAAATACCTTTTGGACTATTCATAGGGAAAGGCAATCGTTAAATAACAGTCCCTTTTCAGTGTAATAGACGATTTATACATCCGGATAGTTAATCACATCGTTTAGTGTGGAAGTACCACATACCTCTTAGTCCTTATGTTCGGTTCCGGTTTAAACCAACAAAACTTGTATCAGCTAAAAAACAGCTTCTTTACGTAACACAAAAAATAAGCAGGGATTCCAAGCAGGCTAGAACCACGCTTCAGCGCCGCGGAGAGCAAACACTGGATCCTTTTGTTCGCAACGAAATACGATTAAACGAAGACTTAAAAAAGACACATGAGGTGCTGCACCAGTCCTCTGAAGTAGAAGGCGAGCAGTAATAAAAAGGCATGCCGGCTTTTTAAAAATTGAAGGGCGCGATACAGAAACGTTGGGTGACTAAACGCATGCTACTACTGCAGGATGTCAGATTTAACGGATTTTAACCTGCACTGGAGGCGTGCAAGCAACATTCGCTTCTCCGTGAGAGAGATGTTTTGGCAAATTAGTAGGATAGCCTTGACCTTTCTTTAAAATCAAATATGGCGGTAAAACAATAGCTAACTCGCTCACGAACAAAATACTCCCGAACTTCAGGCTAAAAAAGTCGAAAGAGTTTTGGATCTAACTAAAAGGATTTTTTTAAAAATACTCTCTAATCTGAACTAAAATCTGAGGCAGGTACAATACTCTTCTCGGTGGTAGAGGGCTAGCAATAAAACAAAAAAAAACAAAATGTCATAAGTTAGATTTATAGCTGCATTTGAGATCCAGTAATAAAATATCTGTTTCACACTTCAACCGAGTAAGCGTCAAATATTCACAGAGGATCCAAGACGTAACTCCACGCAAGCACAGTAAAGCATTTCACGAGATCATCAATACAGTATGAGCTCCGTGTTCATAATACATAATTGGATAACAGCTATATCTTGCTCGCTGTACCTTGCTGCTTGAGTAGGGACAAGGTGTCCAGTCAGTACGTTATCACACTAGTAACACCCTTCACTCCAGCTATCGTCGTTGTTTGTTCTGCCTGGACTAAGTCCTCGAGGTGTTGGAATTCTCCTTTAAGAGAAAAAGAGAAGACACTCCAAAGCATTTACATGAATATTTCTTGAAACCTTGAAACGGGATACTTGAGTGTGATCATGGGTTCAAAAACTCATCAAAAAAATCTCCAAGACAATGCAAAGGAAATTAAAGCCCTGATAAAACGCAGCAATGTTTAAGGTTTTCTATTTTCCTTCAACAATGATGGCCAGGGTCATTCGAAAAAATACATGGATCCAGAGGAATATTTTTGAAGCCGTTCAACAAATTTTGCAGTTTGAACACACTTTCCTTTTCTTTAATTAACAAACACATGCAGAAATGGTATTTACAAAACGTTTTGTCGTCTAAGTATGGCTATTAATGGATCAAATAATACACATGTTAGCAGTAATAATATCTGATAATCTGATGATAACCCAGATCTTTTAATATAGTGCCGTTATACTGTTGAACCTCTGACCAAATCTCCACAACGACAACGGCCGAAAAATATATACAATCACCATTCTAAAGCGATCAAATTGGTGTCATGTGCAAACACTCCCGTACAACGGATAATTACCTCTTCCCCCAAGATTACCGTTGTGAGTGGAGGAAGCAGAAAGTGAGCAGTGGGGAAAAAGGCGGGAGTCAAGTCGTACCTGGGTGCAGCCAGCTGCCCAGTTCTGGGGGTGACAGATTTCCTTGAAGCAGGTGCCTGCGGTGGAGTGTTGGATTGTCTACTGTTAGGACCACTTCTACTGTAGGTTGGCGCTTGAGGAAGACTACGCCTGCGCATCTCACTATCTTCCGCTGTACGAGGTCTTGCGGGCTCCCTTCTCTTTACTTGGTTCGGTTCACGTCTTTTAACTTTCGGCAACAAACACAAAAGAGAACATGTAACTACAAAGAACTTCGTAGAGGAAGACAATTCTGAAAATAACTCACTACTGCGCTAAGAAAAGTTCCCAGTTGAACTAAATAAATCATAATATTAATACCATTTTACTCTGCAGTTTTGGCCACTGCGCCAAGTGCTGTACCGTGAATCAGCTTCTTGTTAATATGCATACACAGCACATTTACACAATGTATAGATTTAGCCAAGGCAAAAGGCGAAGCCCCCGTTAAAAACTTTTTGGCATAATTTGTCATTATGAGCGTAATTTTCATCTTCTTTCCGAAAAGAGCACTGCTAGCATAAGTGGCACTTTTTGCTGGTTTGGCATCTCAAAATTGTCATTTATTGATCATGCAGCCAATTTTCTTGGCCCGAGATCAGTGTTACAGGTGAATTTAAGTAACAAAATCAATTTTTTGTTTGCTTGTTGTCACTTTCATTACACCTCCGTTCACAGGAAGTGACCCAGGACTCTACAAGCTTGTTATTTGTTTCGGTTTGTATAATTGTCAGACAATGAATTATGCACTCTTAAAGTTTCTATTGCCATTTACTTGTTTGTTGCAGAGTAATTGAGGTGTTTTACCAAATTTAAAGCAAAAAGTAGAAGCATAATTTACAAAAAGTTAGCATAATTATTCGTGGCATAATTTGAGAAATATACGAACACTCCTAATGGCATATTATGCTACTTTTGCGAGCACAATCTATCAAACCCTAGACGGGAGGTCGGACGGACGTACGTTCACATGGCTACCAAAATTTATCGGATGGATAGATAACCAAATTTTCTTAGCTGTGGGGCGCCGCTCGCGACTACCAAAAGACGACTGGAGTATACACGCGGAAACGTAAGCACCTAAACATGATTCTTTGCAAAAGACGGACTGTTCTGGAAGGACAGGTATCTGGAATAAACCCAAATATGCAAGACTGCATCACTATACTTTATTTTCTTACTCATCATTTTGCCATCTCCGCCCGCAAATAGCAAAAGCTAGACGAGGCGGGCGAAGAGGAAAGGTTACAGCAGTCATAACAGATGTTATTGTAAAGTAACCTAAATAAACTATGTTGATAAATAAGAATTACAGAAAAACAAGCTAAAGTTACAAAATATATAGTCTTAAAGAATAACATTACAAGACAAATCTACTACTAACAGAACCTATGAATTACTAGTGCATTGAGTCAAGGCTGCAGAATTTGCCATTTTTTGTAGGAGAATGAACTCTTCAACATAATCGTCCTCTGCTTCCATTATCGAGGGCAAAAAGTCATGAAAATTTTCTCCTTTGGAGAGTTGACGAAATTCGTTAGGAATTGCATTCCAAAGTTTAGCTCCAAACCTGGAAAAAGAATCTTGATCAGCGAGAGGCTTGAATACACCACGAATGAGGCTGGAGCTATTGTGCTTTCTGCTACGTCCTGATAAGCCAAGGATATGCGACCACTCATCTCATAAGGAATAATTAAGGCCCGGGGAAGCTGAGCCAGTACAATTAAGAGTATTGCGGTATTTGAAAGTCTACATGTATTTACTCAAAAACACAAGTACCTGCTGTTACCACTGGAATATTTGCGTCAGAGTTTGGGTCATCCCGCTTCCAAGAACCTTGTGACAAATCAATATCAAACTATCAGAGGTATTTCAAACAAAGAACAAGGGCGCTGTATTTAACCATGTTACAGCGAAGGAGCAAACGCTAGTCAAAAACTATACTACACAAATGGCAAAAGAACAGATATATATTTTTTATATCCTCGATCAGGCCCCCTCCGCAATTCTGAACAACAAGTTTGTTTAGATCCACCTTCACAATTTAAACTACGTATGTATAAGATTAGTATACACAAATATCAACAAGTCTGCAGTGTTCGGTTCTTGTTTCTAACGGAGAATCTACAGCCCCGTTGAACGAGCGTTTCCAATAAAATCTTCCATTTTGACTTTGTTTTATAGTTCTTTAAAATCATACGAGCAGACTGTTGGACCTGGACCAAATGGTCTTGAACAAATCTACTGCCAATAAATTGAACTGGCGCATAGCGCTACTCTTCTGTACATCAGAGCACCACCAACTGGGTTAAAACGCCACTAAGAATAGATTTCTCCCTGCATCGAAGCCAATCATCTATCAGTAACAGTAATCTATAAACTGATTAATGTTACTTCCCACAGCTCAAACAAATCCTCAACTAGTGAATTCTTAACATAACCTCCAACTACGACCTTGACTGTGTTATTATTGCAACCAGCAACGATGGCGAAGTGATAAGAGCACTTATTGCCTCCGACCAATGTGGCCTGGGACCGTATCTCCTGGTAGTAGTTTGTTGTTGGTTCGTTTTCCTTCTTCTCAAAAGCCAATACATCGGTCCAAATATTGATATGATTAGGAGCAAACAACCATGCAATGCAAACACGAGTTCTTAAGACGTCTTAAGCGGTACTTCGAGGGTAAATGAATGACAGTTACAACTACATTCTTGGATTCCATGTGTGTGCCTATTGTGTGATAACTTACTGTTGTGGTCGTTTTGGCTGGAAGCTGGAGAGGCGCCGCGTCGTCTTGGCTGTACATACTCCTCATCGTCATTTTCAACCAAACCTGTTGTGTAATAATATTATTAACTTTCATTCTGTTCTGTAACCATTATTATTATTCATTCAAAATATTTCTCCGTTTCTGATTGGCTAAAATCCCAAGCATAATTCATTATAACCAGCTACTGTCGACCAAATTTGGAAGAATTTTGAGATATGTGAACTGATGAAGTCATGTGTGCAGGGATTATTGAACGGTTAACCGAGAAGACCTGGGGACGAGGTTGAGTTGCTTTGGTAGTGAATACAAAATGGCGAAAAATTTCATTCGTTTTACGAGGAAGAAATAGGCGAACTATTGGCTAAAAACATAGCAAGAAGAGAAAATTATTATAAGACATACAACTAACCATAACCAGTAGCCACGGGCTGTCTGGGCCTTGGAGTACCACCTCTTCTCTTCAATGGACCTGAAATGGGGAAGAAATAGCGTGGCCGAGCGGTTAGAGCATTGAACTCCATAGGCCCCGAGTACAGCTCCCGCCCTGAACACTCGCTGGATTAGTTCACGAAGACCCGTATTTAGATAGTCTTGAAATAGCTGACTGTTCCATCTTTAGCCTGCGAACAGCAGACGCATTTCAGGTCGGAGGGAGAGAAGCGAAGATCGGAAATGCGTCTGCTGTTCGCAGGCTATTCCATCTTAGGCTAGTAAGGATTCTTAACCCTGTTATGTTTCAATTGAAATTTTTATTTTTTGTAGTCACTGATCTGCTGGGCTCAACTAGCTTTTCTGCTATAAGGCAGAGTGTAAATAAAGTAATTATTACTATTTTATTTTGAAAAGAAACGACAATATTTAGCAGTAACGTCACATTCGCGAACAAAGCGCTTAAAGGGGCTATGCTGTGTACTTATAGAGTGTTTTCACTCACGTGGCCAGCATATATGCAAATTATATTGGAACAAAAGAAAGCGTTTGCATAAGAAAAGAGTTCAACTCCCGGAGGGATGGTTTGGGACACCAGCATGGCCGCCGTTTCATTGTTTTGGGACACCAATATGGCCGCCGTGACGTCATGTGAAAACACTCTATAGCAGCCACCAAATGCGTTCTCAGTAGTCAGTTACAAAGAGACTGTCTACATCTTTTTTCCACTTTAAAGTGCAGTAAAATAATTGATTACAACCTTTAACTACTAGGTCTGCATTTTCCTGGGGTACTGAAGGCACTGGGTCGAGCTTTTGTGGCCTTTCTTGAGGAACGAAGCCATTATTACTATCATATTCATCCATATAGGAAACTTCGTCTGGTGAAGGAGAAAACAGATCTTAAGCCACAGTCAATCATATACACCTCCATGTCAATAAGGTAGACACGGTACTAGGTTGCATGTCGCGTGTTGGATAATAGCTACGTTTTCAACCAGAGATAGTTTCGGTACTATCAGAACAAAAAGGTCACTGGAAAAAAGTCCTTCCACTGTCAATATATATTGACATGTTATTTTACTAAGCAGTTCCCTTTGCACTGCAAGTTTCTACGCAAATAGTTTTTGAAAAAAAAGAAGTAGGCTTGTGACAAACAAAAACAGAATATTTCTACTCCCAACAAACATAAGTCCAACACATTTTGTCTGATGCTTACCAACTGATGCTCTAAGTTGTGGTGATTCTCTTCTTTTTACGGGACCTGTAGATTTTGTTGTAAAGACATGTAATGGTCGACAAATTACCCCTCTATTCTGGAGCAAAAGGTCCGCGTTAATTCAAAACGCCACATGCGAAATTACAAAATTGCTAAGACAACGTTTCCTTTAATTACACCAGTACCAAGATGGCGTCCAGGTTTAAAGATGTTACGGATTGATGAAGGTGTTAGGGGATTAAAAGACGCTGTAGCAAAACTAAGGATCTCCGGCCTGGGATAGTAACTAACAGGTCATAGGTTGGACTGCTGTTGAGAGAACTCTAATTTTTTATTTTATTGCTAGTCCACTGCATCACTAACTAAATAAATATCATCCTCGTACGTTTACTGACCAGGCATAAAATTCACCATCACCTTTGTATCAACCCACGGAATGTAGTTCTGAAATGTTAAGACCTCTACAGTTACGTACCTCCCGCCAAACCCGGCAAACTACCCTTGTTTTTACCTTTTTTTGTGTTTTAAATTTCTTCAACTCACCTGAAGCCACTGGCTGTCCTAGCTGCGGAGTTCCACCTCGTCTCTTTAATGGACCTGAAAAGCAATGTATGCACAGGCAGGTGGAAAATTAGGAGTGCAGCCAGGGATTTCAAATAGACTGGGGATTCCTTAATAAGCTGTAGTAAGGAGTGACAAGAAATGGAAAGTCAGCTACTGTTATATGAATCACTGAACTGTATGCCTGGCTGCAACCCAACTTTGGATAGTCATGGATTCAATGTCAAGCAGTTCTAAGAAGGAAGCATTAGATTTCTGAAGTATTGTTATCACTAATCGTCTTCTCATTGGCTAGGAGCCAACAGTTAATTTTGGAAATTTTGAAATCAGCGCAACCTACAGATTAGTTAGCTGACTGCTAGCAGATTAGAGACCAATCTGTAGGTTGCATGCACAATGCATGATTTCCAAGAGCGATGTCAAAGTGCATTCTATGCAATGGTGTGTTTGTTTGTTTGTTTGTTTGTTCAAAACAATCTATAATAAAACAATTATTAGATTCGGTTTTTGTGATATTTGGAATAATCAAGGTCTCAGTAAGTGTTATTAGCCCTGTGCAGTCAAAGGCACCAAGACAAAGGCCATTCAAGGCTGATAACACTTACTTAAAACGAAAAAACGCCAAGGTGATTTCAACAAGGTTTAGAGCACTGTGGCTATGAACTCAAACATAACATGAACAAGATTGATTAGGTTTTTACTGGTTGGCATCCTTCAGTCTTGAAGGACAATGGTGTCGTGCTTTGATTTGTGATTCTCGAACATCGCCTCGCGTGGAAAGACCGATTCCGAAATGACAGTCCCTTCCGCACATTGAGCAGATGTGGTCAGATTGGGTTTTTACAGCCTTAGTTATGCAGTACATGTGTACACGAAATTCACTTGATTGAATAATATAATCAATGTTATCGGTACGTGTGAACAATGATGAAGAAATGTTCCTGACACTCTCACTGGCATTAACTAATCAGAGTAATAATTATGCCAATGCTTGTTTTCTTCTGCCACTACCTTTCACTACGAGATTAGAATCATCCAGGCTTGGGCCGGAAGCAGCAGCAGCAGCAGCAACAGGTACACGTCTCTGTAGGGGTCTTTGCATGTAATTATCATTATCACTGTCATCATCATCATTGTTTTCATTCATAAGTCCTGCACTGTGGTGTAAACCTACCAGGTAATCAAATTATTTTAAAATCAGCCATCTTCTAAACTAAACATGGATGTAAACAAACACTGTTTTACACAAAATTTAAATGGACAGAAGACAGAGTTTTAGCGAAGGTTAAATACGAAGAGTTCTCATTGCATTCAGCCAACCATTGAAGTTCCATTGGACTCAAAGTGAATTTTCAACTAACCTGTAGCTACTGGTTGTCTTTGCTGCGGAGTTCCCCCTCTTCTCTTTAAAGGACCTGCAAAGTACATTGTTATGTCACCTTATAATTTGCTAAGACCTTTGTAACATATTTCTGAAGAAAACAAAGATCAAATGCTTATGATAGCTAAACATCAATTAAAACTTCTAGCTTCTAAACAACAAAACTACCCTTAATTGGATCAGTATTTACCCCCAGAAAAATTAACAAATTTAGAAATGTCATGGGTAATTCAATAAAATATAATAATAATTAATGATAGTAATTATTAATATCATTATTATTATCATTATTATTATTATTATATACATCACTTCATGTCTTAAAGTGGCTGATGTCACTTAAACAATTTGAAATATGAGTAGGCTTGCTAGTCTAGGAGTATGGTTTTGACATTGGACACAGGAGTCAGTTAATAGTATTTTTTACACGCTGAATGGGAAAGTTAAATACCTCTTTCATTTTCAGTCTGTTAACCAATCTTTTTATTTCTTAAGGCTTAGGAAAATAAAAGCTGTGAGAGGATTGAATGGCCACAAATGCAGGGGAGCATCCTGGGTAAATGTGGACATTGACTGAAGAACATGCAAGTTGTGGGACTACTTGTAAACAAAACAGTCACAGGGTTGATGTTTCAGCAACTTTACTTGCCCGGTGCTGTGGTGTCTGTTTACTTTAGTGTAGTGTTGTGGTATTCAGAGCCTCCCAATAATTAAAAGTTTCTGAAAGTGCCTTGCTTCCTACCCAAGAAGAGCCAATGATGAGTCAATTGAATAGTGTGTTACAGCATGGAACACCACACTGAACAATAAAATATTACAATAATAAATTTATTATCAACCATTTTATGAAATGTGTTTAAAAAATCAGCAACCTTACCTTTTACTACAAGGTCTTCAAATTCTTGAGGAACAGGGACTTGTCTCTGTGGTCTTTCTTGATGGACAAACCCACTATCATCATAATAACCATCTACACTTGTAACTGCATCTGTTAAAGAGGGAATCATTTTGTAGTCACTTTGAAGTCCACTGTTTTTTGAAAATTTCATGTTCATAAACTATACAATGCAGCTGAATTTTCAACAAACATGCGACCCTGTTGATGACTGACTGTGAATTTCATGAAATACTACGTGCAAAACTTTATCACAACACATTAATTCATGTGCACATTTAAAATTAAAATAAATAAGTGTTTTTCCCTCTCACCAAATGATGCCCTTGTTTTTGGTGATGGTCCTCTCCTTTTAACTGGACCTGCCAAATAACAGATACTTGAAATGATTAATATTAAGTCACCTCACTATACACAGATACCTTTATTTACAAACTACAATATATTTTATGTAATATTAAATTTTATGAACATGTACAGGGGATGGGGAAGCTTGGGAACGTTTCTATTACAAAGTTAATGAAAAACTTGCCAGAAGGATTAACACAGTTTAACTAAAAGTCTTAGACTTCAAACTAATCCCTTCCAATCTCATAAAGATCTCATCGATTCTCACAAATAAATATTTACTATAGGAACTTGCAATTATGGCAGACACAACAAGACTATACCCAAAATTAAAACACAAACAACCACACAGAAACTGCAGAACTGCAGAAATATTCAAGTTGAATAAAAGGGCATGTCAAAGATGCACAGCATTAAAACACATGAAAAACGACACATACACCTGCAATGCCACACCCTTTCATCTTTCCAAATTATACTTTGGCTTACAAGACTAAATTAGTGGCATACTGGTTACATGTATGGCTCTAAGAGAAACTGTTGAGAGGCAGACCTAAGACCCAACATATCCCATTAAAAAATCAACACCTAAGACCTCGCCATGATAAACTCAAATACAGCTGTAAGCACTAACTAACTCACGTGTGTGCATGACAGGATTGAATTTAGATTACAAAGAAGAGAATCGCACTGTCTTTTTCAGCACCCCTGAAAATTGGCTGATAAAATAACACTAAGTAACGTAGTGGTTTAACGTATACACCACAAAAATCACTAATTAAAATACCTTTCACTACAAGACTAGAGTCATCCTGGTTCGTGGAGTGAAAATTTAAAGTAGCAGGGACACGTCTCTGAGGTCTAAGTGTGTTATTATCATCATCACTGCCATCATCACTGTCACCATTCATAATTTCTGGATTCTTGTGCAAACCTACCATGGAAAGTTTTGAAAAAAATTTTTAGCCAATCTAGGTTTTATCCATACAGTGGGACCTCGATATAATGAAGGGCCAAGGGACTGGCAAAATTTGTTTGCTATAACCAGGTTTCGTTATAGTGAAGCTCTCGTGCACGAAGCGCGCGCGTCGGAGCACTATGGGTAAAAAAATGTGGTAAACTACCCATCTGAGAAAATTTGGTAATCACGTGACCGTACACCGACCAATCGACCACCAGATCGTCTGTACCACAGGCATACGAACGTATAATAATTCCATTAGCAGGTGCGGCAACCCAAATGCAACTCAAGGTTTATTTGTAAGGAAATCGCATGGCCGCCTGGACTTTTAGGAAGAAAAAACAACAAGAAAATCGTGTCTTTTTCAACGTTATTTTTGATGTTTACACTCATGTAGATAACAGAGAGAGCGCTAGAGCACAGGGTCCAGAGGAGTTTTGTGTGAATAAATGAATTACTTATTTAAAGTGTCACCTTGGAAAATGTCTATACCTGTCACTTAGCACGATTAATTAGCCCAATGGGATCTTTGTGAATCTACTGTAAACGATTTCTTCGCTTCTTATCTGACCCAGATCAACTTTGTTGTTCGCCATTTCGAAAATCAATAACCACATGTACAAGCCATATCCTCGCTGGCGCACGGCACGTCACCAGAAGGGTGACCGAGGCACAAAGTGCCAAGTAAAAAAAAGGACAAGAATTTCCGTATTTTATACTGTAAGCCGATCTTGCCAGCCCTCAGTCTCTTGGTTTGTGGTCTATAGAATGTGTAATGAAAATGTAACACGATCAAAATAACCCATTTATTCAGAGGTTTCGACGGGTTTTGATGTTCTAACAACAAACACATCTCCTCTGGACCCTGTGCTAGAGCGAGTGATTGACTACAAAAGAGACGAATAATTTTGTAGGAAGAAAAACATGAAAATTGAAAAAAATTCATTAATAACAATCAAAAATTACTGATAAATAAGATTAATGTATCTTTAATGAGTATCATAAATAAATTACACACACTCGGTGTTAATAACACACTAGAGTGTTCTGTAACAATTTTGGACCTCAAGCATCAAAAATGCTTAGAATTTCTGTGACCATCAGGAAAGATGTGACAGCAAGGTTCCTTGGAGCTGTTCCAAGCTCTAAGGGGTGGGCTGGGCCACTTAAGTAATTATTTTTATCACGCAACCCAGTTAAAATATTTTCGATAAAAGCAAGATAAAAGTAACAGGCAGCAAAGGCTTAAACTTAACAAGTGCAGTTTTCAATTTACATTCAAAAACTCATTAATAATTCATGAGTTCAAAACCCAATCACCTCCGCTAAAATCCATCACATGCTCGTGCTTTAAACCCCGGTAAAGCACCGTCAAACTTAAAACACTTCATCCTCAAAAGTATTCTTTATATAAAAGATACTAATAAGGATGACATTTTATACTATTGCACGTGACCTATGAATATTAATGATCAGCACAGCAACTGACACAACAAATGGTGGTTGAATATTTAAATATTCTTTCAAAATAACACACACAGTAAATTTACTGTTGCAAAAGATTAAACCTTGTTCTTTCACCAATTTTATCAGCCAAAAGTTCAGTGACACGGCGGTAATATTGGCTATGGCAGCGTCCAAGCATTGCATTAAAGACTTGCCAGTTGGGAATAGGCAAGGCTCGAGTACTGGATTTTACCTACCATTCGGCCATTCCAGAAAAATTTTTTCAAAGAAATATACTTTTTCAGAGGAATAGCTGACTTTGGGTACCATTTTCAATTAACTTCCTCTCTTCCTCAGCATTTTTAGGCTTCCGAAAAGTTTTGGAACAAGATGCTATGTCCTCTTCGGTTAGTGTCGTTCGTAGACTGGAAAATTTCTAAACACGTGTGAGATTTGATTTTCTTACATAATAATTTCATACGAAATGTTTTTTTCATATGCTAATTCACAACATTCAGCAAGATACCTGTAAGATGAAAATTTGTTTGTTTTAACTCTACTCTTTAGACTTTTAATTTAAATGTAAAACATAGAGAAATCTGGTCACCAAAGTGGCAACTAAACCAGTACTTTTGGTCGCCAAGGAGAAAATAATAGTTGTATTGGTGACCGTATCAATCACAATTTCGAGTTCTGATAATATTATTAAAGTAATTATTAAACCTAAGTGCCGAGTAGCCAGCAAATATAGCATTGGAAGCAGCAAAATTGCCCTCTGCCAGTTTATTTTGACTGGGCTGATCAACATCTCTCTAAAGTGTTCATGTACCACCACTGGTACTCTGTTAGAAGGGTGTTGGAGTGAACAGCTTAGTAGAGTAAGATGTTATAAAAAATTGGAAAATACTGTGCAATGCAAAAGTTCGATAATTTTTACAAAGTTTATCAAAATGTGCTTTGAAAGGGCATGAAAAAACCAGACGTTTCGAGGGTGCTCCCCCTTCCTTAGTGGTTTAAAGTAGGGTCTTACCCTCCATGTCAGATCAGAAGCACCTTAAGTGCCACATACTCTAAGAATGGAAATTGACGATGATGATGGTGAGCCTTGAATAAAACAAATTTAGAACCATTCCTCGGCAGGGAATTTCCCGGGCTATGAATAAATTTTTTATTTACATTTAGCCTAATGATGGAAAATATCTCATTACTTGTTGCTGGCTTGGATGGGCCTCCTCTTCTCCTTAATGGACCTGTCAAAAAAAGGAAAACAATAACATTATGAAAACATCAGTTAATGAAAAATATGAAAATGGCATCAGCAAAATGCAATCAACAGTCACATATGAATCTCTTCATTCATTCAAGACATCCATTCATTCATTCATTTTCATTGGTTTATTCAGATTTACAGTTTTATTTTCTCACTGCCCACAAATAGCAGAGGCTAGTCTAGGTGGCAAGTGTCTATATAAAACAAAATACACACTCCAAATGGTGTTAAATATATATTGTCAACAAAAGTTATTTAAGCTTATATAATTTGTACAAAAGGTAAAAAACAGAAAAAAAGTTATGTTAAAAACAATGCTGACATTAACTGGAATACAGAATATAAATGAGAAGCTTACAAGTGAATGACTACAATAAAACCCCACACATAAGAACCTAAATTTTTCCATGTCAGCCTGAACAGGTTCTTTATACATAGATGGTGCTTAACTTGAAATCACGCTATCCAGGTTCTTAAATAGGTTCTTTATTATTTGGTAAGAAAAAAGTACTTGTATTGGTGGGCATGGCCTTTTTTACTAAATTATTCACACATTTTTCATGCTAGTTACATGGAATATAGTAGAGTACAAACATTAAAGGCATATAAATCTTACAAAATAGTGCTAAGTTATGAACATGTTATTGTTTTCTATGTTGTACTTTGGAAATTAAGAACCGACTTTGAAATTTCAGCCTGAAATGGTTCTTACGTGAGGGTGATTAAAATAAAAATTTCAGCCTGACAGGTTCTTAAATTTTAGGTTCTTATACGTGGGGTTTTACTGTATTCAGAATATAAAGTTCTTAGGGGTACAGTATATCTGAAGCAGTATCCCAATAATTAAAGCATATAGCTAGGCCATTCAATGATCCATCTAGCTGCATGCATCCCACCCCTAAGATGCAGAATGTCTTAAAATATGCACAAATCATGCCTCATACACCTCCTTTTGGATGCAAAACGTCTTCTCTGTCCGTTATGAGCAGGATCCATGCATCATATTATTCTTTCATCCAGCTGAAGGCCTGGCTGCTATTTATAAATTAACATGCTTCACCTCAAATGGATTATTGTTCAAGATCCAAGATTGTCACAAATTTGTGCAAGACTGTTGACCCTCTGAGTACCACAACTAGGGTGTTCATTACATTGGAGATCGGAGAATTCTCCATTTACTATGCAGAATTTTCCGCCTAACGTTTGCTAGCTTATGACTATTTTTAATGCAGATGTGGAGCCTCAATCAAAATATTCTCCAGTAACATTACACCTTTCTCCAGCTGCTGCTAGGATTATTAATTAAAACCCTGCACAATAGTTCAAAGCGAAGGCCAAAAATTTTGAAATGAAACAAAATTAATGGCTTAAAGAGTGTTCCTAGATGACAATGGATTCTTAGCATGGTTTTATGAAACGTTATAATAAAAATAGGTTGTGCATGGTTTGGTATAGAAGCAGTCCTCTGAAAATGTTGGTGAAAGTCGTGGAAAAAAAATTAAAGAAACACCTGTAGCGTGAAGTCTTGTGATTGTTCTGTGATGTGGGACAACCAGCTCATGTTGCTAGGTATTAAGTAATTTTTACATGCTACACGTGTACTTGCCCATGCATGCAAAATGCCCATATATACTTGTCAAATTTTGTTGGACTCTGCCCCGAGACTTTGGGATTTCCCTTGAAGGTTCAAGTTAACATGCTACTACATGTACATCAGGATTCACCTATATATATGCTGTATTTTAGAAAAACCGTCTCTGTCTGAATCATATCTCAAAAAGTTAATTAACCACCTTTCACAACCAGATCTGAATCATCCTGGCTGACAGCTGTGGGAGAAGGAACATGCCTTTGCTGTTTCAGTTCACTATCATCACCTTGGATGTTGTCAGTCATTTGCATTGATGTCTTCCTATGTGAACCTACGTGATTTAAATATCATTGATTTATTTTAAGGATATCAAAAACTACATTTACTATAATAATGTTATGTTAATGCTGCCTTATAATAATGATTTAATTTGTGGAACCTAAAAAAATGTCAATAACAAAAATAAACTGTTAGTTTGATGAAGCACTAAGAATACACAAATATAGAAAAAACTGGGAAAATTGAGATTTTTCCTATGGGCAGCTCTCAACCACCATACTACAAAGGGAGGCTTAAGCCAGTTCAGGAATTCAAAGCAGGCATTTGTCCTGGTGTTAAACTCGGAGCCACCACTACTTACCATTGTTGCAGTTTGGCATATAACAGTCTGTGGTAAGATGGTTGATAATTATATATCGAGTCACAAGTTACACTTGTGATTGGGCAATTCCAGAAAATATCCATACCCAACCACGGACGGCTTCCATGTTTTATCCCCCCGTTGCCTTCGGAAATTCCAAAATGTGTTACCCCCCCATGCCCTCAGAATTCCATAATCGTGAACCCCCCCTCCCCTTCAGAATTTCCGTTTTTTTGGAAGTACATTTTCGACTTAGCAACGCCTATATGAACAAACGAACATGAATTTATGCCTCCTCAAGGCTGTGATCTAGCGGCGCCAGGCGACAAGCTTTACTCTAACCTAACGCTAGTAGCCAGGCTGTGCAAACTCCTTTTTACGTCCGAATTTGGCTATAAAAATAAACACCACTAACGGCAATTTTACTCCTCTTTGTTTTCTTGTGCTGTTTTGACGTTTACAAAGCAAAATAGCTCAAATTCAGACTGTTAAAATCTTTCGGCGGTCAAATATACCGTCGAGTCGTGTTGCGTCCTTTTATACGTCATGTAGTGTGCACGAAAAGTGTTCTACTCTGACAGGCGTTCCTTGGAAGCCAGGGACTGGTGCGAGTTTTTTTACTGTTCATCGGACGGGAGTAACAAGAAACTTGCAAGCAGTAAGATACATATTCAGTTTTTTTTTTTCATGTGACAAGAAATTCATCAAGGTTAATGTGAAACCCATGTTTTACTGTTCACTTCTATAAGTTATGAGCGTGAACACGTGTCTGATCTATCGATGCTTGTCTTCTGCTTCCGCGGTCATACGTTCGTGGTTTATTTACGAACTACAAAAGTCCACAACAATAGCGTTTTCAAGGAACTCACTCTACACTTTCTACTCCAGAAATCCCACCTGTGGAATTCCCCCATGCCTTCGGATTTCCAATCATAAATACCCCCCATGCCCTCAGAATTCCATAATCGTGAACCCCCCCTCCCCTTCGGAAATCCTAAAAGCCGTCCGTGGTATGGTATGGATATTTTCTGGAATCGCCCATTTCCAATAAAAAAACTTCTTTCTAAAACTTTCTCCAAATGTTTGGAGCAGTTAACAATTCAAAGGATCAGAAAATATTTTAATCTGTTGACGTTGCATCATATCAAGCAACAGAGCAAAGAAAACAAGCAAGATGTTGTGGTTACTTATTAGAGTTAATTTATTACAACAATACCATATTCGGAATAACTGGGAACAATAAAATCACCTAGCCCTTATATAGATCATTTGCACTTAGAGGTCATGTGACATCATTTTCATGAAAATAAAAGTTATATGATTTTACCTTCCAAAAACGATTAGTGGGTCTTATTTTTAAACAAAATAATAGTGATTTGGTTTTCAAAACCCACACCATTTTCTTAAAATGAGTAAGTTCGTAGCTGGTCACATGACCAAAAGGTGATTTTTAAAATTATGAATTACCTCTTTCTGAACACAAATTTTGCACTTAAACTTCACGGAAAATATTGAAAAGATGATGTACATAAATACATACATACATACATATATACACAAATGACTTATTTTGGTAATGCAGGTCAGTAGCGGCAACTTATAAAGCTGATGCAAAACTATTTCTCCCTAACTCTGTATTCTTTCCTTTTACCTCAAGTAATAAACCCTCATGCTTAGATTAAACAAAAGTGAAAAATGTTATCAATCTGCCGTTGAGCCATTGCTTCACCTTTATAAAGACTTCAACAGCTTAGTCTATGTTTGTATACGTATCCATAGTAGATGACTTGCCGCTTGACATAAGTCCATCACTTCACTGTCCAAAACATTCTGCATGTGGGACTTTATGAACGACTCTTCCTACTTTTATGTGTAATTTCTCAATTTCGGACAACATTGCAACTGAACAATTACCCCAAACAGAGATGCAATAAGTTATTTGATGTGGAATCACTATTTCCCAGCACTAATTCCTCCTTCTTTCACATCTCTCAATCCCTTTGAGAAATTTTTCAGACTGTTGCAACCCCATTTCTATGTGAATTCTGGGTTCAACTTTGTGCTTTCGGTTATATATATATAGAAAATGCAGTCACGCAAAACAAGCCATGCATACGAAATCAATTAGCCTCTGAATGAGTAAAGAAAATTTTCAAAAGGAGTAGAGTAGAATTACATTATACAGATTATATTATATAACCAAAGCTTTATTATTGTCATAGATGTGAAATAAATATTTCCCGGATAACGTATGCAGCCAATTCATCAATTTTGCACAGCAAAGAAAAAACTGGCCAGATACTGGGCACCTGACATCAGTGAATACTTCTGGCCCCGTTATCCCAAACAGATTGAATTTCAGGAAGAATTAATGATTTTTCTGACAACCTGGCCTTTAAGTAACTTCACTTTAAATAGAAAACAGTTTCTTTGAAAATATCACATATTACCAACCCTTATTTGAACACCACGCCCACTAGTTTCACTGCGCCATAAACAGCATAAATATTAGCCAAGAAAAGTTTACTTACCTGCCTTCTGCGACTGTTTCTCAAGCCGTAAACCCGCCAAAAATTGCATTTTAAAGGTGAAATCTTCATCTTCAATTCGAAATACTTTGTTTACGGAAAACTTAAA
The DNA here is from genome assembly GCF_958299795.1 of Porites lutea. Taxonomy (NCBI): domain Eukaryota; kingdom Metazoa; phylum Cnidaria; class Anthozoa; order Scleractinia; family Poritidae; genus Porites; species Porites lutea. The sequence continues at coordinate 11,831,215 of NC_133209.1, forward strand.
GGGGGCACTGCAAAAATTGAGTTTTTGTTTTAAGTGGCTGGAAACTGGTACTGGCCGGATAGTGGGCAACATGCTGTACTAATGTTTTTAAAGAAAGGACACAGCTCAGACTTGATTAATTACAATTATTATTATTATTATTATTATTATTATTATTATTATTATTATTATTATTATTATTATTATTATTATTATTATTATTATGTAAAATTTAGCACAGGGATTTTCCCTGGGGAGAAACATCCAGTCAAGTCTCATCCCGAGACCTCAGACTTCCAGCACCTTTCTGAGGATTATTATTATTATTATTATTATTATTATTATTATTATTATTATTTAATGTATAAAGTCTGCCGCACACACTTACTTTCATCAGTTCTTGAATGATCTGGATGACGATGATGATGGTGCTGACTTTCACTGGGAGGGGAGCCTGACAGTGCCTCTACAAAAAACAACCAGGGAAAAGAATTAAAGAAAAGAAAGCCAGCACTGCAGTACACAGGTTGCAGATGCATACCTTTTATTGAGCATTAAGTTAAATAGAAAGAAAGCAATCCTTCTTTTGTTACTGTAATAGTGCTCTGTACCTGTAAAACAATTAAACATAAGATGGCAAATTGTCCTTAAAGCAAACTGTCCTTGAAAATTTTAAACATCCAAATAATTTGGATATAATATTATACACTTAATGTCAGATCCCGAGGGAAACAGTTAGTTTTGTTTTCCCAAGAGTCCTGATGTTTCCCGAGACGAAGTCGAGGGAAACATCAGGACTCGAGGGAAAACAAAACTAACTGGTTTCCCGAGGGACCTGACATTAAGTGTTTTGTTATATTTCTACACTTTCACTTCAACAGCAACAAAAGAATAACCGGAGCGAACCAAAACAGTCGACTCGGTACTTATAACAACACAAATTTAATTCTCAAAACCACTGAATGAATGATTTACAAACAAAAGTACTTTCCTCATATTATCTGCATCTTTTTCCTCCACTAGCTGCTGTTTTTCTTCTGGGAACTTCTGGGATAACTTTAAAAATCGTTGCTTTTTAGCTTGAGGCTTCGTTTTTGTGTTGTTGTGTTCATTCACGAAAAAGAAAACTGGCTGGACCTGGCGGTGTTTTTCCCGCCTTCTGTCACACCACTTTCCACCATGCTTTGATCACGTGCTGCAATGTATCCCGAGCGGGATACATTGTTTAATGTATCACGATCGGGATACATTTGATTTTAGTCAAGGCCACGTGACCAAGAATCAACCAATGGCAGTCCCTGTTTAGTTGAGTGAAAGTCTAGGAATATAACAATACATTTTGTCTTCTGATATAATGGTTATCTGATTTCTTATTTATTGTCCTCTCTTTTCTCACCAAGGTATGAAAAATTAATGTAATCTGGTCAAATTATTTTACAGTATAACCGTCCCACACCTTTTTTTCTTTAATTATCTTCCCTAACTGGTGCTGACTAGTTTTAATGCCCACCTTCTTGTGCTGCAATTGACTCCAGTTTGGCCAGAAGTGAACCCCTCACTTTATTCAGTTCAGGTATATCCAAGCTGTCTTTTAGGTATCTATAAGGGCTGATCCTTTTCTGTTCAGCAGATGGCGGATGACTTGGGGACACATACAACCTGTTTTAGTTAAAAACAATCATGTAACCTCTTCTATGAATGATGATAACAAAGTGACCACAATATTACCAGAGATGCCAACCTCTACCTGGAAATCTAAAATATGGAGACTCTCTCTTTTGCACTAACCCCCTCCGAATGTCAATGCAATGGAGTCTTACATAAAGTACATACTATCAAAATTCACTTTCATCATTGTAATGATGAAATAAACTTTGTCACAGACTAAATACATGCAAAACTGTTCCAGAAACCGTACTTGTAATAAACAAGTAGTTCGAATTTTGAGAAAAAAAAATGGGCAAAATTTCAAACTAAAGCACAGAGAAGCTCAGAAGTCCATTTGATGTGAGAGATTTGGTGACCCATACGGGAAAGCAGGAGATCAGTGCCGTATCCGGGAGACTTTGGAAGAGTTGGCCTATATGTATTACTCCCCTGGGTACCAGAGACTTTTCTTGTGCCATTTCCAGTCTCTGTCGACTCTTTATCAATACTACAGGAGGGAGGCCACGTTTCTCAACGAAATTATCTTTAACTTTACATCATCAACAGTGATTGCATACAATAATATAATATTACAATGGTAGTATTAAGTTGTAAATGTACACTACCAATAATTAAAACCTAAGTGTTAAACTTTACATTGTAAACAAAATTAATAGTTTGAACCAAAGATTCACGTCACGAGCATGTTGAATAAGATTGCCTCAGGGAGCATAGCCCCGAATAAGATATAATAGCCAGAGAAAACAGCCACCATTTCGCAATGCCACCACTGTTTTCCCTATGAAATGTTGTCTGACAAACAAGCCCAGAAATTCCATACTTATTATAATACTTTATACCCAAATATAGTCGTGAGCGAAGTAAGGAGTACGAGGCCTAGCTTTTAGCACTCTAACACCTGTGGTGCAAAGAGCCATGTTTTGGGGTTTGAGACAATATCAATAGTACATCAGTCACTCAGTGAAAGTTTAATTTATCCAACTTTAATGTACATAGACATTTTTTTTTCCATTTTCCTATCAATTACTGCTGGGTTCAGCTAATGATGGCTGTTATAAGGGAAATGAAAGCCATTTGATGCAGCCACACAGCCACCCTTCTTCTTCTTTTTGGGCCTACTAGCCTGTGTACAAACGCCCCCTCCCCTAAAAAAAAAATGTAACAGAAAACGATGTCCTCTGACAAATGCAAGCTGATGCATTAAAAATTTATGCTTGTAATTGTACCAGTCATCCTATCAATCTTTGGAGACCAGTGAGTTCAGTTGTGACAGAAAAAAAAGGATCACAAAGTCCTGACTGAGTCATTTAGTTATAACAGGGCCAACATAGTCATCATCATCCACCAGTTTGACTGGATAGAATGTACTTGCTGGTACATCTGTGGGTCTACATCTTTGAGGAAATGTCCCTCATGTTCCTTTTGGATGAATGCTACTTTTATGTTAGAACTTTCACTTTCCTTGTGATGAGCATCACCCATAATGAGCCAGTGGTGACCCAGGGGGTCCTCTTCTTAGAAGCGATCCGAACACATCTACATTTTTGAGAAGAATTCATTGCATGTATTTATAATATATGATATGCATAGTTTCATCTTGTCATGAAAAGTTCTCATACTCTGAGTAGTGTAGTACAAAGAGATCAAACTAAATTCTACAACTGTCATCCAAAAAGGTGATTATTAGTCAGTTGCAAGAGGTGGTCATTAACAAGAGGTTCCAAGTGTATTAATTTGACTGAGAAAATTTTGGTCTTTTCGCCAATAAATAATTGCGAGGTAGCCACTGAGGTAGCCACTGACATCAAAGGTGGTCGCACATGCATTGGAGGTTAGTTTAACAGCATTTCAGGATTGTCTTTTACTGAAAAATTCCGAGTTGTTTCCCGTCATACAATCCTGCCAATGATTGACGCCAGCTGTCAAAGATCTGCCTGTTCTAGTGCTTTGGTGCTAAGCAACCCGTACAACGGGTTTGGAAGCATTGACAATCCAGGAAACTTGATGGTAACACCTTTTATATTTAGATAACTGCAGTTAGTAGGTAGCTTCAGGGTTTGTGAAACAGTTGAAACATCTGTAAACTTCTAAGTTCCCTTTCACACATTACAAAACCCAGCTGAAATCCAACATAGTTGGTGTTGCTCAGTGTATTCCCTGCCTGCGAGTCAGGGGCTGGGAACGTTGAGGTGGCGTACGTATTCTGGGTAAGCCTTGTCAAAGAGAGAGTTTCTGATTTTAAGTCTATGCAGTGGAGCTTAGGTGTAAATACGCTTGAGTTGTAGGGCTAGTTGGTCACCAAGACCACCAGCATCATCTGTTGTCCAGTTGAATGTGCTTCACAGCTGTCTGCAGATTCTCCAGGAACGTTTTGAGTATAAGGCAAGCGTATGTTGTTATAGGCTTGATTTCCGCCGTCCCCCGGGTTCGGTCGAGTGCGGGCTCATTTTCCTGAACAGCAGCTGGTAATCGAGCCTAATGTTGTTATCATCTTCAACCTACCATTATTGGTGTCTGTCATAATACACTGTAAGTGGCTTGGTCGAACCCTCTTCACAGTAGACTACAGATGGTTGCCAGGAAACGGACGGACTTACACAGATATTGACATAATGTGTACTGGCTATAAGCCAGTAAGCACAAAAAAATGTAACAGGTTATTACAGTCAAACTGAGACAACTGTGAACACCAGAAACAGGGTTTGTACTCTTTCAAGTTCTTCAAATTCCATGACTTTCCATGACCTTTTCTAGTTTTCCATGACCTTAGGTTTAGCTGTCATGTTCAAAAATTTTCAAAACTTTACTTGTTTTAGCATATTTTTGGACAGGGTTCGAAAATACGCCAAATTTAGCGTATTTTACAGCAAAATTGTTCAGATGACTCCACAGAGGTTACGAAGGGAGTCACTTTGACTCCAGACATTTTCAGTAACAAACAGGGAGCCTGACTTCCACTCCAGAAATTTTTGGTAACAAACACAATTTTGTCCTTACCTTTTTCACAACAAATACAATTTGCGTTAATTTCAAACATTGTAAACCTTAATTAAATCGTCAAAATTAAAGAATTATACTGCACGACAAAACAGGAAGAGGGTAAATTACAATCAAAGTTTACTTGATAGCTGCCATCATGGATTTGAGCTTTCCAGGCCAGCGGACCGCCACAGCTACTTCATGTATCCCTCAAGACAGTGTATACATGCCAGGACCACGTGTTGGAAAGTCTAAAAGTGGCTTTTTTCGTTGTGATACTTGAATCCAAATATTCCAAAATGACTCCAAAATTTGTGAAGCAGAAGTCATAGTGACTCCACTCATCAATAAAATTTGCAAACCCCGTTTTGACCTTAAACAGTTCAACAAAAACAAACTCTGGTATCCACTAAAATGCATGTCATTCGCGCTGTTTAATTACTCCTCTTTGTCTTACATTATCCTTGCCTTGTCAACTGCAGCAACTAATCTACCAAACAAAACTTTAATTTTCCATGACTTTCAAGGACAGAAAATTAAATTCCATGACTTTCCAGGCCTTGAAAACGAAATTCTTGCATTCCATGACTTTCCAGGTTTTCCATGACCTGTACGAACCCTGCAGAAATATTTCTGGAATGTTATTGTGTTGCAAGAAAAAACCAATCAGGTGTGAGAAAACTAATCTGCAAGTGGCAACAGTAATATTACAGTGTAGTTTGTGGTTTTGTGGCCAGTTCGTGTGTCGTGACTTTTGCTGCAATTGGACATAACACAATAAACATTCCTGAGATATTTCAAGTGTTCATGGTTTTCCCAGTTGCACTGTAAGCGATTAAGAGAACTGTGGGAAAGAAATAATAATGGTTTCCTAGACTGTATGACCAAACACAATTAGTGCATAAAATTCGCTCATTGTATCAGGGCCCTTTAATACAGCAATTTTGTATCTTGACATACAGTCTAGGAAAACACTGTTATTTCATTCTGACATTTATGTTAAGCTGAGCGCCGCAATGACATTTCCGGTGAGGACTATTAAGCAAATAATTATATTTAACAAATTAACACAATTGCAATGAAAAACTGAAAGAACTACAGGAGGATTTTGAGCCAACAAATTTAAACATAATCTTATGTAAGAAGGCAAAAAGTTGTTGTGTTTCATAAAATATTCAGTAATAAAAGAACATGCTCCTTTTTCAGGGTCTTGCTCTTCAAGGCTTTAGTGAATTACATTAATTCATGGTCGTAATTTTGTTTCCTTTAATCAACCTTCTGATGACTTAAGCTATTATTGAGTGCTCTGTTTCTCGTAAGCTTATATTTCCTGCCGAGTTAAACATTTTATGGCTGGCGCTCTTCAGTGTTCGCGGCAAATCAGCTGATAAATATAAAAAGATTTCCTAGGACAATAAAAAACATAAGAAACAATCTATTTACCATGTATCGTCATCTTCTTCTACCGCTGCATTTAAATCCAATAGAGGAACATCATCCAAATTTAATTTGACTTTAACCATAGTGGCCTCATCACCCATAACTCGGTTGTTTGGAGTCCGCCGGTTCAACGAATAATCGCTGCTTTTCAGCTGGGCATTTTGTTCTTCGAGCCTCTTAACCATCTCCTGCAGTCGCTTGATATCTGAGCCAGCAGATTTTCGCAGTTCAGAGTTCATATTACAGTCGTGACGTGGAAAAGAGATTGAGTCCAAAAATTCGAAATTCGATGACATCCATATCCTCCCAATATCGCCGAGTCCACAGGTTCAAAAGCCAGCGGTTAAAAGCAGTTGAGGCAGGGACGTCACGTAAAAAACAGCTGGAGCAGCTCCTCAATAACGCCGCCTTTGATTGGACGCGGGCAGATAATCAGACGAATGCGGTTGCTTATTCGAGGATTATTAGAAAAAACTCGTTGCAGCTTTGTACTCTACATGGTTGAAAGATAAGTTTCAAGACGACACAAAAATTGGACGTATTTTTACGTTAAAAAAGTAGATTTCGAACGTTCATTCACCCGTGGGTTTCACCAAGTGGCAAATGCTAATTTTAGGCAATCAACACGAAGGCGACTTCTGGTCACTTCGGATTCCATCATCCGAAAAATTTCCGACGAGACCTTTGACGGATGGCGGACCATGGCGGAGTGTGACTACCGAAAATGTGAGGCCTAGACAAAAATCCTCAAAAAAGGAGACAAAAGAGCATGAGACATCTCATGCGGTGGTTTACAAGACCAGTGTTTCGCATTTCATGGTTAAAATTACACCTCCAAAAGACACAGATGGGAAGGGAAAGTTTATTTCTTTATTCCTTTATATGTTACACAGTCAAACCTCTTTAATACTGACACCGAAGGGACAGAGCAAAGTGTCTGTATTAGAGAGGTGTCCGTATAAAAAAGGCCACAACGATGACGTCACTTTTGACTCCACTTACAGTTTTAAAATATAGCCACAGCGTTCAGCCGGAGCTAAAATCAATTATTTTATAATGGCAGTGTTAAGTTATTTTAATATTAATTTTGCTTTAAGTTTTATAGAAGGCCAAAAGTTTATCAGTTTTATCATAACTGTCACGTCTTTACCCTCTTTAAATAAACGCGTTACGTTACCTTACCTTACCTTAACATTGTACATCTAAGCTAAAAAGTAAGTACAGTTGTAGACAAATCACTGTTTTACAACGAAACAAGCTACAGCGTAATGCTGCAAGTAAAAGGTTGTAACGTAAAGTCAGTAAAGCACAATTCTGAAAGCGTCTTTCGCTATTTTGCAAGTGCAGTAAACAGTAGCTAGAGTACAAAATGTAATAGAAAAGATCTTTATGCTATATCTGTAGTTATTCAAGCCTTAAAAAAGTCGGTTATGTTCCTCTGTACACCTTTCGTTGTTTGATATACAGCGACTGGGCTTTTGAAATTACCTTGCATAGCTCATCAGCCGGGTGGGATTCACCCTGTGCAGATTCACCTGATCGGGATTCGGAATTCACCTGATCAGCGCAGTGTTCGTAATAAAGAGGTTAAGTTTACATGAATTTACTCTCTGGGGCCGAGATTTAGTGTCCGTTATCCGTATTAGAGAGAGTCCGTATTAAAGAGGATTTTGTCGGGAAATTGGCAACTGTCCGTAGTGGTGAGGTGTACGTATTAGAGAGGTGTCCGTACCGAGAGGTTCGACTGTACTGTAATTTACAAGGGTTTCCCATCACTGTGAAAAAGAAAAAAAACAATAATAAATAAATAATAAAATAAAATGATGTATAAAATCAACGAGGGAGACTGTAAAATAATTAGTAACAGAAGATTTAAATGCGTCCACGGAAGGCTGATCTAATAGAAAGGAAGGTAAATAAAGTTCTCGTAAAAAAATTGTACTTATAGGTATTGCTGTTACTACCAATGTTTATTAACTTGCTGCTATGGTAAGAGCCTGTTACATGGGTTGGGCGTGCAATGTACTCCGGAATATTGACCCTAATTTTATTTTTCGCTATTTTATACATGGTATTAAGTCGCGCGGCTTAGTTCTAGTGAATGCCACTTCAAATCGTTCAAGAGAGTTTAGTGACTGTACCGGGTTCCTGCTCGTAGCAGTTTTTTACAAATTTGGCGGCTCGCCGCTGTTCTTTCAATATCGTGGCAGTGCTTTTGATTACTGTGGGTCCCACACGCTGCAGGGGTACTCCAGACAAGGACGAACGAGGGTGATTTAGGCCTGACTTTTAACATTCTCTGGACAGGAATAAAGATAACGTCTGATGAAACCAAGGGACTGGTTAACCTTCCCTGTAATGTTCTCTTTATATATTATAAAAGCTTCAATTCAAATTGAAGGACAGCTCCACTCTCAAGTAAGGATGATGAGATACAGAGCCATTGTATACTGATGAATGATTTAGTTTCTCGATCGATAAGCCCTCAGGATCTTACACTTGTCACAACTGAGGGACATTTGCCATAATTTGGTCCAGGCCCCTAGGCTGTCAAGGCCTTGCTGAGAAGTATTGGCGTCATCTTTGCTGCTCGCGGTTGCGTATAAGAGCGTGTCGTCAGCAAAAAGTCGAATGTGAGATTTTATATTTGCACCTTTATCGTTAATGTAGACGAGGAACACTAGGGGGCTAAAAACAGTGCCCTGCGGGACGCCAACCATAACTGATGCAGACGCAGAGTTATCTCCTTCCACTAAGATGGCCGGATTGTTCCCTATAGCAAAGCCAAGCTTGAATTCACTTGTTGATTGTGCCCTGTACGCCGTAGAGGCTTAGCTTGAGTAGGAGGCGTTGGTGTGGGACAGTATCAAAAGCTTTAGCAAAGTCCAGCAAGATAATATCGCTTTGCTTGCCATGATCAAGATTTCTAGCAAGATCTTCCAGCGTGATGAGCAGTTGGGTTTGAAAACAATGCATAGTTTTCTTTTGGTGACAATGAAAGGCTTTTCTTTACAAAACTGTCCTTCGAGAAGTTCGAAATTTTCTTCACGGCCGATTGGAGCGCTTTGCCTGTTTTGAAACGCAACCAAGCAGCGAAGTTTTTAAAAATCTTCAGGTATATTTTGTACTCTATAGTCAAGAAAGTTACGTTTTTAAAAGGAAAATTATGTATTTGTAAATTCTTCATCTTAGACGTTTTATACATTTTGAGATCGCTTTGGGCGCCCTGTGTTTGAGATTTGTGTTGAATAACTTTTGCTATGTGCTCAGCCGATTTACTGGCGTGAACAGATCCACAAGCCGGTTTGTGTGACGGGAATTGCTTTTAAGGATTAATTTATAGGTTTTAAAATAAAGTGTTTCGAGAAATGATTTCTCTATCTGTTGTTGTGTGTTATTTCATTGATAACATTAGCTTAAAGCACGATCCTGGGATTGCAGCATCCAAGTGTAATGCTTCCCACATTATAATAGAGAGGAGAAGTCCTTACGTCACGTTGCCATGGTAGCAAAATTTTTGGATGACAACAAACCGATAAAGTCACTTAAAAGTCTAATCGCACTATTTCAAACTCAATTTCCTTTAATTTGGCAAATCTTGGCGAAATTTTCTTTGGGACCGTATCTATCGTTATCTAAGTTTACAAAAAGAAAGCGACAATTTTTGTGTTGTGTTCACCTACTCCATAAAGCGGGCTCGTGAAATTAGGAAGTTTCATGTGGTGCAACGATGACACCTGAGATCAGGCTCTATTTTCGTTTCGCTCTGAAAATTACATTCCGGCGGGAATGGCGAAATGAAAAGAGAGCCTGATACAAAACTTCTGCGAAACGTCTGCCGCCCACTTTTTTGATTGATTGACATTGCCGAATCAGCCAACCAAAATTACTTCCGTTGCTTGTTTTTCTAGTATGCAAATTTTTCTCGCGTGGGAAAAATGTAGACTGGCTGAGTTAAAAAATAGCTTTTATCTGTTAATCAAAAGGCACCTTGTTAGCGGTCAACAACTTGCAGAGGGATTCAACTCTGCGATACATTCTCTTTCCGTAAATAAAGCAAATCCTGAGAAGATATGAACAACCATATGAATTTTCTAAATTTCCATGGCACATATTAACACATATTTTCCTACCATAAAACAATAAAAAAGACAGCAAAATCGATCCTTCTCTCCGCCGATGACGGATCATTCACGAAAACAACCACGCGAGAAATAAGCGCTTTCAACTTCCAGCGTTTCCGACAGCCAATCAGATCTTGTGGCATTGTTCTAACAGCCAATCAGCGTTACGGCCAAAATCTGGCCGTAACGAGCACAAACGTGAATGAGTTTGGATCAGGCCCAATTTTAGCGGTAGCCGTTAGAGAGAGAACCGCTCAAGTTGGGCCTGATCTCAGGTTATGGTGAGTTCAGTGTATGACCCCCAGGGGTTCGCCAGTCCTTTCGTATTAGCTGCTAAAGTTATCCAGCAAGACCTGTGCTGCGGATCCTGCGGATTGAAATAGGACGAGCGATCATTATTACATCCAAACACGGCACAAAGATCTTTTTTCCCATTACAATCTTATTCTAAGAAAACTTTAAGAAAAATGTCCCGAAAAGCGCTCAAAAATACAAACGAAATGTGCTTAGAAGGTTTGTATCAGGCTCTCTTTTCGTTTCGTTATGCCCGCCGGAATGTTATTTACAAAGCGAAACGAAAATAGAGCCTGATCTCAGGTTAAACTCACCAAGGACAATTACCGCGGCGAGTAGGGGGCTTCCCTTAAACCTTCACTTTGAAACCAAATGTGTCTGACTCTAGATTCCACTTGAGTGGCTGTTCTCCAACTAAATGGAAAATGGCGCGCGTCACACCTCTCTTTAAAGATGGCGCCCAAGATTGTCAGGACAATTTTAGATCGATCTCCGCGTTCTCCATATTGTCTAAAGTCTGTGAAAAGCATGTTGCTGCCTTCTTTATGGATTGCCTTGTGAAAACTGGCTTACTGTATGAATTTCAATCAGCTTTTCGCGCAGGGCACTCCACCGAGTCGGCTCTGATCAGTTTAACTCACCAAATCCTCTCCAATCTAGATGAAGACAAAAGGTCTAGATAGCAGCAACAATATAGATAGTCGTATAAACATGACAACTTTCTTTAATTTTCCAGACATGTTTCGACGGTACATCCGTCATCTTCAGTGTTAAATATTTTGAAATCGCCGCTGAATTTAAAGCGCGCGCCCGATCTTACAAAGTTCGTTACATTGCGTTGTCAATATTGCGTACTAAAACAAAAAAATTAAACAAGTGACTCTTAGTTCTTTACAGGGAGAGAGTCAGGTTAATGTGTTTCACCTGCTGGTTGAGATCGGGCTTCTCCCATTTTATAAACATGGATTCCTTAAGCTTCACTTCGTACTTAGCGGTACTTAGATGAAGACAAGCTTTCTGGAATGGTTGTTTTGTAGACTTAAGAAAAGCGTTTAACGTTGTTGATCATCAATTGCTTCTTACGAAACTGCGCCTGTATAGAGTGAGTGATCCTTCGCTGTCATGGTTTGAATCATATTTCGTCAAAGGGAAACCTATTACAATGGTGTTATAAAGCCCACCCTCCTATATGGGAGTATGACAGCTGCAATGTCGAACATCTTCAAGGTATTTTAAAACTTCAAACAAGCGCGGCACGCATTATACTTGATGCTGAAAGACTTACACCATCAGTCGTATTATTCAATAATCTAAACTGACCCCCTTCTACTGAACAATCTCTAATAAAGAGATGCGCACTAGTTTATAAGCGGGTCCACAATTATATTACGCCTATTTATTTGAATAGTCTATTGGTCAGAAATTCAGAATCGAGCCACTAGACATTCAAACATAAATTTGGTGTTCCCCAAGTATAAACGAAAAACAGAAGGAGGTCGAACTTTCACTACTAGGACTATAAAGGACTGGAATTGCATGAATGCCAATATAAGAAATAATGGCTCGCTAGCAAGTTTTAAGCATAACGTTTTTAAGGTGGCTCGACTGGATTTTTTATGGGGGGTACCTCCCAAGTTTGAACGTCAACTACGTCGGCGTGAGTAGAGATATGGAAAAAAAGTTACCACAGCTGTATTATATAAAGATGAAACTTTCTTATGATCTGGGTTTTCTTGCAATCGGAGTCACCATAGCAACGTAATGACGCCATTACGTTTTTCATTTATCTTGGTGTTTCTCTGTACCAGGAGTTTTTTAAAGAAATCGCTTAAGGGAGTTTCTACCTGTTATAATTGCCTCAGTTTTGGCAAAGTTTGAACAAATTCTATGAGAGCGTTTTGGAAATATTTTGAAACGAAGTTTTAAGAATCATAAAAACAGTGAAATAGCATACTATCCACAAAATTAGCTAATATTCTAAGAAAATGACAAGCTTTGGAAACGCGGCTTCATCTCATAGTGGTTTGATACCATTGAAAACTGCCTTCCAAAAAAGAGGGGAATTACTCTGGGCGATCGCGAGAAAGAAGAATTTTATTAACCCGCATTCATCTGCTTTTGTTACAGTTTGTATACGTAATTTGGTCCGTACCTACAAGTTTCGCATTATTCCAAAAACCGCTCGATAAATTTTTTTATAAACTTGACAATCTAGAGATCATTTGTCAATGAATACACCCTGCAAGTTTCAAGAACATTGAAAACAGGGAAGGCTTTTAAATAGGGCCTCCAAAAGAAGTAATTTTTCCCCCAGATTTGAGTTCACAAGTGAGCGTCCTCATTATTCATTGGCATTGTTTTCAAGTTTCATATGCACGTGCACAACTAGCAAAAAAGATAAATTTGCATTTAAAAAAACTCTCGATTACTTTCCGAAGAAATTTCCCGAATATGCTAATAATTGGCTTGTGTCACGGATAGCAGTGACAGCCGAAACAGTGAACGTCACGGCTCATTGTGTAGGATACAAAACTTATACTTATCTTACTCGGGTTGTTTGTTGCAATCGGCTTGTCATCCATATTTAGATATTCGCATCAAACAAATTACCATTGTCTCTGCTCTTTTTTTAATGAAATTCATGTTAGCAATGTTCTTTCTTCATGCAAATTTCAAGTGAAACACAGCTTGCTTAAAAGGAGGGTGTGATTGACAAAGTTGGTAAAAATACGTTCACAAACTAAACGAATAACGTCCGCGTACCTCCTAAGACATGTAACATGCTCGTTTCGAGGATTCTCTGAACGAATAAAAATAAGCTGAATAACAACAGCTACTGTAAAAGGAAAAAGGAAATACAAATTCTCTGGAGTTACTTAATTTTCTGTTTTCTTTTAGCAACGTCGGTACATTCCGATCCAATTTTCATTTTTTTAATTAATTACACGAATAGAGTAGTTACAAACAATTCTTTAAAGTCTAAAATAATAACAATAGCCATTTAGTTTTCGTGGATGTAATAATAATCTACTTAATGGCACCTTTTAAATTACCGAAAACATGCTGCAAAATAGAAAGTGGGACTTCGGGTAACTGACACATTCATTCATTTAAGAACGCCTGTTTGGAAAAAAATTTACGATTGCTGAAAGAATTTTTACGTTCTTGGTTACTCTTGGCTTACTGGCTTTGTCTCCTATTTCTTCGAACGCTTCTGGTAGACCTATCACTGCTAGCAGAGCTTTGGCACCACCCCTTCTGTAAACGTCCTCCATTGTTGTCAAGTCAAGTCCGGCCTTTCCCAACTTCTCCTTCATGCCTTCAGAAACCGGCAGTTGATGCAGAGTTGTTTTCCGTGCTCTGGCCTCCTGTGAAAACTTCATTTCTTCTACGAATGCAGCTGCCGGGGAAGAATTTTCAATGAACTTTTCAGGTGTGACTTTCAAAGGCGACTGAAATAACACGCGAGATAAGGCGGCAGCATCTTCCGCGGCATCATGTGCGTCAAACGTTTCCTTGATTAGGCACTCATAAAGGTCAGATAAGGACTTGCTCTTGCAGGATTGTAATGGACTATCTTTCTGTTTCATTTCCTTTGAAACAATTTTTAAAGAATCCACAAGTAAAACATTGATGGAGAGAAACACTCTAAGTAAATTGTTCCTTTCAAGTGCATTTATCAGAACAGGGAAGTCAAATTTATCTCTATTATGTGCAATTAGTACAATCCTGGCTGAGTGAGAGTAGTGTTCAAGATAGGAGCAAAAATCTGTTAGACCCTGTGTCTGTGATACGGCTGCCAGTTCAGTCCCCCTCCTCATCAACGTTTTTCGGCCATTTCGAAAGTCTACGCTAATACCGTGCACTTGCGTCGCCGCCTGATTGATAATTTGACGTTCTGGGAAAAGGTTTTCAGAAAATGACTCAGTTTCCACATTTGATGGGGAGCATGAGATTTGAAGTATTTCAGACTTCTGTTCAAGCCCCGTTGTCTCTAAGTCCATTGACAAGAAGAGGTAGTTGTGTGGAGAGGTAGGTAATTCGGGTATCGTTCCGTTATTCAATTTAGGAAGGGGCTCTGTGAAACCTTGAAACTCCTCCTTAGTAAGACTTGCTTTAAGATCAGTCATAGTTGCATTAGTAACAACATAGTTTTTGTCGGTTTGCTGCAATCCAATACCGCTTTGATATGTCACTCCCTCACGTGCTTCGACTGAATTTTTCCTTAGATTCCTTTTCTTTCGGGAGTTTCTTCTTACCCTTTTAAACTCCTTAGTTGTTTTCCTTTCGGCGTTCCGCTTCCTTTGGCTTTCCATTTTTCTAGTATACTCTTCTGTAACAGACATACCTGACAAACCCATTTTTTCTGCGGCAAGTATGACGTAGCCATGCCCTTCGTTGAACTGGGCGATTCCCGCTGCGGTTCGAAAGTCGCTACTTTCAGACCCTCCGTAGTGCCTGATTTTTGGGGCTTTAGAACCAACCACGCTGTTAACGCATTCATTACGCTGTGACGAGCCACCAGGGGCTAGCTTCTTTGCTGATTCCTCAGACATAAATGGCCGAAGAGCATCTTCAAGCACCGCGCGCAGGTCTTCGCCCTTCAAATCCTTCCCCCCGGGAAGATCTCCGTGCTTATAACCTTTTGGATCTTTTTTGTAGCCACACCAGGATGCGCTGCACTTATTGTGATCTCCAAATGCGTAAGGTACTATGGCGGAAAATCCTTCCATTAACAACAACGGCTGGCCCTTGTTTTGGTTAACGCAATAAGTGAAGCACCTCTGAATGTAGGATATAATATTCGGTGTCAGGCCTTTCACCTTCCCTTTTGCTGCGTATAAACGCGTTCCTAGCGCCCGACTTGCATGATTTATGTCACTCCATTTCTCGATATCGTAGGTAACTAGCGTTTTTAGATGACTTTCTGTGGCGCTGTCATCATCCCCCACGTAAGTAGTGTAAGCTACACCACTGCTCAATGCACCAGAAAACAACTCGACAGCTACGTTAGCCTCCATGCTTTTGGAAGAGCCTTGGTGGTTCTTGCGGCAATCATGTGCGACTGCTTCCTGATTCTTTTTTTGCGCTTCAGCACAAACCCGACAAATTGTGTTACGAGTGGCATAGCTGATGACTTTGCCGGTCTGCAAGCCTACTGCTGTTCCTACTCCTGACGAGGAATCATGACTACGGCCTCTTTTTCTCCAACCCATGTCGTACGACACACCCACTTTTACGACTTCTTCTTCCCCAGTTGACGATAAACTCTTCTCTTCATCGTTAAATCGTTGACAAGACTCCCTGGCCACTTCTTCTACTGCCTTTCCACTTTCTCGCTCGCGGTTTTTAAAGTTACTCGAAGACAGAGACGATATTCCAATCGTTGAAAGTAGTCCCGAGTAATGGGCATGTCCTATTCCAGAATGAAGTGCGCCTAGACCTGCGCGAGAATTCACGTCAAAAGTTGGGGGACCTCTTTTTCCCGTTCGATGATGTTCTGATGGGCGAAGAATATTAATGTGATCACAGCGGGCACATTTTACTTTCATGACTGGGCACACTCCTTCGTTGCGAACGTTGCAACTGTTTCTCAAATCTAGGGGTCCTTCGTGACAATTCATACATTCCTCCAAAGCGGTTGTTAACATTTCCAGATTCACCACGGAAGACTGATTCATATTTGGAACTTTATGATATATGGCAAGGCAGATCTTAAGGTCGGTCCCTCGGGAACACAGGCTGCTGATTTATTTTCACTGGAATCAACATCAACTCGGTCCCTCCAGCGATATTCTCTCATAGATTTACACTGCTCATTTCTCAATAGTCTGCCTCGGTAATTGTGAGGGAGATCATCATTTTGGTTGGGAAGATTCTTCTCACCATTCTGTCGAAAAATAATATTGAAATTAGGAAATGACTCGGAAATTTTATTTCTGTTTGTTTTCTGTGCCACATTAAGAAAAGACACCATAAACACACTAAATAAACGGAATGGAGCCATACCTGCGTTTCACCATCACTTGAACTAGACTTTTTTCCTCTACTGTTGTTTAGCAGAATAGCTGCTTTTCTTTTTCTGGACTCAGAGACCATTGGCATGACTGCATCACACAGCGTTATAGCGTGACATTCAGTGCGTAATATTACTTCATTTCTTTACCCGGTTATTAGCATATCCCGAAGATTTTTTCGGAAAGTAACCGAGGGTCCTTTTTGATGTAAATTCTGTTTTTTACTAGTTGTGCACGTGCATATGAAACTTGAAAACAATGCCAATAAATAATGAGGACGCTCACTTGTAAGCTCAAATCTGGGGGAAAAATTACTTCTTTTGGAGGCCCTATTTAAAAGCCTTCCCTGTTCTCAATGTTCTTGAAACTTGCAGGGTGTATTCATTGACAAATGATCTCTAGATTGTCAAGTTCATAAAAAAATTTATCGAGCGGTTTTTGGAATAATGCGAAATTTGTAGGTATGGACCAAATTACGTATACAAACTGTAACAAAAGCAGCTGAATGCGGGTTAATAAGGGAAAGTTCATTTAATATGACAAGGGGGGGGATGAAGATATTGAGGGGGGGCTCCGAAAATTTTTAGACACCCGAAGGGGGGGCTCTGAAAAAATTGTTGAACTAGGAGGGGGGGCTCCGAAAATTTGTATACTTCAAAACCAACACGTGACATCATCATACAGATCGGATGGTTTTCAACTCAACAATTTAATGACCTGTGCAACTCAGCTATATCACGTGGTTTACAGATATAACAAATGTAGTCTCAGTAATTATTACACTCTTGTTCATCCCAAAAATGCTTTAGAAAATTGTATCACAACTGTATCTCAAGTTTGTCATAGTATAAACCATTGAAGACAATAACGGTAAATGTATTTAATACAGTCTAGCGATCTTTTTTCAGGGGAGCAAAGGAATTGAAGGAGGAGGGGGGGGGGGGGGCTCTGAAATTTTTTCGACTACCAAGAAGGGGGCTCCTAAAAAATTGAACTGCTAGCGAGGGGGGCTGCTAAAATTTCAAGCTTCGAGTTTCAATATCTTCATCCCCCCACCCCCCCCCCACCCCCACTTGTCATATTAAATGAACTTTCCCTAAAAGTCTTCTTTCTCGGGATCGCCCAGAGCAATTCCCCTCTTTTTTGGAAGGCAGTTTTCAATGGTATCAAACCACTATGAGATGAAGCAGCGTTTCCAAAGCTTGTCATTTTCTTAGAATATTAGCTAATTTTGTGGATAGCATGCTATTTCACTGTTTTTATGATTCTTAAAACTTCGTTTCAAAATATCTCCAAAACGCTCTCATAGAATTTGTTCAAACTTTGCCAAAACTGGGGCAATTATAACAGGTACATACTCCCTTAAGCGATTTCTTTAAAAAACTCCTGGTACAGAGAAACACCAAGATAAATGAAAAACGTAATGGCGTCATTACGTTGCTATGGTGACTCCGATTGCAAGAAAACCCAGATCATAAGAAAGTTTCATCTTTATATAATACAGCTGTGGTAACTTTTTTTCCATATCTCTACTCACGCCGACGTAGTTGACGTTCAAACTTGGGAGGTACCCCCCATAAAAAATCCAGTCGAGCCACCTTAAATCCTTTCTAGCTGAACAAAAGGCTGCGATGCTCCTTAGACTCTTATTGTATATACGTTTTATGTTGCTTTTATCTACCTTAGTCATAACGTCTTTTTAGAAATTATCTATTATCTTTTATCCTAAATTATCTTTGAAAATGGTATATTTTATAGTTTTTCGTTGTAGAATCTATATTTGTAATTTGTTTTGAGGGCCACAGAGTCATCAGTGTATTAGGACTACTGTTAAGTGTTTTACCCTCTTCAAATAAAGCCTATTTTTATTATTACTATTATTAGTAGTAGTTTAAATCTGAAGAGTTTCAGTTGTTCCTCAAGAGAAATGGAATCAAACATCTGACATCTGCTCCATACCATCCTGCCAGCAATGGTCTAGCCGAACGCTGTGTGCAGAGTTTCATATCAGCCATGAAAAGTGAAACGGAAGTAAAACCTCTGAACATTAAGCTGGCAACGTTCTTGCTAGGTAACAAAAATACCCCCCATTCAACCACTGGAGAAGCGCCGTCTCAGCTATTTTTGGGAAGACGATTACGCACTCGACTGGACTTGCTGAAACCAGATCTCCGCTTGAAGATAAGCAACCGTCAGATAGACCAAACTGTCACGAAGGGTGGTGCTGTAACCAGAGAATTCTCCATCGGTCAGACAGTGATAGCACGAAATTACACTGGTAGTAAAAAGTGGATACCTGGCATCATCCGAACACAACTTGGCCCCCTTTCTTACGAAGTAGAAGTCAAACCTGGCTTAGTGTGGCGTCGACACACAGACCAACTGAGGGATACCAGAATTCCAGTGACACCAAGCAGCAACCCTGTTACCCAGACCTCAGAACTTCCAATCCAGGTTGAGAGTCGTGAGGACCCAGTGTCTGTCGCCAATGAGCAGCCAGCAGGCAGCAACTTGGAGACTGATGTTCCGCCACCAAGTCCAGTGGCTGACCCTGCAATCAGCAGTCCACCAAATTTGAGTGAACCTGTTCCTGTTAGACGATATCCGGTCCGAGTGCGGAAGCCCCCAGCTAGGCTGGATTTATGAACTTTGAAGTGCCATTACAGTCAAACCAGCCCAAGCGTTCCCGTCGCTAACGGATTAATAAATTCTTGGTTCAGTAGTTTATTCACGAAATAAATAATGCAATATTCAAATCGAGCCTCGATTCAATAATCGAATGTTGATTGGATTAATAAACAAAAGCCTTGCCATATATGGACACCACGCTCCTCCCGCGCTCCAGTTGAAAAAATGGCGGGCAGGCGAAGTTTGGGACGGAAGGCCCTGTCTGGAGCTTTCTTGTAAGGAAGTTAAATATTAAAGTCGCTTGGGCTAATTGTAGACGGTATTCCAGCGAGCTTTTGCGGTCTTCGAGGTTTTGCAGCAGTCTGTCAACGGCCTTTTCACCGCCTTCACAAGTGGAAACGGTCGCTCCGCTTGTTTCTGTCAATGGTGTACACAACTGTTCAGCGTGACTACGCGGCTTTCTGTTGTGCAAGCAGCTTTCCAAAATCATGACTTTTATTTTATCTCGGTTTTCCAGGTCTTTTATTTCGACGTCGACGAACTCTCACCACTCCCTATCATAACCCTGCAACGAAACAGTGCCCTGTACATGTATGCCAAATCGGTCAGTGTAAAACGCAGACTGCGGACTGCAGACTGCGGACCAGGGGTAAAATGCAGACTGAGTGTAAAATGCAGACTACAGACTGAGAGTAAAATGCAGGCTAGGGGTAAAATGCAGAATTAAGATCGACTGATCTTATCGTCAGTGCTATCTATTAAGAAAGCTTCAGCTCCTACGCCCAGATGGAGACCCTCTCGGTTAAAGCTGCTAATGGTGACGACTATGAGGCAGAGTTCAAGTTTCTGGAAGCATCATACAGAGAAGATGCTGATACAGGGACGCTACCTGGGCATGCAACTAAATATTTTGGAAGTTATGTTATAGGAGAAGATAGCATGTTTTGACGAAATCCTGTTGGCGGTGTCAAAGTTTCCAAAACTAGAAGAGAAGCTAATTCAGGAAGCCCACACTATCTGTAAGCTGCCTGCTGTAAATCCTGCAACCAGCGTTGCTGGCGAGACTTTGTCTCATCTGCACGGCGTCTGAAGACGTGGCTTCTATCCAGGATGGGTGACCTAGCAGTGTTGAATGGTCACAAGTGGAGAACAGACAGTGTCTCTATAGCTACACAGGAGTTTGTTTCCCGCAATAAGACACACAAGAGAAGCTTCGGCACTTCGGGCAACGTCAAAAAGTAGCAACCTCAGGAGGTTTATTTAACATATTGGCTATATTGGATAGTATAACACGTGTGGACGTTTTTGTTATATTTGTTGAGGTGGTAAATAAGATGGCGCGCAAATGTAAGATAAATGGCGAAACACCGACCTGAATGTTTCTTTATATTGGCCAAAGTTTTTAGCCCTACCACCTTAAAATGGCCTCCGCGGTCCCTGTACTGACTGCGGAATCTGCTGAACTGAAATATACCAGGTGGCCATAAAAACCAGTTACGCAGTACCATCATTAAGCCTTAACCAGATATTTATGTAGGTTAGGGACTGAACTGAAAGGGCAAAATGGTTTCAGAAAGTTACATTTATTCAATCGAAGTAAGATTTTGAGCAGGCTGTGAATGCGCTGAGCCAGTGGGATACACGTCTAGTTCCATCTGATTGATTCGGGACTGAAACTTCTGATAAGATTCCTCCAATTCCTGCAATATTAACAAATTTTGTGTTTGCAGTGGGTCCAAGAAACAAAGCCAGTAATTTCTAAGCAGTACAACACGTCCACTAAAATTGTTTTATGCAACGTTTCTTGTCATTTTGTTGTGACACTGCGAGGCAAGTTGCATCAGGGAAATGTTGCTTTGTGTGACTCCCTCTTAAAACAAATGAGACTTGCTAAGTTTACGTCTCAGTAATCATTACAAAGAGTGACACTTGGTTCTTTTAACAAAGCTTGTTGCTACAAAAATTGTTGCTGGAAACGTTCGCTTAAGGGGTATTTCCTACTCGACGAAATTTTTATTCAAACCTGTGCTGCGAAAAAATCGCGAGAAAAGTTTCAAAACACGAATCTATGCCGAATCTCACGACAGTACTTGCGAGGTCAAATTTACAAAGGTATAATACCGATAAAGTAATCACCTGAACTTCACTGATACTCGGCACAAAAACAACTAAAAAACAATTAACGGGTGGCATTAGACACAGCATACAAATTGCACATATCACAGTCTTTGATAATTAGGCTCCCGTCCTCGTCTCTTTGAATGTTCTAGTCTTGTACCTCCCGTGACCTCTGTTCAAGACACTTCCTCAGCTCTGCCTTCCCAGCTTCCCTGCCGGTACCACCTCCCCAGACTCCTGCTTGCTACCTGTTCGTCGGATTTTGTTAATTACTCGTAAAGAGAAGGCAGATTTGTTACCAACCTTAGCTTCCATTTCGAGGCGATCAAAAAGTGCTTTGCTCTGAGCTATCATGACCAAAGTGCTACTAGTTTCATTCATTTTGCTCTCGGATGGCGTCCTGTGGCTCTCGTGCTGGTGCAACTGTGTATCCACAGGTGAATCATCAACACTAGGTAATGTTTCCATACTTTAGTACCGATGTGGTGAAGGAGATAAAAAATTACAAGTGTTTATATCAATATATACCATAAGTAAAATGAAGGCAACAAGATGATTTAGCACTTACTGAGGGAATGAATTAATCAAGGTGGTTCTTCTCCTATCTAACTCCATGTCGAGCACTGTAGAAAGATAATTATCGATGTTAGAGACGTAAATTCCACCTCTAAAAATAAGATGTCAAGTTGACAACCACGTGCCTGTTTACATGGAGGTGGGTACCCCAGGTAGGTACTGTCCATATATAATCTCATTAATTTAATCACGTTTGTTCTGTCGCGAATTCTGATAATGTCGTGAATTGTAATACCTGTCGCAAAAGGTAATAACAGTTGTCGAGAATTGTAATAACCAAGTTTTCGTAAATTGTAATAAGCCGAGCTGTCCTGAATTGTAATATTTTGCAATAAGTCTTGAAAATAAACAATAATTCACCAAGAATGCTTTTAGATAACTAAGATTGTTCTTATTTTTTAGGATTCGACAGGAATCCTACAATGCAGCTCCTCAAAAGCTCATTGCTCAATTGGTTATTTCCAAGTTCCAGAAACCCTAACTTTCAAAACGACGATAAGTGTTTGATTTTCATCAGAAGAATAAATCATTATTTTTCAAGTGACTGGCTTTGCACTTAGCCTCGCTTTGAAACAGAGGCTTGGGGCCACTCGGAAATGGCCTAGAAAATTTAGGCCCCCTTAGTGCTTAAGGACAGATTTAACGACAGTTTGAAAATTATAAAAAAATGTGTAGGGAAAACCCCTTAACCGTGTGAGAGTGTGACAAGATTTATTTTTCCCAAAATATTTGAACAATATGCTAGCCGTTTACTTCTGTTCGTCGACTTTTTGAGCTACGAGGAATAGTATGATGAATAACCAGGTTTGTGTTTACCTTGCCCGTTATTTACACAAATGATACACAAGACGAACGGACACTTTTGTACAACACAAAAATCTAACACCTCTTTGCACGTAATAGCTCTAATGGTTTAAAGCTCGATTGATATTTTTTCCTTCCTGTAATTCATCGCACTCTCAAGAATTTGGTGAGCACTAAGCAAAATATCACAGTGGCGCCTTATTCTTGGCTATATTATCTAATCTTCTTTTAATTTAGTTCCCACGGGGGCTGGGGAACACCATGGCATAGGGACGTTTTCGTGTTAATAACTGATAATTCATGTTACATTGTAAAATGACGTCATCAGTGACATCATAAATGTGTTGAAGAAATACTTCATTGCTCACTCTCGTACTCGTGCCACTTGATTTCTCGTTAGTCGCGACTTTTGTCATCAAAATAAAAAAAGGCAAAAGTCACACAAACATTGCAAATTAGTCACGCTGAGGTCATTTGTGCGATGTATTATTAAGGCGTTTCGAATTGTCCCTACCCCCCTCAGCCCTTTACGACAACGCGATATTACAATTGACGGTACCTTAATAATAACAATTGTCGACAACTGTTATTACAATTTACTGTAACAGGTATTACAATTCACGACGTTGACATAATAGGTGTGGTGCCCCACCGAGGCGGGTTCCGGCCACGTTCTGTCAGACCGGGTTATCCTCTCAGCGGGGATAAAATGTTGCCATCGAGGTTTTTTTACCCCTCTTGAACGGGTTACCCCATCTACTTGGGGTGCCCCACCTCCACATAAACAGACCCTAAATGAACAACCATTTATTTGACAATCAAACTACCTTGCTGAGTTTGATGTAATGTGAGTTTCAAATCGGTCACCTCTTGCTTCAATAAAGACTCTCTTGTCAGTAGGCCTTCATAAAGTTCCTGATACTTCTTTTTTCTCTGGCACTGAGGAAAAATGTCTGTAAATGAATCCCTACTGGCCTATATGTTTTATTTCACATAATTTAAAGTATACGAATCTGATGTCTGCTTTACATATGCAGTTTACTCCCGATAACTCGAATCCTCGCTAACTCGAACCTCGAGCAAACTCGGACCTAAGTCGATTTTCCCTGAACTGCCTTCATACTTCCTTAATTCTGTGCTATCTTCCAGTTGAATTTGCATTAATAGCAGTCGTCCTGTACGCCACTAAAAGATAATCTATGCTAATATTCTAAACGTTTACAAGTGGTTCGCTTGTCAAGTAGTTCACAAGAACACTGTCATCAATTTATTTAGCTCCAGTTTCCAAGTCGCAAGATTCAAGAATATTGTATTGAACATTAGTCATTGTACAGTGAACTCTTGACATTGTGTGTTTCATTAATATCGTGTAGTGTGATAGTCTTGCTTTGAAACGTACTTTACGATTAACTTAGTACTTACTTAGCTTTGCTTAACTAGTTGCGTTCGACCCCGTATTTCTAGTTTATACGTATTACGTCCTTTTGCATCGAGGACGATGCTTTCATAACGGGGGAGGTATGTTGTCAAGTATTTTGAAAGTTATTATAAGATCTGTCCCATCTTTTAAGTTTCATTAAGTGGGCCAAGGTTAGTTTGGATTTCGTCCGCATAGGAATCTTCCTGTTTTCATCATTTTCTTTTATTTGTACTTGAATTTTTGCTTAGCTCGCGAATTTATGGCTCAGTCAATTTCAAGCGTGCCCATTCCCC
Source organism: Porites lutea (assembly GCF_958299795.1). Taxonomy (NCBI): domain Eukaryota; kingdom Metazoa; phylum Cnidaria; class Anthozoa; order Scleractinia; family Poritidae; genus Porites; species Porites lutea. The sequence continues at coordinate 11,855,555 of NC_133209.1, forward strand.
CCGGGCATTTGTCATCAGGGAGTTTTAACATCAACGACGGCAACTGCAGCGAAAACGTCACTTTAAAATGATCCACGTTTTGTCAAACTTTGTTGCGTTTAGTCCAAATTGCTGGAAATGTCAAATGTAGGCGAATTTCCGTGGAGTTGATTTCTTGGGGACCACACTCAAGTTTTAAAAGAGAAAGAAAAAAATTCGTTGTCGCTTGATTACGTCCTCCATAAAACGTGAAATTAGTGATTTTCACGTCCTAGTCGTGCAGTGACGGCAAAGAAATGTACAAAAAAGTGAGCTGCACGTGCAAAGTTGCTGTTTTGCTTATCAAACCTATTGCTTTCTTGAAGTTCTCTCTGCCGTCGCCGTCGTCGTTGCTAAAGTTCCCTATCTTGTCGATCCCGGCGGTGGAGAATTTGTCAGAAAACCTCTGCCCGGGGGTGGGGCATTTGTAAATTCTTCTCGAAGCGGTTAACGCCGTTCCTTTTTCAACATTTCACTTAAAAATATGCCTATTTAGATAGCTTAACATATTTCTATGAAGAATATTTTTAACAATTATGCTTTAAAGAGATAAGTGTGGTTTTTGTTCCATCAATTCCCTATATATCCCACAGTATTTTTTGCATCTGTCCAAGAAAATGCTTCCCGCCATCGTGACCATTTTGCACATGGAGGAAAACAAGCAATGTATCGTTTGAAGAGTTTAAAGGAAAAGACACTCGTTGTGCTTGAACGGTTCAGGCAGAAAGGCTTAGAAAACCTTTGCCTAACTTTAACCTCGTTAAAGTTCCTGCTTGGGTTTGGTAAACAGCGTTTTAGTTTTTCATTGGTTTGTAGCTTCTTGCCGATTACAACCATGTAGGTTCAGTTATACCAAAACATTACCCACACCGAGTTCACCTTGATTTTGATTCCCACGGTCAGCTAACCCAAACATGACCCCCTCTAGACATAAAAACGGCGGCTGTTTGGCTAGTTAGTTAGAAGAGTTAAGATTGAGTAGAGAAGAAGAGTAAGAAGATTAAGATTGTCAGCAGAAGTCAAAGAAGAATAAAGACCAAGATGTAAATCATATTCCTAGTACCTCATCGTGTAGCGAGCAAGTTGCTCCAACACACCCCCACAATTTACTGTTATATTACCCTTGATAACTCAAACCCTCGATAACTCGAAGCTCCCGCTAACTCGAAGTAATTTTTCATTCCCTTCAAATAACTTCTATACAGTTTTACCCTCGATAACTCGAACCATGTTTTAAGCGCGTGATAAGTCGGGGAAAAAAAGTGTACAGAAGTCCGAAACACTGAATTTATTTCAAAACAACCGTGTCAATTCTTCGACCTTAATTTTTGGTTACTCCAGCTCAAATTTAGTGTTCACCCTGAATATTAATCAAGCTGTGTTGCTTAATTCCTTTTTCAAAACATCAATCTATATCTCTTTCTGTCCTAGAAGTAAAGTGTGCATGATACACTGAAAATCAAAAAGATCTGTTCAGCCCCAAAGTGACAACTCAGCCCTGAAGGCAAAAGTCTGATTCAGCCCCTTCTGGAACCATTTGAGCACAATTTAAGGTGACTCGACCCAGTTTTTTTGGGGGGGTACCATCCTACTTTGAAGCTCTCTGGTATCCCCACCTTTACTTTTATCGTAAGTCTAACACATAGAATGGATAACATATAGATCAATCTACAATATAACATAAAATTTTTGGCGATCGGAGTAAATGTCACGTGGTTATAATGCCACGCCCCTTTGAGGTCTGAGTCGAAAATCTGCTGTTGCCGGCATTTTTTCGTGAAAATCTCTCGGCTACACATAGTGCGCATTAGTGCCTTGCGCTAAACAGAGTTTCACCAAAATCGCAAAGACCCAATTCGAGAAATTCAGCGGTTTCCAAATTTAGGTCATAATTTATGCGAAAATGATAAGCAAACTTTACACGGACTATATCTAATAAACTATGAGATTGATCTCTTTATTTTGGGCATCGTTTTAACAGATTGGTCCTTGCAAGTCAGCAAAACGCTTTAGGGCCTTGTAAATGCGCTCGATTTCAAGCAAAGCAAACATATAGAAATTATAGTTTTCGCTATTTGTTGACGTTTGTCAGCGTTTAAGAGTCCTTCTCACGAAAAAAGCATTTTCTTAAAAATTCGTAGTTTTTTTTCCTTCAAATTTTTTCAGGGCCACAATTGATTAACTAACTACCCGGACTCTGAATTTCATGGTCATTGAAAAACTGTGACATTATCTTCTATAAGCCCAAACTTGAGTAAACATTGAAGATTTTTAGCGTTTTGGCTGAGTTTGTGCTTTGGGAGTTGTCTATTGTTTCTAGTCTGTCATTATACAGCATTCTTGTTCAGCACGCGTGCAAAGACCGCGCTTGGCTGACTTCCGAATGCTCACCGAGATATAATAATTTTGGTACAGTGAGACAGGCCATCGCGTGATACATAGAGGTTTAAGTCACAATTTTTAATCAATTCTCGTGCTTCTTGTGCCTTTGCAAAAAAATCAAGCAGTGCTACACACTAAATCTACTTACTATTAAAAAAATATCATTTTTTCATAGGTTTAATGCAAGCCAATAATTAAACCAAGTCGTGACGGGAACATCTCGGTGAGCATTCGGAAGTCAGCCAAGCGTGGTCATTGCACGCGTGCTGAACAAGAATGCTGTATAATGACAGACTAGAAACAATAGACAACTCCCAAAGCACAAACTCAGCCAAAACGCTAAAAATCTTCAATGTTTACTCAAGTTTGGGCTTATAGAAGATAATGTCACAGTTTTTCAATGACCATGAAATTCAGAGTCCGGGTAGTTAGTTAATCAATTGTGGCCCTGAAAAAATTTGAAGGAAAAAAAACTACGAATTTTTAAGAAAATGCTTTTTTCGTGAGAAGGACTCTGAAACGCTGACAAACGTCAACAAATAGCGAAAACTATAATTTCTATATGTTTGCTTTGCTCGAAATCGCGCGCATTTACAAGGCCCTAAAGCGTTTTGCTGACTTGCAAGGACCAATCTGTTAAAACGATGCCCAAAATAAAGAGATCAATCTCATAGTTTATTAGATATAATCCGTGTAAAGTTTGCTTATCATTTTCGCATAAATTATGACCTAAATTTGGAAACCGCTGAATTTCTCGAATTGGGTCTTTGCGATTTTGGTGAAACTCTGTTCAGCGCAAGGCACTAATGCGCACTATGTGTAGCCAAGAGATTTTTACGAAAAAATGCCCGCAACAGCAGATTTTCGACTCAGACCTCAAAGGGGCGTGGCATTATAACCACGTGACATTTACTCCGATCGCCAAAAATTTTATGTTATATTGTAGATTGATCTATATGTTATCCATTCTATGTGTTAGACTTACGATAAAAGTAAAGGTGGGGATACCAGAGAGCTTCAAAGTAGGATGGTACCCCCCAAAAAAAACTGGGTCGAGTCACCTTAAGCCAAAACTAGCAGGCGCTAGGAAGAAATGGGTGCAAGAAAGAACGGGGCGCCCGAGGGAGACACGCCCCGTTCTTTCTTGCGCCCGTTACTTCCAAGCGCCTGCTACGCAGGGTGGCCAAAACAGCCCAATCAAAAGGCAAAAAAACCCAGATATATCTGATTTACAGTGTACTTGCATTCCCCCCCCCCCCCGCCCCCCACCCATTTGCGATAAAACTAAACCCTTTATTAAATACCGTAAAATTCCGAAAATAAGCCCCGGGGCTTATATTTTTCAAAGGCCATTTTTGAGGGGCTTATTTTTGGACGGGCTTATATTCGGAGGGGCTTATCTACGGAGGGAAATTTGCGTTTCAAAATCGATTGGGCTAGCCTTATAGTTGGAACTAAATTTACCGTTTTACTTTGTATTTGAGGGCAATTTTCCAAGTACAACCGGGTTTTTTCGGTTACTGGTTTGGGGGGTTTATATTTGGAGGGGCTTATACATGAAAAGGCTTATTTTCGGAATTTTACGGTAACTTGTCTCAAAGAATACGCAAGTCGTGACCCAAGCCTATCCTAACAAGAAAAGAAAGTAAATACTGAAAAACAAAAAGTATACACAGCTATTCTCTCTGATTACTGGTTTCTTTCGAAGCACTGTTGGCTAACATTTTTTTCGTGGGCTTCTGTACCAATTCTAAACTTTCTGCTGTTACTAAATTGACCCTAGCAACAAAGGCAGCCTTCAGTCGTAAAATTCTTTGTTTTGAGGAGTTTAAAATACTTTTCGGTCATTTGGTTGACAGAACGCTCGAAAATAAAAGCCTTCAAGAACACGAAGCCAGGAAAACATTGGAAGCGAGGGTTTTTGGAACTGGGAATGCGGGCCTATTGCCTCTGAAGCAGCTTTCATACCTCATCATTCAGCTGGAATTCAATCCTCTTTTGCAACTCTTTCCATGACACTTCTTTCGATTTGCTGTTTTTTTCCATCTGTTTAAATTTATCCCGTAAATGTAGCTAATATAACAGATTTAAAGGTAAGAACAAATTACTTTAACAGCCTACCACAACCAACGTGATCGTGAGTAAATACTTTATGTTCCTAACTTGATTCAACTAGTTTAACATTTTAAAACAAAGGTATTCAACAAGCGAACATAGTATAGAGCTCGACTTCTATAATCTATAATAAGAATAGGAATCTATAATATTACTTGTGTATTATACAGCACAACAAGGACTTGTATAGCTAACGAGAACTACATCAGGTTTCAAGCTGCTTTACATATATAGCCTGCTCAATCAAATAAATACTGATGGCGGTGGTGATAAATTGACTTCAAACGATACAAAATCCTTACCAGGTCTGTTGATGACTTCGATGACTTATCTGTTAGTTCCTTGATTGTTCGCTGGTTTCCTTAAAACAAAGTTATAAACAACATCGCAAAATAAATTTCACAGAAAGGTAACAATTGCTGTTTGATATCTTAGAAAAGAACATGACTATATTCAAATCCCCATGACTATTTAAAAATCGGTTTATGTAGATAGATACACTTGTTAAACGTTTAAATGTCTGCTTTTTCTCTTCTTCGTTATTCATCTTTGAGAGTCAGTGACTCCCTATCTTAGTGCATTGTTATATTAATGAATAAAGTATGTCAGTAAGTGCTGTGTAGTTAATTAGATCACTGAACTTCTTTTATTTATTCTAAGTTGCAATCTGAAAGGCTTTGTAATAGTTTAATATTTTTGTTTTTAGTGCCACGGCTACAGCTTTCCAGCTATTTGCAGGGCAAGCTATTCAACTCCTGCATACAAAAGTTGTTGTTGATGTTTGGTAACAACACGTATCATAAAAACGTCATTCCCAATACCTTTCAGTTCCTCTTCATAACTGAGCAACTTTCTAGCAGAGAGAAAAAAAGATGCAAAGTTGCGTTCGATTTAACACGGTAAGTAAAGAAAGGATTCCTGCATTAGAAAAGAGGAAGATAAGGTCTACGTCTAACCTTTGTAATGAGGCGTTCTGCTCGCAAAGGGCCACCTCTCTTTCCTTTACATCCTTGTAATCCTTTAATAGAAACCGAATAACAACTCACTTCACCTGCTGCTAACGGTCATAAAAGAGAACAGGACAGTGACAGTCTCCTCAAAAAAACAACTGTACCTGCACTAACCAATCGGTGGGCTAAATATTGTGCTTACCTGTTCACACGCCATGCCGTTAAAGTTTTGTTATTGGTAACTACATGTGACCAGTTCCTTACTTGATTTCCGGTCTTGGGAAATACAAACAAAATAAATTGTCTACATCATTACCTCATTTAACCTTTTAATCGTGGCTTCTCTTTCCTTTAGAGCGCTCGTAAACTGAGATTTATTGTTTTGAAGTTCAACCTGAGTGAAAGACAAATTAAGAAAATGACAAAACTTCAGTAGCTCACAGTAACACAAAGGCCTGAAGTCTATAAAAGAGACTGAAGTGCAAGGACGGACGGTCGAACTGTCGCAACAACATTATCACACACGATTCTCTTCAGGGAATGTCAATCGTGGCCATTCCTTTTGAAAATCATGGAATGGAACAAATATAATTAGAAACTTTAGAGAATTAGCATCATCTTCTGACTTAGTTTTTTTTAAAAATTCAAGTAAAACACACCTGTAACACTTTTAACGTTTCTTTGGTTCTTTGTAACTCGTGGGAAGCAGTGGAACAATTACTTCTCTCGTTTTCAAAATTTTCTCTCTCTTCTACAACAGAAAATAATCACGGATCAAAGATGTCTTTTCACTCACGTTGACCAGCACAAAAGAGAATTACAGGATAAGAATGGTAACATGAAGGTGACCTTGGCAGTTAGGATTTTGTCAGTGAAGTCACTTCCTCACTCGCTGTCGAGCCTCAAATCTGGAAAACTAAGACACCTAGAAAGCTCAGACCCCTCCAAATCTGACTAGGAAACTCAGCCCCCACCAAAAAAATTCTGATAGGTCATGCTATTTATGTGAACGTTCACGTCAGTGATCAACCAGACCGCGATAAGATCGGAGTCAGCACCGTTAGATTCATGAAAAGGCTTTAGTTACTTGAAGGCCATCTGTATCGATGTAGATGGTACGATAAGCTATTTCATACTTACGTTGCAACTGTTTTTCTTTGAGCTCTAGACTTCTCTTTCTTTCGCGTGATTCCTCTTCATATTTTAGTTGATACCTGTAAGTAAAATGGTTAGCCATGGGAGTGAAATAGTAGCAGACTATCATTTCTAGTTGTGTACTTACTACAACATGTTTCAAGTTGTTGCAGTCATCTTATCTTTTTGTAACTGTTGTTCTTCCAGAAAAAGCGTACTCAACAAACTAGGAACCGGCAAAGGCCGCCTTGCGACAAGACCCAATGCCGTTTTAACAAAGTAGGCACCGCACAAGAACAACAGAACCTGGCGGTAATGTTTCACTAGGAAACGACCTGATGTTTACTGACCTGTCATCAGACAACAGTCACTGGAGTAAGTACAGTGGCGCTGTAAAACTAGACAAGCAAAAATGAACAATTTCAGTTGACACTGTTAAGGTGGCTCCTTCATTAATACTGGGGCACTTAACTGTGACAAATTTTCCTTCATAACTTTTTCGTTTTTAACGCAATGGCTGCAAAACTTTGCAAAGAACAACAGAAGCCATTCGGTAATAATATGAAATATTCCGATTTCACTCATGGAAAATATTTCTTGAGAAGTTAGCGTTTAAAAGGATCCTACTGTTCAAAAAAATACTAAAATAGCGTCTAGAAAAAATTTTGCTGATATTTTTTACTGAAATTTGTGGTATCGGCTTTTTTTGATGTAATAAATATACCAGAGAAATTTCAGAAAAATCGTTGGAGCAGAAGTCCGTAACTGTGAAAATTATGGAATTTCAGAAATATATTTCTATCAGGTAGAAGGAGCCACCAGTTCGAATTTTCGGGACATGCAAATAATTTCAATGTTTGCTAATTCTGAAAACAAAAGCTGATTTCCTATCGTGCTATTCTTTAAAAGGTACTTTTTAGTTTTAGAAGCACTATAAATTGCTCCAAACCTTGCTCTGACTTCGAATGACTTGTTCCACGACATTTTCAAAATATCCCTTAGTAGTTCTGGCTCAAACTCCTGCTTCATACATTTTGAGGTATTGCAATGCATCCTCAACGGCTTTTCCTGCTGTACGTTGCTTCCAATTCAAGAAAAAGGCATTGGGATTGTAAGCTACCTTGTATCGAAGCTCATATAGAACTGTCCAGCACATTTGTTTATGACCAGAGAATGAGCACGAGCGGCAGCTCTGCGAGGAGTTCGCACCTCAGGTAGGGGGGACGAACGATGATGCCCATGCCTGCGAACCGATCTTGCAGAGCAAAACATAATAATCAAGAAAAATACTACTCATTCACTGAAGGAAGGAGTGACAAAAATTTCAGAGTTGTAAATTTATTCACGGGCAGTATTTTTGCGATAATTTTATTTTACACTGTAATGTATTCGGTTCACAGGCATGGGCATAATTGTCGTTCGTCCCCCCTGGGTGAGGTGCGAATTCTTCGCAGAACTTCCACTCGTGCTCATTTTGTAGTCACAAACAAAGGTGCTGGACAGTTCTATCTGAGCTTCGATACGAGGTAGCGTCCATTCTCAATACCTTTTTCCTGAGATGGGAGCAACGAACAGCAGTAAAAATCGTTGAATGTGTATTGCAATACATCAAAATGTATGCAGCAAGCCAAAACTGCCAAGGGATATTTTAAAAATGGCGAGGAACAAGTCATTCTACTTCGGAGCAAGGTTTGAAGCAATTTATAGTGCTTCTAAAACTAAAAACTACGTTTTAAAGAATAGCGTGATCGGCTTTTGTTTTAAGAACTAGCAAACTTTGTATTTACTTGTCCCGAAAATTCGAACTGGTGCTCCTTCCACCTGATAGTAATTTATTTTTGAAACTCCAAAACAATTTCACAGCTGAATTATCAGCAACTTTTAGTTACAAACTTCGGCTCCAACGATTTTTCCGAAATTCCTGTCGCACATTTATTATATCAATTAAAGTCGATACCAGAAATTTCAGTAAAAAATATCAACAAATTTTTTTACTAGACGCGATTTTCTTTGAACAGTAGCGTCCTTTTAAGCGCTAATTTAGCAAAATATATTTACCGTCAATGAAATCGGAATATTTCGTATTATTGCCGAATGATATGTTGGTCTTTGCAAAGTTTCGCAGCCATCGCGTTAAAAACGAAAAAGTTATGACGAAAACTTCGTCACAGCTTAATGCGCCTGTATTAATGACGGAGCCACCTTCAGCAAAAGGTATTGCATGAAGAAGTTAATTACCTTTTAACTTCTTCGTCCAGTCGTCTATGATAGTTAGTCTCTGCATCTTCCAGAAGAGATTTCTTTATTTTCAGTTCCTCTGACAATACCTTAATCCTTTCTTCCTCAAGCTGCAAACTCCTACAATGAATTGCCATAAATATGAACCATACATATACCAAAGTACCAAGATACTTAAGGTAAGTTTCACTAAACGGAAATCAGTCACAGCAAAGTTTAAGGTACACCCACAATCCCCTGAACAGTCATTAATCAGACCAAAGATATGTCGCACCTGTAAAATGCAGGAAAATCCATTCAAGCGTTGCGCGATTAATTTAAGTCTTCTTCTGACCGGCACAAGAAATTCTACTTGACTGATCATAACCAAGGCAAAAACGCTGCTCGCAAGATTTCATCTTAGCTGATAACAATCAAAGATCATCTGAAATTTCGTGTTTTGCCTACTTTGTTTTCATCTGCTGTCTCAAGTCAAATTCTGATTCTCGCTCCTTAAGAGAGAGCATATCTTCCAGGAGTTTTTGCCGCTGAATGTAAGCTTCTTCTTCTTGAAGCTGTTACAACAAGTACAAATAATAAGCTAAGATTAGAACGATAACAGGATATCAACTTCAAAGGTTTAACTATAATATCAGTTACTGTTGAAGTTCGTTGTCATAAACATTTTTGTTATGTTTGATTGAGGTTTTTGTGTGACGTACTACTGTATTCTAAATTGGCATGAGCAGGTTCACATGATTCCCTGCTGCAAAGGACCTATTGAAGGTACCTTCATTCCTGCTCAAATGACGGACAAAATTTGGACGGAAAACACCGTTTTCAGAATAATTTTGGAAGCAATTTTTTTCAGCCGAACAATAGGGTCCTTTCGAAATTATTGGACGCGCGCTCCTGAGAACTAGGTACTTGCATGTAAACGAGGCTTAGAGGACAGCTGGGAAAATAAAAAAATAGAAATGCATTCACTGTCTTCACTGTAAGTTGAAATGCTCCAAGTTTTGCAAAAGTCATGGTGAATTTTTGTTCGGTAGCAAACTGCTCGAACAGTTCAAGGAATCGTCCGGATCTATCCTTTTTCTGTTTTCCTTCAGGGCATTTTAGAAGGCTATGGAAAAACTTCTGTAGACGTTGTGATCCCGAATTCCAAAATCAAAAAAACCCTCGGATTTGCAGCGCACACTTCGAGGCTTCATCCATCAAAAAGTCGCTTTGCGGAAGAAAAGAAGTTATTCCAGGTGAATTACCGAAATATTTTAATCCCTCGACCCACCAATGTCGTGTTTCTTCCCGTGAAAAGAGACTGGAGGACAGAAAGAGACGTGCTGTTGATGAAAAATGTCCTGAACCTCAAAAGAGAAGCCTTACCGAGGAAGACAAAGACATTTGTTTCTTAAGCGACGATGCAGCCCTTTTAGATCACAATTATTGCCACCTTCTTCCTAACGACAAAGGAACTCAAACGGACTTTCCTTACGAAGATCTAGAGGTTTTAACCAGTAAAATTGACGCTTTAAAACAAGAGAACGCCGAACTTAAATCAAAGTTATCAAACAAAAAACAATTGAAAAGAGAGCTCTTTGTGGATGATGTTTTGAAAGATGACGAGTCTGTCAAATTTTTTACGGGTATACCTAGCCTTGCTTGCTTTATGATGATATTTAATTTGCTCAAGCCGTTTGCAGAAAAACTTAAGTATTGGGACAAAAACAAAGAAAAAAAAGTAAGCTATCAAAAAGATTCAAGTAAAAAAAAGCCTGGAAAGCAAAGATTATTGACCATTATGGAGGAATTTATCTTAACTTTGGTGAGACTCAGACTTGGGCTTTTAAGCAGACATCTTACAGATATCTTTGGAGTATCAGAAGGATCAGTTAGCAAAGTTTTCACAACGTGGATTTGCTTTTTATCTACAGTTTTTCGTGACATTCTTCTTAAATGGCCTTGTAAGGAAGAAATTAAGAAAAAGTTGCCAAGTTCTTTTAACAAATTTCCAAGCACTCGAATAATAATAGATTGCACAGAGATATTTTTGCAAAAGCCAACATCCCCTAGTGCCCAGAGAGCTACATGGAGTAACTATAAACAGCACAATACCATGAAAGCACTGGTGGGAATCACTCCAACAGGTTACTTCTCCTTTGTTTCTAAACTATGGACTGGAAATGTCAGTGACAGATACATTACAGAAAGAAGTGGTCTACTGGACAAACTTGAAGAGGGGGATTCTGTTATGGCCGACAAGGGGTTCAACATCAGAGATCTGCTTACAAGAAAGAAAGTTGCACTTAATATCCCACCACTTTGCAAAGGTACCTTTCCAATAAAGGGAGCTAATGGGGTAGGGGTGGAAGAGGGTATGCTAAGATAAAAGAGAAGGTCTCCCTGGACAAAGTAAAAAAAAAAAAAAAAAAAAAAACCCAGATATAACAGCATCCATTACTTGTTGCTTGTAAAAAGGATCTTTCTAACTAAACAGGAGAAGTTTCTTAGGAATATTTTTTATATTATAGGGTTAAGTTGAACTGCTCAAAGATAAAGGTAGTCTCTACTAACTTCCAAACATGTCTGCATAGCAGGGGTGGATCCAGAAAATTCAGAAAGAGCTGGTGTGAGGCAGTGGTTTGCCACTTCCACCCATCCAATAATTTAGTACAGGTTTTGTTTGGAAAAAAGGTTTCCAAAAAAGCAAGTACTTTACTATCAGTACCTTTTGAATTGGCATTTACTTCATTCAAAATCCTTTTTTCTCCTCTTACACAGGAAAGCAACTTTCAAAAAAGGCAGTAAAATCTACCCGTACCATTGCAAGTGTTCGGATCCACGTTGAACGTGCTATTGGACGTCTTAAGGACTTTAGAATTCTACAAGGGAACTTCCTTCTTCAAATGCTACCCACTGCAGACAATATTCTAAGTGTTTGTGCTGCTCTGTGTAATTTGCTACCACCACTGGCCAAATGACTGACGCATTTGTCCAGAGAGCAGAAAAGCAGACCTACTTAGTGTATGTAAATGGTAAATGAAACATGTATTAAACGTATCCAGAGACAGATCAATAAAATTATGTGGTATCTAATCCAGCACAGACAAAAAACACTATTAATTTTAAGCACCTTCACTTTTACAATCAGCATCTAACGGCAGTCACTCTATAATGACTTAAGTATGTCATGGTGGAGTAGTTCCTGAACTATATACTCCACGAAGAAGTTTCTCAGCTTTTGGAGCATTTCATTCCACAAATCACTATCAAACTTAACGTTTACAATCAATATTCCTTTGAGGGTATATATAACTAGATCACAGCGATGAATCCCTGTTATCCCCATCAGTCCCTGGATTTGGTAGTTCCATTTGGTTTCTTTTTTAATTTCATACTTGCCATCCACAAGCATGAGGTTCTCCTCAGCTGCAACATGTGGAGGGAGATTTCTTTTTGCATACATGCTTTTAACTTCAATTAACTTCTTTTGGCAGCAAGCACAAATCCTTATACCATCAGGACTGGCTCCTAAGAAGGGCCATAATGTGTTTACAATGAGTCCACTTTTTTCTATTGACAACTTTTCATGATTTTTGTTCTGTTTTTTTATGTAAAGACTAAGTGCTCGCTTTTCTTTTTCATGCCCCCATGTCAACTGTCGTGGCATGGCATCTTCAGCAATTGGACAGTAATTCATGAGATGTTTAATAGTGTTTCTTCTGTCTGTGCTCTCTCTAAGGTGGCACAGAGTGTAAAATGAGGAAGCTGTAATT
>NC_133209.1:11873146-11998146 GCF_958299795.1 Porites lutea
TGTTAATTTTTAGTTTTTCAATGCCGGATAACACAATTATAAAGAGCATTTTTAAGCACTATGGCATTTTAAACAACCCCAGAATGATATAGAAGTGGAAGGGTAAACTGTCTTCAAGATGCAAACACACTATGTGCAAAAGTCCCTGTTTAGTTTGTCGGGAAGAATATACTTCCTTTCCGTGGTTTTTCATTCAGAACTTGAGAATTGCCTAATCGCAAGTAATGGATGGGTCCATAGAGCTGCTATTATTTAAGTTTAACTTTTTTAACAAGGAGGTAACAAACCACAGGGAACTGAGGCTCAAATTTCAAGTGCACCCATAAAAGTGAGATTATAAAATTAACTAACGAGACCATTTAACCATTTGTACATAACACAGAGGTTCCAGCATTCTAACTATTAGACAAGGAGTAGAAGCAATAGGACTATTATAAAAGGATACTTGTAGTATGCCTTGAGGTGGTGGAGATGGCTGCAGCCAAGTATGAAGAGTTTAGCATGCTGCTGGGGATCCTCTCATACATTATGTATCACAGATTAATGAGAAGCGGAAGTAGCAAATAGGTTTTTTAGCTACTTCTCTAGTATTGGTCCCAACCTCGCAAAGAAGATACAGCCTCCTCCTTGTTCACATAAAGATTTTCTATCTGGATCATTTCGAGAGTCAATCTTTTTTAGCCCAACAACAGAGGATGAAATTATTACCATTGCTCAATCTTTTGCTTCCGGGAAAGCGGCTGGATACGATAATATTCCAATGTCTATAATTAAGGAATCCATTCAAATCATTTCGGGACCTCTGGCTCACATTATGAATTTATCGATCGCTCATGGCGTTGTACCAGATCAAATGAAAATAGCTCGTGTGGTACCACTGTTTAAAGCTGATGACCAGTCACTATTCACCAACTATAGGCCTGTCTCGGTTCTACCAAGCTTTTCAAAATTTCTAGAGAGAATCATCTATAATCGCTTGTATGATTATTTAACTAATTTACATATTCTTTGTGATAACCAGTTCGGCTTCAGGAAAAACCACTCTACGACGCTTGCCTTGATTGATTTGCATGAAAAAATTTCATCTGCTATTGATCATGGTGAATTAGCGGTTGGTGTCTTTTTAGATCTCTCGAAAGCTTTCGATACAGTCAATCATTCCATCTTATTTGATAAACTTGAACACTATGGTATACGTGGCTTGGCTCTCAAATGGATTAAGAGCTATTTTTCCAACAGACTTCAATTTGTAGAATACAATGGTTATGTTTCGTATCGTGCTAATATCATGTGTGGCGTTCCCCAAGGTTCAATACTAGGGCCTTTGTTTTTTCTGCTCTACATCAACGATATAATCAACACGTCAACAATATTACAACTGATATTATTTGCTGATGATACAAACGTATTTGTGTCTCACAAGGATAAAGACTGCCTTACTAATATACTGAACGCTGAGCTAAATAAGTTGTCAATATGGTTTAGAGCTAACAGGCTTTCATTAAACTTGAAAAAAACCAAATTCATTGTATTTAAACCATCTCAAAAGCGTACAAATCAAACTATTCAACTTTTAATTAATAATCAAAAAATTGATCAAGTAAAAGAAACAGTTTTCTTGGGAGTAATCATGGATGAAAATTTAAATTGGAAATCTGAAATCTCACATGTCGCCAATAAAGTTTCTAAATGCACAGGAATTATTCGTAAATCTAGTTTCTATTTATCCACGAAAACCTTACGAACACTATATTTTTCTCTAGTCTATCCATACCTTTTTTATTGCAACTTAGTTTGGGCCTCTACTTACAGAACTAACCTTATTCGTCTTGAGATTTTACAGAAACGAGTGATCAGAACTATAGCTAAAACAACTTTCGATGCACATACTGATCCAATCTTTCAAAATCTTGGTATCTTAAAATTTCATGACATATACTTAATACAACTAGGCTTATTCATGTACTCCTATCAAAACCATACTCTACCTTTAAAATTTCATTGTAAATTTACCTTACAAAGTCAAATTCATTCGTATAATACAAGAAACTCGTGTAAATTTCGTCTGCCTTTCTGTCGTACTCGAACCAAACAATTTTCCGTTTTTTATCAAGGACCTAAATTTTACAACACCTTAAACACCAACATCATCAACGCTTCCTCACCTTTCTCCTTTAAAAGAGCACTTAAGGCATTTATTTGTAATAATTATTAGTATACTCCAACAAAAATTTTGGGAAAAAGCCTTTTAATATTCAACATTTGTAAACTTCCGTAATATTGATTAGTTTAATTTTTCACCTCATATTATGTTGTATCCGTCGCCGTAATTTTTATACTATCTTCGAAAAATTGTAATTGAGGAGGCCTAATTAACATAAGCTCTATAGTTTCTTTTAGGCCTCCTCGCCATCTCTTCCTACATTTTTTTTTTTTTTTTTTGGCATCTTTTTGTAATTATCGTAATCGTGTGGCAAATAAATAAAATACCTAAATACCTAAAATACCTAAGCCCATACATCACTAACATACCCAGATGAGTAGTAGTTTTTGCAGCCAGCTCCTATGCCATTACAACTATCCAATTACAAAATGCCAGGCTTCTGACTGGTTTTGTCCAGGTGAGCTTACTGGAGACATCAAGCTGAGTTTCTTTTGAGAGGGCAATAAATTATGAGCGAAGGTACATTTGTAACCTCTTGCCACACAGGGTGAGTTGGCCACAAGGAGAGGTCTCTTGCTAGCATGTTTGTTGATATTCTTAATGCTTCGTGTAAATAAGAGCCTCCTGGTATTTGGCTCTATGAAAGAGTGCACTGACAGACGTTACACGTACAGTTACACTGTCAGATGTTGCTTCTCCTTCCTAATACTTTATGTCTATGTTACAGGTCAAAATTAAATTCAGGTTGATTCAACCTGGGTTGATTCTCAATTTCCTTTGTCTCCTAGCCCTAATTATTCATGAATCTGGGCTAGCAGACAAACGAAATTGAGAATCAACCTAAGATAAAAAATTTTAACCAGAATTTAATTTTGACCTCTAACATCTACATTGAATTGAACAATACACAATTTGGAGTCAAATCACTACTCTTTAGCAGTCTATTGCTACAATTCAGCCTCTTATTTTCCCGCACCGCACCACAATACAAAATAAGTAGTCACCTGTTTTCTGACATTTTGGACTTCCCTTTGATGTTTTTCTTTCTCCTCAAGCCTCACTCGAGCTATTTCTGTAGCCTTTAGGTACTCAAGCTGTTAATAGCACACTTTCATCAGTTAACTAGGGCAAATGTCAAAAAAAACTTGTGGAAGGAATACTATCAAAAACCATTACAAGTAAACATATCTAGGAATTGAGATTTTCGGGTCAGGGAGGGATCAAGGGGCAAGCCAAAAGTTCTGTGAGGATCAGATGTCATTATTTCATCTGTATCATTGTCAGTACATTCAATAATTTTTTTTAACATCCGCGCAATGGGGGGTTATATAATTTAAGACCCAACCTCTGACCTAAAAATTCTCACCCCTACTTCACGGACCAAACAGAATCCTGGTACATGTCCCTTTTTTTGAAATACTTCAAAATTAAGCTCATGGATAGTAGCTAAGCTTAAATTACAACTTCAGAGTATATACATGAATCAATGTCTTATTAAGCACTGGTCCATCACCTCCTCATCCAACATTTTCTTCTTTTTCTGTTCCCACTGCCTGTGTAATTCCAACAAACGATTTTCCATGTGTGAACTCCATTTCTGGTTTTCTCTCTGAAGATTCTTTGTATACTGCTTTTCAACATTTTGAAGTTGATCTTCTACCAACAGAAACATAACTTTGCTATTATTATAATAACAATAACAATAATTATATTAATAATAATAATAATAATAATGATAACAATGATACAGCTGATAACAAAAAGGTTCTTATGGCACATTTAAAAAATCTCACTGCACTTACAATAACGGTATAAGACGGAATCCATTAGGAAATTGAGTAATTTTAATTTTCAGAGGAAAAAATCTTTTACCAGAATATTTTAATCCATATCACATTCTTTTTTACACTTTTCAAGGGCTTTAATTACCTGTAATAACACCAAAGACAATTTCTAACAGGAGCCCAAGAAAATAAATTTCAAATTTCATAGGAATTGAGAAAACACAGATAAAATCATCATGCATAAGATTTTATTTTGTGAAATTTGAGGCTTTTAAAGTTTGTTTTCTTGGGCTCCAATAAAAACCTTTTCTTTGGACCTCGTTATTTGATACAACTTATTACATTTATAGCCATTGAAAAGTGTGAAAAACAATTGTAATATGCCTTCTGGTACAAGGTTTTTGTCCACCGAAAATTAAAATTACTCAATTCCCAAATGAATTGCATTATAATTTGTTACTGTGAAACTGAAAAAAAATAAATTAACATGAATGGCAAAGGTATTTCTGGAATGTCAGCTACTGTATTCCTTGGAAAAAGCCAATAAAGCTTGAGAAAACTATACCCTGGGCAACAACGCTAACAGAGTTGTGGTTCTGTGGTGAGCTTATTATGTGTCCTGGTCTTTCTTGTGACTGGTCCACTAGCAATCAACATTTCTGAAATATTTGACATGTTTACGATTTTCTGATTTTGACAGTTATTTAACTATGTGTAGTACTTAGTCTACACCTCGATTTCAAAGAACAGACTAGCTGGTTTAGTTTATCCACTCATTCAAAACTAATTCTTCATAACTACCTAGTAGTTGTAACCAAAGACGTTTGCTTTAATTTATTTTTGGGCATAAAACAGGAACCACTGACATCAGGCAAAGACAATGACAAGGTGGCTCAGGTGTTTTGGCAGCAGAATGGCAGAACATGTTTTGAAAAGTATCTCCAAGAGAAAAAAACAGAGGTCGACATGAATTTTTTAAGTTGGTTGCCCAAAACATTCCGTACAAACAAATTCAATACAGCTAAATCTGCCAAAACTTAATATTCTTAACATCCTTAAATTCACGTTCAAAGTTATTAGGGGATAAATGAGGATGATATTCTATACAAATATTTTTACACACTTACTCGCCAAATTGAAATAGATTGGAACTCACAAGGCTGCTGCCTAATGGGTGCCTACATACGCTTTTACCATTGGGCGACCAAAATTTCAAATGGGGAGCCCAAACAGGCACCTAACACTTATCATTCTCAGGCTAACTTCCAGTGAACAAACAACAAACCCTGGTCATTCTGCCCTTTGGAAACGAAAACGGAAAACGTTTAGTTGTCAGCAGTAGGCAAAAAAATATTTCTGCCAACAAAAGGTAAACAAAGAAGCACTTTTGTCTTGAAATTCACTTACTGTGACTTTCGCTGCAGTGCAGTTGAAGTTTCTCGTCTGAAAATGGCCTTGAATGAATTTATAATTTATAACAGTCCTCAAAAAAGCTTTGACACCAAAATAATGAATTTTCCCCCAGCATTAGAAGCGTTAGGTAGCTAAATTGCATGAAGTAAAAACTGATAAAAAGTCGCAATCTGTAGAAAAGCAGGAGGTTTCAAATTACAAGTGACATTACTTTTGCAAGTTTGTAGCATTTTCTATCTTGCTACAAACACAAAAGGTACACTCGGAGGTTTCTTATCATTTATTCAGCACTATCTGCCTACCTATTTTTTCCTGCACGTTTTGTAGTAACTTTTGAAAGGCTCACAAAAAAAATTCCAGTTTTTGAAAATGAATTGCGGTGGCTATTCAATATCATTATTTCAATCTCTTTAATTTATGCAGTCACGCACGACGCACATAAATACAAACCTTCACAACCATAAAAACAGTTTTGATGGTTCAAAAGATAGACTTGATAGAAAAATACTGAGTCATGTTAACCTACAACTTTCACAGAAATTTCAGTTGCCTGATTGGGCAACTGGGATCCTTAAATTATTGCCCAGATGAAATTTTTAGTTGCCCCGGGCAATCGAGCAGCCATTAATAATGTCTAGCCCTGAAAAAGCAACTGTTCATATCCTGGACTGCAATGAAGGAACAGGCAAATTTTTTAAAGAAAGGAATTCTACAAAGAAGAGATAAGGGATGCTTTGAGCTTTACTTTAGTAAGACTATTAATTACAACTAAAATGAAAGTACAATAAATATTTAAGAAAGTATAAACATAATAAACAGCTTAACTGTAGATCACCATTGAAGCACTGTAGCCTAGATTACCCCTGCCCCCCTTCCTTAGGGACAACTGCAAGAGAATTATTGCATGACATGATACTTAACTTGATTATGAAGGGTTGTGTTGATAAACAAACACTCACCACTGCACCATTCCATATCACATCATTTTCTTGTTCTGATAATAAATCTTAAATTTTTATTTTCTAGAAATCTGACCTACCCATTGAGGATTGTCCCTGTAAGATTGTTTGAACTGCTTTTGAATTCTTTTCACAACTGTGTGACCATGCCAGATGACTTAATAACTCTGTAAGTAAACCTGCAAATATTTTAAAAAGAAGATCCTTAAGAGAAACACTTGAATAAAGCAAACAATAACTATTTTAACTTAAGTGAAAAATTAATGTTTAGTCCCAAACACCACTTGTTGCTGTCCCTCAAACCACTGAATTTCAGTTGTGTGTGTCTATTCTTCCTCAGTCATTATGATAAATAGTATCTTGACTATACATTTTAAATCTAAACTGAGCTAGATTTTTTTTCTAATTTTAGAGTGTTTTATTCTGATGATAAAACAAATCTGCTGTGCATTGGTTGTCATTGCTCCCAATGAAGTATGAGGATTGTTATGTTTTAGATAAATTCATTACTATATTAAACAAAATTAAATTCATTACTATATTAAACAAAGATAACCAAACTATTTTTATTCAGTTATTGTTAAAACAAATGATTAAGTAATGTAAAATACCTTTTGATGGTGTATTCTTGTCCAACATCATTTCCTCGAAACAAAACATAATGAAAAATTATAGTCAGTCCTATTAACTTAAAAGCTTAAGGAACCCCGGACAAGTTACAGTTTTAACAGTTTACAGTGTTTACAGTTTTAATAACATCACTACGTAATTGACCAATCAGATCAATAACCAGAGTACAAGGCCATCAACTGACGTGATACAACTCACTTTGACTCTGAAGATGACTACCGCACAGGTTGTCGAAACGTCAGTCACTGTCAACAACAACATTCCTATTCAGGACTACGTTCACCAGGACGATCAAACTCAACCTACTTTTGAAATGACTCCTGGGTTCAAACCTTTCACAAACAACAATATTATTACATTATTTTCTATCATTTTTAGATTTCTGCATTGTTATTATTTTTATTAATACAGCTGTATTTATTATTTAGGAGGTAATCGGCTCCTGTTTAGGACTATATAATAATATGACATAAACAAGCAAGGCATTCACCATGTGCTGGTAGAGTTGTGAACCAGCAGTGATCTTCAATATGAGAAGGATATCCTTCACTGTTAGCACCTGTCACAATGAAAACATATCTTTGTTTGTAGAAAAAAAATAATGTTCTTCAATAAGATTTTAGAAAAAGTTAAGAGTGTTTACCTTGCTTTCTTGTAAACCACTTTCCGGAAGGAACACAGATAAAGAATATTCATATTTACATCTCTTTAAATGGTCAGCAACCAAGCTGTTAGCTGCAAGCTCACACAAGTTCTCTGTAACTGTTGATTTATCTTGTCCTGTTAAACCACCATGCAATGCATGTGCAGACGTCTCCTGAAGCTCTGCTATCAGACGATTTCTAAGCTGAGACTTAAAAAAGAAGAAAAAAATAAATATTGAATTGATGAATATTTGTATTTCACTTACAACAAGAACACTCTTACATTCAGTCTTGCTCGCTTGGAATTAGAAATGAGGAGGCGATTAATAATTATACATGAAACAGGATTTACTTGTTTAAGGTTTTTTATTTACTTCCTACTTTAGCGACATCCAGTATTCTTCAGGATATTTACTTTTTATTGGCATTACAAATACACAAAAATGCTCATCACAAGACCATTTGCATACAACGAAAGTTAACAATTACACCCGACCACCGCAGTTTTGCTAATCAAAATTTCTATTTTTTTGACCACTCAGTTGTGTTCACATGTTCCATAGTAATCAACGCTTTCAAGCGATAGAATTCGTGGACCAACACGTTTCAGAAAAGCTCTAAATTTAATATTTCCTAAGCTTTCTTTGCAAAACATGCATGGCTTCAGTCACGCAATGATTCTTATTCCCAGTTTCCAGGTCTCCGCTAGGAACACTTGGTACAATGACCCCCCTTTTGTGTCATAAACATGAAGAAAAACGAGTCTCACTGATTATGCAAGGGTGACCAATAAACATCTGCTTATAAACCCTAGGCTTATACACTTTTGCAAGGGGTTTTGGGAGGTCTATAACCCGACTAAACATGGCGTTTCAAAACAAGCTACATAGCAGAGCTGATTAAAAAATTCCTTTGGAATTAACTC
The DNA here is from genome assembly GCF_958299795.1 of Porites lutea. Classification (NCBI taxonomy): domain Eukaryota; kingdom Metazoa; phylum Cnidaria; class Anthozoa; order Scleractinia; family Poritidae; genus Porites; species Porites lutea. The sequence continues at coordinate 11,881,666 of NC_133209.1, forward strand.
ACTTTTTAAAATTCAAAATGCCTTAAAAAGGCATTTATTTCAATACAAGCTAGAGGGGGGCTTATAGGAGGGGTGGGGGGGGGCTTATAACCACATGTATTTCTCGATTTACAAGTTGATGGGCCTATAATAACTAGGGGGGATTATACTTGGGGGATATGTGCAAGTTAACAGTATTGGAACTGGGGAGTAAAGAAAATGCAAAGGAGATCCTCGCAGTCATAGACTCCAGTTTGCAAAAATTGAACATTGCCAGAATTTGAACCCTGTCCTCTGCAAAAGTGTAGCTTTCTAACCAATTAAGCCAGCTAGCAAGCAAACTGGGAGCTGGTTATTAATTTGGTTCATCGCATTGCCAAGAGAGATGAAAATGAAATAATACATACATGAAAAAAATATAATATTGAATATGCAGTCTAAAGAAATAAATGCAAGGGAGATCCTCGCAGTTATAGACTCAACTTAGGCAGACGAGAGAAGAAAGCCTGAAAAATTTAGTCTTGCTGGGATTCAAAAAAGAAATCTGGAGTACGAAAACTGTAAGATGTTTGTTCTGGTTTTAGTTTTTTTTTTTTTTTTTTAAGTTCTACTACATAACAAAGTAACATTTTCATTTATTACATAGGGCCTCTATGGATAGCAGTTTTTACATTGAAATGAAGGTATCAATTCTATTCTATAACAAATATTATTATAAGAAAATGTGCAATGCAATGAATTACGTAAATATCACTAACTTAGTTTAAAACATGTATCAAAACAAACCAAATTTGTGTTTAAATAATATCTGATGTTTCATTTATTAAGTTTATAATAATATTTGAATGAAGAAATCCAACCTATCCCTGAGGGAGGGTAATAAATTGTAAAGAAATCATTCAAAAAAGTGCCTATCCACTAGCTTTCTTTTTTAGAGAAATCCCATTATTCCTTTGCCACCAGGCGGGCGTGTTTAAAAACGAAATGGCGAAATGACCTAAAATTATTCTGTCGGTGGAGTTATTGTGCACATTCTCGACCTTGAGCAGGCATAAGATTAGAAGGCTTTGGTGAAGAGATTGTTGTCTCGGAAAGCTTGGGTGATGTGCGTGTACAAATTCATCATCATATGCGCCGATTTAGCTCTTCCGTGGGAAATCAACTGCAGTTTGCGCAGAGATGTTGAGATGGTGGAGCGTATTACAAAGCAAAGCTACCATCAACTTTAACGTATGTGAGGATAAAGAAGAAAAAATTTCAAAGTAAAAAAAAAATGGCAACAGTTCTACAAATAAAAAGGGTATATAACTTTGTGCAAGTCTATCCTAATTATTAGCAGGGTATTGCCTGATCTGATTTGCTTGATAAAATTTGTTTGCACTCAAAGTATACAGAAGCAACAACTATAATGTGAAATTTGCTCCATTGCAATTGCCACTAAATGGCTTTAAATCAAGATGGCATGCACTTTGTCCTTTATCCTAAACAATGTAATAGAATTGAGGGTGTTGTCCTAAACAGGGCATGCATTAAAGGATTTTTTGTCCTAAACTGGGTCAGGTTTCAAACCCTCAGTGGCTTACCTATACCCAAATATTGGTCGAGTACTTCCCCTCTAGTGTCTTTATTTAACTTTAGAGTTACTAGTACTTCAGTGCATTCAGCTGGATTAATTTTACTTCAAGCTTTAGCTTTCTAAAGAATTAAGTAGTATGAAGACTTGTTTGCAGGATGTTAGTCTCACCGACAGTGATCAACAGATCTAAACATTACTAATGAAAGACTTGTAGCTTAAACTGAAGGAGCGTGCAAAGAAAGTAGTGTCCGATAGCATGGGGCTAGTGGATTTTGCTATTGGGCTAGTGAATTCTGTTTTTAACTTGCCCAACGGGCAAGTGATGTTTTCTGAGATATTCCAATAACAGAAGAACTATGAGATCAATTCTGCTTGTCAAAAAGCTTTTGGGGCTAGTTGAAATGACGTCTGGGCTAGTAAATGCTAGCTTGAGCTTACCCGAATGGCAAGCTGTAAAAAGGATTTTCTTTGCACCCTGCTGAAGCTACAGCAACTATGGTCACCACTGTCACTCATGCGATCAGACAAGATTATTCAGATCATGTATCTTTTGGGGGACTGTCGATTGATGTATCGGCCGACATCTCGGCCGACATCTCGGTTGACTGTCGACCGAGATGTCGGTCAAAAGTCGGTCGACAGTGGACTGAGTATCGACTGATGTGCAGCGACACTCGGTTGCTACAGTCTATTCGTCATTAGTAAAATCCAACTAGTGGTCTATTATCAATGCTGCGTTCTGATTGGTTGAGCTACTACTAGGCTATATGTTATAGCACACTAGTAGTGTAAGCACCGGCTTTTTGGTGGCAAAAAAAGGATTAAACTCTAGCTTTATACCAGCTAAAGTTGTTTTGTCTCGATATTTTTGACCAGCTAATTGGGCTATTGACTCAGAGCCCATTCGGGCTTAAGGAATAATTGTTAAATAGCCGGCAATAGTTGGCCATTTACTTTGCCAACAGATCATCAACATATCACAGACACTTTGCTGATGTAACAGCTAGTACCTTGTTTGAAATGTCAGTCAATGCATCGGTCAAGTTGCGGTCTAGTATCAGCCGACTGTCAGTCAAAGTCAGCGCATCTTGACCGATATGTGGCCGGCACTTGACCGCGGATCAATAGATTGTTCTGGGCAACCAGCCTCAGTTTCGAGAACAGAACAATCTCTTGATCCTTGACTGCTACAGTCTTTTGGTCGACAGACGGCCAAAACTGATATGCGTAACAAGAATTACTGTAGTGTCCACTGCATGTCAGCTGACTATCTTGTAACAAAGGGCAAAGCATTTGGGTAAAAACAATAGCAATTGTCGACCGATACATCACTGATACTCAAACAATGATTCACCAATATATTGCAGAAACTACCGATGCTATCTCGACCGGCTGTTGGTCGATCTGTCCACAGATACTCGACCAACAGGAAAACACCTCTGGGTCGATACTCGGATGACTGTGGGCCGCGAGTCAACCAAGTATCGGCCGACATAGTGGCCAATATATCTGTTGACAGTCGACCGAGATATCGGCCGATACATCGATCAACAGTCCCCCAAAAGGTACATGATCTGATTATTCTTTGGGGCCTCATACAATCCATCTTGCTTTTCTTGCGATAAGTAAGTCTTTGAACTGAAGCATGATGTTTTGTAATTCGTCTGTTGGCAATTACTTTTGAATTAGCTTTGCAACTTTCTAATCCAGATAGAAATAATAATAGATAGAAACTGATCATCGGTAAGTTTACCAATTCATCGATGTACTAGATAGTACTCAACATTATTGTCGATTGACAGGTCAATTTAATCATAGTAAAAAACGTGAGCTATCTCGAAAGAAAAATGGTGAAAGCTGTTCCTGAGCAGCTGCCTCCTCCACAGGCTTTCGCAAGGCTTAGTGGGGAGCACAGAACAAGCAAGAAGCGTGAAAGCTGAAGAAAAGCAAGAACTGAAAAGTTGACTCCAATATCCTCCAAAAAGTGATTCAAGTGACTGGGGACTAATGATGGTGGTGATGATGATAATGATAAATGATAATGATGACAATGATGATAATGAGAATGAAAACAATCTGTGATATTATAAAAGCAGGATAAAATTAACGGTAATAATGATAGTGTAGATAGAGCTGGTTACTGCACAAAGTAAAGGACATGACAGTTTATGTATACCATAGGAGGGAGGCCAGAGGATTTTTTTTTTTTGAAGGGAAAAGGGGGGGATGGTAAAAATTTCTGAAGGCAGGAAGGGGGAATGCCAATTTTTTTTAGATGCCATTGAAAGATTACGAGCATTTGTAACTTTATTGATAAACCATTAGAGAAGTGAAGTTCCTTATTTTCTAGTTCAATGATGAAGGAACTTAATCTTTCAATGGCATCTAAAAAGAATTGGCATCGCTCCTTCCTGCCTTCAGAAAGTTTTACCATCCCCCCCTTTTCCCTTCAAAAAATCCTCGGTGTAAAACCTGTGAAGTTTTTCTTTGTTTTCAAGCTATTATTTTCCTTGGCCCTGTTGTGTTGACTTCTCACTGGCTTCTTTGTATTAATATTGTTTTACATCACTCGTGAGGTTCACAGCTTTTTACACAGAGTATGAGCCCAAAGTTACATAAATGATATCACCCACTGTACTCTAGCTAAGGCTGTCAGGTCATAAACATCAGGAGCAGCTATTACCTTGCATTATAACTCACTGTGATTATATAACCACAATATATAAGCCATATATCACAGAAGAGGATAGGACAGAATGATGTTTGATTGAACAGGGCTTATACTATGAGGGTGCCAATGGGGTTAACGTAACCTCTTCAAGACAGTGACCACAAACATGTTCAGAGGCAGCAACAATATACTAAAATTACACTGCAAGCAAAACCGATGACAAGTGGGAACACCCACTGCCGATGTTTCAAAAAGAGATGAGGAGATCAGGCATACAATAGACAGCAACGATAGACAGCAAGAGTTACATGATCTGTACAATGCACGTCAAGAATATCTTTCCAATGGACTGAGGACAGCCGATCAGCTTTTACACCATGAGCAACAATGGGTTTTACAGTAAGCCTTAGAACACCAACAATGCGTGACATGTAGGGAAGCATTACATTTGTGAACAAAATCCTTACTGAACAAAATTTTCATTTATAATCCACATTACATTTACTTCCTCAAAACCATCCCAAGTAAAATATATATCTATGTATAGCAGCCTCATACATAAACACAGCTGTCTGTATTATTGCTGGCCTCCTATTTTCGATTCTGTTTCGAAAAGAACATCTGTATTTCGGACCTCCTCACAATTCAGTGTGTGACATGTGCAACCATGCAAACCTCGAAAACCGAAAACCTCGTCTGATTAGCATTTCAAAGGACGTTTTACTCAAAAACGAGGTTAGACGGGCATATTACCATACGAGAGAAGAGCGTATTGGCACACTCTACTTTTTTAAAAACGAAGTTTTTAAAGTGTGCAAATAAAACGTAAGAAAATATTTAGACTTCAACTACCTTCAGGGTCTCCAATACTCCACGACTTTGAAATGTTTGCAAAAGACTCTTCTTGAACTCTTCGTGCGACAATTCAGTCATTTCAAAGTAAATAGCGTAAAAGGTTATTTCAAAGATGGCGGGATGGGACGAAGATTCGCCGACCTCATCCCCAGGGGCTTCTCGGTTTCCATGGAAAAAGAAAAGAGGGGCCTTGGGGACGAGGAATAGGAAATCACCACAGGCCAACCAGGCTCACAAGAGCCTCGAAGCAAAAATATACGGATTTGTTAATTGTATCACTGAGTAAACCGGTCTTACAAGCCGAGACAACGTGTTTGAAATAACACAATATATATATCGTATACCTTAATCGTATACCAGCTTTTCCTCATAGCGCATACGTATTGGTTTGTTAATCCAGGCCGGAATGTTTTGTACGTGTGTTGTTGAGTTGTCGACTTTAGAGCTCGACTCACAAAAAAATTGCAGAGCCGATAATTGGAAACCTTGCTTGAACGAAAAGACTACAACATGGGCGCCATTCAGCCCTTTGACACAATTGTAAGGGTAAAATAAAACACGAGCTTAAAGGTGAAAGGTGTAATCAAGGGAAGGCGTGTAGGCGAGTACTTGGCATACGTGGTATGATTCTCTTCAACGCTAACCCGATATCCCGAAGACTTTCCTTCCCCAACGACATCACAATTATCCCACTAGAGCTCATTAAATCTAATAGAGACAGTGTACGAAAAGCTAGAGAAGCATACCTCATCGGTTTTTGTAGTTATCACGTGCATTCTAGACCTTGAGCAGCCATAAGATTTGAAGGCTCGTGTTTACAAAGCTTGGGTGATGTGCGCGCGCAAGCTCATCATATGCGCTGAAAATAGCCCTTCCGTGGGGAAATCAACTGCAGTGTCAGCAGAGACGTCGAGATGGCGGAGCGTATAACAAATTGAAGCTACCGTCATCTTTAACGAACGAGAGGATGAAGAAGTAAAAGCAAAAAAAAGTTGCTAACAGTTCTACAAATAAACAGGGTATACTCTTGGGTAATAATCATTCATTACATTCAGGCAAAATGGGAAAAGTGAGCGGGGACGGGGGAGGGGGGAGAGGTAGAGGTTATGACATTTTTTGAAGGTGCTGTTTTTGTTGCGAGTATCCATCAGATGAGGTCTATTTCCTTTACTTAATTGTGGTATGATCAGCTATTGAACTGTCGTCCTTGAAGTCAAGGGGTCTAATTCACTATTAACCAATTACTCAGACAAAAAGGTAATAATAAAGTCATTAAATAGTAATTGAAACAAATTTTGGCGGGAAAGAAACGCGCCTTGATTGATTGTGTTTTTCACTGCTAGAGGACTACTTTTAGTAGTTTTGTAGTAGTGAAGCCAATGATCGATAACATTAGAAACAGGAACCTGTGAATTTTACTAAACAAGATTTGAAAAACAAATTTCTTCAGCTTTAACAATGTCAGTGAAATGAATTATAGAGAAAGTGCTTTTAAACTGCAATGAACCTGAACTGTTTACAGGTACACAGTATATAGAAATGAGAAATTTCGCTTGGTAAAGAGCAAGAAATTCTTTTACAATACTGCTATATTTAGCCGTTATCATGACCATCTGACATAATAGCCGCCGAGGTACACAGCTCGGTAAGTTTAATTGGAAAAGAGTTATTTTCTTTTAATTTAGCCTGTGAACAGGCTCTCTGTTTGGGGAAAGGGTAAAAAAATCGCTAGGAGAGGGAAAGGGGGAGAGCCTGTAGACAAACAATTGGGACCGCTATTCCGCCCTCCTGATGCAATTGCTGATCATCTATCAGCAAGATCGTTACTTGTCACTTTGATATGTTTTAGTTCAATCTCTTCCTTGGTTTAAATTTTATTTCCCTTTGTTTTAGGGTATGGTAATGTATGATAATGAGTTGAAGCAATGAAAAATTAAATTTAAACCAAGGATAAAATTGAACCACAAAAGATACATACCAACCGAATGTAATCAATTAGGCGTGTAAAAAGGGGTTCAGGAGGTTGGTAACACACGACTTACCTCGTGCCAACATGCTTTTACCCTTTCCCAAACAGACAGCCTGTTCACAGGCTACTTTTAATTAACTAACGCAGAGCACGACACTCGGTGGGTTATAAAATTTTGTTTGATATGGTACAAAAGCTTCGCGATTCTTCACAGCGAATGCAACGTGACAAAAACAATTGCCAGTCAGCGAAGAATAACGGCCTTGAGGCAGAGTCGTACACACATTTTCCCAACACCAAGACTTCGATTAATACAACCTAGCAGAGACCTGAATAACATTGCTACGTATTACACGATACTCAGCTTATAAACCATGCACACAGCCTAGCCCCTAGGTGTTCTCGGCGCAGGTCAATCCTGGACTCTACCGTGAGCTGTGACGTCACCGACAGAGACTCAAGAGAGAACGACTAGGCTTGTGTCTGTGTTAGTTTGACACTTAAATAAAGGTATTGATTGTTTGATTGATTGATTGATTTCGCCATTTCGCCGTTTCGTCATTTCGTCATTTCGTGTTTTAAACATGCCCGAGAAGATAATGACCGATGAAATTCCGGATTTTCATACCTTTCAGACCTCAATATTTTAGAACCTGCTGCTGTTCAGCGTATTCATAAAGCTCGTAAAAATGACTTACAAGAACTATTCAATTAGTGCCCACTTGAACTCGTGGCTGTTTCCTAGTGTCTTCAAATCTAAATATTATGTTACAAAAATGTCTGTTATGAATAAGTCAGTTGGCCGTAGCAACGCGTCCCCTAAATCCCCTTAAAGAAAGATTTAAAAGCGAGTGCGATATTTAAAATTCAGTTTTTTCTAGCAGTTGTGATGTAGAGAAGATTTGGTAAATAGAAACTGAAGACTGAGAGGCAATTCACGGAAGCGTAAGTCAGTAGATTTTTTGAGATTTTCCATCTTTCTCTGGAGAGAATTCCTCATGGCGATATTTGGCTTTTTTACAGCGAATTATTTAATCAATGTTTGTGATCTATGATGAAGAAAAAAGGGAGCGAGCACGATTTTCGACGCGTGAATGAACATGAAATGTTAGAAAAACTGAAAACTGAATATAAATGAGTCCACGAAGATCCAAGGAAGTCGTTAATTCTCGTTGTCGGTCATATTATTTTAAAATGACAACATCTTTGGAAAAGTACGGCTTGTGTTTGGAGAGAGAAAGCAAAGAATCCAGTGGTGCCCTCGGAGCTCATCTGTAACTGAGATCAACACTTCTGGAAATCTGCTTGGTTTCAAAGCAAACCTACTAAGAAACTTACAACTTTTCCTTGTATAACTTCTTTCAGTGAAGGACAAGGCTAAAATCATTATAAACATAAACTAAATACATTTACCAATAAAAACAATATGAACCACATTTGTAGCAAAATGTTAATCATACCGGAGAACTATCAGAACTAACGTTTTTCAAATTTTAGGATTTGATAAAATTAAAAAAACTAATAATAAAACGACGGAGTCAACTGGGATCCTAACTTAAAGGTCTATTAGCTAGTGCATCTGAAGCGAAGGACTTTAACAAGGTCTCTTTTTAGCTTTCAAAATCCGTTCTAGATGTCATTGAACTCAGTTTGTCTTTCTATTATTCATTATAATACAATATCGGGCGTCTGCGTAGTGGAAGTCCGAATTGTTTGATCACTAGCAGGGGCGGATCCAGGAATTTTTGATTGGGGGGTCCAAACTTTGGTTCAGAAAGGACGCCGTTGGCGCGGGAAATACTGCTTTGCGAGCAGAGGCGAATAGATCATAGGAGGGTACCGAAAAACAATTCAATTTTTGAATATCCCTGGAATTAAGATTATTGACAAAATGCAAGGCGCGTTTCATTAAAAAAAATCAGTCATTTATTTTGCTCGCTAATTTGTCAGCTGCAGAGGCTGTCTGATGTATTTTAAAGTAAGTATTCAAGTACTTTTTAATTCCAAGACCTTTCAGTACTTTCATATGTCAATACCGCAGGCACCTTGTACTCTAGAAACCTGTTTCCCTTCAAGGTCCTTAACTATTTATTATATTAAACCTTCACTTCCTTTTATTTTAGTTTGCACTGTATGTTGTGTTGTACCTGGCTGCATTGCAGTTTGTTGGTCGCTCAAAATCAGTGTTTTTAACTTTTAACATATTATTTTGCACTGTATATTTGTGTTGGATGTGGCTGCATTGCAGTTGTTAGTTGCTCAGTATCGGTGCTTTTTCTAACAATTAACTATTAACCTTTTTTTTATGCCTATAGCACTCTCATTTACACACACCCTCCCGCCCCACCGTACCCACTATTTTAATGGAGACTTGAGAACCTTTCATTAGGGATTCCATACCACACCTGCAATGCCACAAAGGTTGCTACAGAAATTTGTGCAAAGCTTTGGTATGGAAATGAGTGTCTACTCTCATGCAAATAAAAGTAGTTTTCACAAGCAACTTTAATTGAAGTCAAGCGAGGGTATTTGGAACTGGGAATGCGGGCCTATCGCCTCTGAAGCAGCTGTCATACCTCATCATCCAGCTGGAATTCAATCCTCTTTTGCAACTCTTTCCTCGACACTTCTTTCGACTTGCTATTTTTTTCCATCTGTTTAAATTTATCCCGTAAATGTAGCTAATATAACAGATTTAAAGGTAAGAACAAATTACTTTAACAACCTACCACAACCAAAGTGATCGTAAGCAAATACGTTATGTCCCTAGCTTGATTCAACTAGTTTAACATTTTAAAACAAAGGTGTTAAACAAGAGAACATAGTATAGAGCTCGACTTCTATAATCTATAATAAGAATAGGAATCTATACTACTTGTGTATTATACAGCACAACAAGAACGTGTATTGCTAACGAGAACTACATCAGGTTTCAAGCTGCTTTATATGTACAGCCTTCTTAATCAAATAAATATTATGATGGCGGTGGTGATAAATTGACTTCATACGATACAAAATCCTTACCAGTTCTGTTGATGACTTCGATAACTTATCTGTTAGTTCCTTGATTGTTTGCTGGTTTCCTTACAACAAAGAAATAAACAACATCGCAAAAGAAGACAAAGAACTTTCAAAGAAAGGTAACAATTGCTATTTGAAATCTTAGAAAATTATTTTAAAAAATCGATTTATTTACATTTACATATATCATCTTGCAACATGTCAGACATATTCGCAAGCTCCTAGCTAGTAGTATAGATTCCTATTCTTATTATAGATTATAGAAGTAAAAAGATTATAATAATGATAAACATTTTGAGCCAAAATGTACGTTTCTCAGTAGGATACGTTAATGGGCCCTTAACAGACCAACCTGTAAACTAAACTACGAGATGGCACCATGGTGTGTATCTGAGTTATTCAGGATCAAAAGAACACACCAACGCCTAAGAAATAGCCTACGTGGTGGGCGTTTGAAAGAGTAGGGAAAGGGAGTTTTAGCCGGCCCTTTCGCGCGCCTAAAACTGCCTTTCCCTTCCCTTTCAAACGCCTGCCACGCAGGCTACCTTAGGAACTGTGATTTTGAACCACCCCGCTTTGATACGGTGGGCAATGGAAGGCATTCGCTGCGCTATCAAGGACCTTTTATTCGGTCGAAGGTCAGTGGTGAGCTAAGAAACCTAACAAGCCTCAAAGCATTCAAGAAACATGTACGCGGTGTCGACCTTTCGAGCCATATACTGCTGTGACCTGTGTAAATTCTGAGTCGTGTACATTTGTAGATAGTTTTAGGTAAGATCATTAACTTAATAATCATGTAATTAGATTAGCGCTAGTGCTTAGAAAAGTGTCCCCAATTAGCCAACTGTTAAGCCAAATACATTATTATTATCATTATTATTATTTCCCTGCTTTTATTAGTAAGCAGTTTTTTTGAACAGATTACTGCCTCAGTAACATATTTTAGCTGTTTACTGTCCACAACTATAGCCCCGGATATCCTTCCAATAATGCCAAAATTTTTAGAGGTCAAGATATAAATAAAACGCTTTGGTCCAGGTGAAAATTTTCCAGAAAAAGAGGTCAATGTCCTGAGGTTCTGTCTGATCGAACTTTACCGTTTCAATTCCAAAAATTATCGTTACCACGCCCACTTCGAAACATAGATGCAGCTCTTCGATACGGTTGGAAACTTTCGCCTGACTTAAATTGATTTTACAGAACATCCCAGTTCACCGCTATGGCTGTTGTATTTATTTTCCTTGTAAGGTCAAACATGGGTGTAGTTAAGGTGACTCGACCCAGTTTTTTTGGGGGGGTGCCATCCTACTTTGAAGCTCTCTGGTATCCCCATATTTACTTTTATCGTAAGTCTAACACATAGAGTGGATAACATATAGATCAATCTACAATATAACATAAAATTTTTGGCAATCGGAGTAAATGTCACGTGGTTATAATGCCACGCCCCTTTGAGGTCTGAGTCGAAAATCTGCTGTTGCCTGCATTTTTTCGTGAAAATCTCTCGGCTACACATAGTGCGCATTAGTGCCTTGCGCTGAACAAAGTTTCACCAAAATCGCGAAGACCCAATTCGAGAAATTCAGCGGTTTCCAAATTTAGGTCATAATCTATACGAAAATGAAAAGCCAACTTAACAAGATTATATCTAATAAACTATGACATTTATCCCTTGATTTTGGGGATCTTTATAACAGATGGGTCCTTGCAAGTCAGCAAAAAACTTTAGGGCCTTGTAAATGCGCGCGATTTCGAGCAATGCAAACATATACAAATTATAGTTTTAGCTAGTTGTTGACATTTGTCAGCGTGAGAGTCCTTCTCACGAAAAAAGCATTTTCTTAAAAATTCGTCGTTTTTTTTCCTTCAAATTTTTTCAGGGCCACTATTGATTAACTAACTACCCGTATTCTGAATTTCATGATCATTGAAAAACTGTGACATTATCTTCTAAAAGCCAAAACTTGAGTAAACATTGAAGATTTTTAGCGTTTTGGCTGAGTTTGTGCTTTGGGAGTTTTCTATTGTTTCTAGTCTGTTCTTGTTCTTGTTCAGCACGCATGCAATGACCGCGCTTGGCTGACTTCCGAATGCTCACCGAGAATGATAATTTTGGTACGGTGAGACAGGCGATGGCGTGATACGTAGAGGTTTAACTCACCATTTTTAATCAATTCTCGTGCTTCTTGTGCCTTTACAAAAAAAATCAAGAAATGCTACACACTGAATCTACTTACCATAAAAAAAATATCATTTTTACATAGGTTTAACACAAGCCAATAATTAAACCAACTCATTACTTATCCTTTTATCTGGTAGTGAAAAAATAAACTACACTTGTAAGCACTGTCAGTTTTTTTGTGACTCTTGGTTTCACTCTAGAATCTTTCTTGCTCGTCTTGCTTAGAGGTAATGCTAAAATTGTTAGCAAAGCCCTTGTACCTCCTTCAGTATACAAAGCGCTGAGGTTGTTCATGTCTTAGACGTTACGTGACGGGAATCCCTTCAAATTATCATACCTCGGTGAACATTCGGAAGTCAGCCAGGCGCGGTCATTGCACGCGTGCTGAAAAAACATGTTGTATCATGACAGACTAGAAACAATAGAAAACTCCCAAAGCACAAACTCAGCCAAAACGCTAAAAATCTTCAATGTTTACACCAGTTTGGGCTTATAATGCATATAATGCATATAATGCAAGGACCCATCTGTTATAAAGATCCCCAAAATCAAGGGATATATCTCATAGTTTATTAGATATAATCGTGTAAAAATGGCTTTTCATTTTCGCATAAATTATGACCTAAATTTGGAAACCGCTGAATTTCTCGAATTCGGTCTTTGGTGAAACTCTGTTCAGCGCAAGGCACTAATGCGCACTATGTGTAGCCGAGAGATTTTCACGAAAAAATGTAGGCAACAGCAGATTTTCGACTCAGACCTCAAAGGGGCGTGGCATTATAACCACGTGACATTTACTCCGATCGCCCAAAAATTTTATGTTATATTGTAGATTGATCTATATGTTATCCATTCTATGTGTTACACTTACGATAAAAGTAAATATGGGGATACCAGGGAGCTTTAAAGTAGGATGGTGCCCCCCCCCCCAAAAAAAAAAAACACTGGGTCGAGTCACCTTAAAAGTTATACACCAATCACAGGTGCCTTAATTGAAAGATATTGTAAATGCAAGTTATTGGTTAATTTGCAGCAGCAGCCACTTAAAGACTAAAATATAGATACAGCACGTGATTTAGGCTCTCAAGTTTATTAAACTTCCTAGCAACCTTTTACATTATTTACACTACTACTAAACAATATATTGAATAGCTCTCCACGCTTAAGGACACGCTATGATACACATAATCTTAAACTTGCTTGCATTTATTCTTACCGTGCCAATTAATTTTACTTAGAGGAACAAGAATGATCATAAAAGAAAGTTTCTATCGGCTGATGATTGAGTGAATCAGTTTTCTACTAACACAAGTATAAAACTTAAACAACAAGAGTCTAGTCCGAATCTGGCTGAGAAGAAACCCTTTTGAAGTGGAAATCCGTATCTAGTCGTTGCCGTTGGTATGGGTTTGAAATGTTACGGAATTTACAGTGTAGCTATGTAATAAGCTATAAAGATTATCCCAGCTGGTTTATTTTCATTCACACCAATTTGTGCATTCAGTCAGTAAGGTAATCACGCCATGAATCAAAGCCAATATGGCTTGCCACGTGTATCAGTCAGAGAAACCTACCTGGCCTTACTTTTCCTAATTTTATTAAGCTATAACACGATACTTATGATATGTAAGCTAAGAATGTGATGTTGTAATAAACTTTTCTTTCTTTTTTAAAGCAGTGTTAACTCCAAAACTGTATTTGAAACTAACTGTTATCTTTGGATAATAAAAAATTTATGTGACTATCAACCACAAAATTAATAAATACACTTTGCACGGATTGTCCTAAGGTCCCTTTGGGACACAATTTTAGGGTTCATAGTTGTTATTGGCTACTTTCTCTTGAACACTAATGGAATGGAATGCTTTACAGCCTCTGTTAACAAAGACCAAAGCCAAATGGGTATATAGCCAAGTGATCATAACATAATTTGAAAAAAAAAAAAAAATTAAAACAAATAAATAGATGCACACTGACTTGAAACACGTCATGATTGAAAAACAACAACAATCAAGAAAAAAACACGTTTACTAATGTGAATGTCAAACTCAGCATAATTACATTTGTCAATAACTTACAAAACTTCACTGCACTTGGTAACAAATAAATGTTGCTACCAACAAAGAAATTCTTTGATGAACCCAAGAGCATGTGAACACCATTTACTTGAATAATTTGCAGCCCCTCGACAAGTGACAACATCAGAAAGCACTCATGGCTCTGTATCCTGAGCATGTAAAATCAACTTGCCGTTGATAAACCAGAGAAAGGTTACTGTAGCTTCATTTTATGGCAAGTATCCTTTGGTTTTATGTGCAAGATGCTACTTTCGGATTTTTTTTTCATGTCTTTATCTAGGCTTTAATACTTGACATCCAAAGCTGTATCCTAGTTAGTTTGCAGGAGAGACAATTGACTGCAGTTGAGGAGGATTTGAAGATTGGGATGAAGTCACTTCAGATTTTTTTAGCTTTTGCCATGTGTCACCAAGAGCTTTAGCAAAGTGGTCATCAACTGAACCAGCAGATGGGCTAACACACTTGTAATCCTCACCGAGACTACGACGAAAATGTTCTTCAACGAAAGGGTCAATCATTCCAGATTCAACCACCTCACGTCTGTGAGGACCTGGATAGCAAAACATGTCTGTTGGACCACATAGGTGTGGTGGTGCCATAAAACCAACTGGTCTTTGAATAATGTTTGTAGAGGTTATCACAGACGGCCTTGAGTGTGATGGCACCTGAGAATGTAGATATCCAGCCTCTTCTGATCTTGGAACAATTGAAATGAGGGGAGGAGGACCTGACTCAATTCTTGACTTTGTTGTGGGTGCTGGGTTTAATGGTGACCTACAAAATAATGATTTTTAAACAACATTAATTTTGGAAGGCTGCAATGTTACACACCATGAATGAAAGTTCAGTTCAGTTGTCCTAGAGAAAAATGTGGGTAATTGTGATGCTACCTAAAATTACAGAACAAAGTGAGTGAAACTGGGCACTATTTGTCATACTTCAACTACTCCTTGCATAATTATACATCTAAACAAAAAGTAAACTTATGACTATAAAATACACAAACAATATAGAATAGTCCAAACATTAATTAAAAGCCTGCAACGCAGTGCAACCTATAAGAGAAATATATGGAAAGTCTTAATCCATTAAATAAATCAGCTCTAACAAAGTGTTCCCAGCATCCTTTTTGAGCAGGATTGCTGTTAATTTACCTTAATTGTTGAAAGGGTTCTCTGAAATCTGGTGTTGTTCAGATACATGTATTAACTACATTAACCAGTAGCTCTTAATAATCTTGAGGATTGAGGAATGACAAAAAGGAAAAGAAAAATAATGATATCATGACTCTCTGCTTTTACTGTCTCCACTTCTAGTTTCAATTGGCATTCACCAATCACAGAAATCCAAAAAGAAAATCATCAGTCACAGGTTATGAAAATAGTAAATCATGTACCACCCTGCTACACAGCTGTACGCCCAATCACACCTTACGTGGCTTATTTGGGCCTGATCAATATCAGGCTGATAATTTAAGATCCATCACATGTCATATCTTTTCACACTGCATGCACTGTTCTTCCTGACGCACCAAAAGTTATATGAACATGAATAATTTAATAGTTTCTTCGGCGAATAATCAAGTTCAGTTAAAAGCTCTTATTTCAATTAATTAATAATAAGAGTTGTCAAGATTGAGAGAAGGTGAGTCTTTTTTTCCATTGAATCACTGATCAGGCCCACGTGTTTACATGTGAAACACTTGACTAAATAATTTTACTGCAAATGTTGCTGTTTTGATTTAGCTTGTACAAGTTTCCATCAAGACCGGCACCTTTTGTGTGACAAACTATTTATTCTTGTGTGGGGAAATGTAAGCATTTGTTTGTTTGTTTTCCATTCAGAACACAAGGTTTTGATTGAGTAGAAAAAGGAGAACATGAATGGTCAGTATTAGCTGGGCTTGTAAGTCATGTAAACTTACTTGCTTTTCTGAGAAACGTTCTTTAATTTATCAAGTTTAATATTGCTACAAGCTTGAAAAGAAATCACCTTGCTGGTTTGTTCTGTGTGAAAAACAAAATTATTACAGGAACCACAGAGCATTGGGGCTGGCTGGGCTATGGCCCCACCAATAATTTTGCTGGATTTTTTTGCATTTAAAAAGTACTTCTAATCTTTGTATTAAAAGCAATGTACCCATTACAGTACGTTGCCCAGTATCCGGCCACTTCAGTTTAACATTACAATAACTTTCCTTTCTTAATCACAAGAATTCTCAAATTTGGCCCAGAGACAATCTATTCGGTCCTTGCATACATATATACATACATACATACATACATACTTTATTGAACACATCCCCTTAGGGGCTTTTCAGCACCAATTAAAAAAATGAAATCAAAGATATAATAAAGTAAAAAGATTGACAATACATGTTATTTAAAAAATAATTACAAATTATTTCAACCATCATTCCCCCCTCCCCATATATAACAATCCTCCCTTTTAAACCCAGCCCCCTTGACAGTTACTCTGAAATTTTTAATTATTATTAATAATTATTCTGTCACATGTAACTCTCCCTCTTAAATTTGTGTAAAAGTGTCCCTCTAAGCTAATTCTTAGAACTATTAACATCAATGCTTAACTTAATATTGTTGTCTAAATTATTCCAAGTGTTGACTATCCTACATTTGTACAGTGGAATGTTTTCTACCCAGTAGCAGACCAAAATAAAGGGATATTTAGCATCTGTGAATTTCTGGTTTTCCGGTTAATTACAGTACTAAATGTAATTAATTGATCACTAAGGTCCTCAGGGGCTAGTCCTGACATGCATTTAAAAGCTAATACAGCATCTCTTAAGTATAAATATTGGTCTTTGACAGGTAACCAATTTAACGATTTAAGTATAGGTGTTACATGATCATACTTGTGCTTATTAGCAACGATACGCAATGTACAATTCAGTAATAATTTTAATTTATTTACATTTCTTAATATGAACTTAATATGACAAAAGACAGTTTAATTTTTTTGCCTTTGTTTCCATCATAAAATTAATATTTTTGCAGAGCTCCTATGTTGTCCAGTATGTATTCAGCCAGCTGGCCCAGTATCCGGCCACAACAATGACAACGTAATTGTACATCAATTTCAACAGGCAATCGACTTAGAAGCTTCTCTTGCACTTGCAACGTAGTCTGGCAATCGATTCCAAAAATATCAATCGATCTGGGAACCTAGCATCGCGATATAAAACATAACAAATGACTGGGGTATGGTGGGGAACGCGAGTGGCCGTTAAATCGTATTGTTCTAACTCCCTTGTCTAGGAACTTTTCACTAATTTAAAGGACGCATCCATGGACAAGCCAAACCCGCGGGTTTGCAAGCTCAGTTAGCCCATCTACAAACCGGTTTTTTCCCCTTCATTTTTGGTTAACAAAAAAAAAACTGGCAAAGGGACCTCAATCTGATGGTCAGAGGTCACTCTCCTATTTAGTCTGACCTGCAGTGTTGATTTCTTCATGCTCAGTCCCAACATTTGGCCTGCTTTTCAAGGACTAATTCCTCCTTCTTTCACATCTCTCAATCCCTTTGAGACATTTTTCAGACCGTTGCAACCCCATTCCAGCAGTCATAACTGGGGAAAGTATGAGAATTCCTAGTTCAACTTCGACGCTTCCAGTTATATATAGAAAATGCACTCAAGCGAAACAAGCTAAGTACGTGAAATCAAGTCACCTCTGAATGAGTGGAGAAAATTTCCATAAGGAGTTGAGTACAATTACATTTTACAATATTATTATATGCTATATCCTAAGCTTAAATTATAGTTACAGATATGAAATAAATCTTATCCAGATAATGTACACAGCTAATTCATCGGTTCTGTACAGCAAAGAAAAAACTGGCCGGATACTTTGCACCTCTCATCACTACTTAGTGAATGTTTCTGGCCTCCATTATTCCAAACAAATTGAATTTCAAGAAGAATTAATAAATTTTTTGAGAACCTGACTTCTTCACTTTAAATATACAACAGTTTCTTTGAAAATATCACATATTACCAACTGCCCACTTCTGAACAGAACTGGCTTTGCTGCGCAGCAAACAGTGTAAATATTAGCCATGACAAGATTACTCACCTAACTTTCTGAAGTGTTCAGCTTTCATTCGAAATACTTTGTTTACCAAGAACTGAAAAGGGCGTCTCAAAAATTGAGTTTTTGTTTTAAGTGGCTGGATACTGGTACTGGCCACATACTGGGCCACATACTGTACAAAATTATGTTACTTTCATGGACATTACATCATGACAACAACAAATGCAGGAAGCTCACTAACAATTGCCAAAAAAGCCTAGTTCTAATATTAACTTGTTATACAACAATAATAATGTATATCCAGCATTGCTGAATATCATTATGGGGTTAAAGAGAGCACTTAAAATCTTATTGGAGACAATAGTGAATAATTATAAGGACAAAATTATACAATGGTCAACAAAAATGTCAACTGTGAGTTACTTCACCTTTTAAAGTAAACATATCAAATGGTCAATATAGCTCTGTGGAAACTTGTAAATTGCTTACAGTGTCTAAAATTTGAGAATAAAGTGGAACTGAAAGATACTCTAATTAATGGAACAAGTATCAAATGTACCTAGTTTTCATCGCAATGCTGAGAAAGAGCTTGAAACAAGGCTTTTCTTTTAGAAACACCTTTTCTACAACAAGCCTCTTTGAAATTTTAAGTCATGGAACAAAAGAAGTACATGAAGATCAGCTTAAAGATGAGTCACAAACATTTACTTGGTGCTTATGTTTTTTCATCAAAAAGGTGAAAATTTATGGGAAAGATAAAGCTTATTTCAAAACTGATGGCCAGGTTTTTCTAATGTTTGTGGGAAAGAAAGAAGGTACAGGGAATTTACATTTTTTGACATCACAGATTTCTTTATCTTTTTGACACACTGTAATGTCCATGATCTGCAATGTAACATAAGCTGTTTGAATATTCCAGGCCAATCGCAGTGGTCGTGGCCTCACTGGCACGGCTTGCAAGATTTTTGATAGCAACAAACTGGTCCCGTGCAAAAATGGCCGTTTTTGTAGAGAGTGCGTGAAAATTTGATGAGATCATACAAAACAGGAACGGTACTACCTATTAATTTCTACAGGACAATTAGAATCAAAGAAACAGTCATCATAGCCATGATAAAAAGTAGCTCAAATCTATTAATTTTTCTTGTTTGTTTTTTTGTGTGTGTGTGTGTTGTTTCATGTTGATTTCAAGCATCTGGTGCCTCCTTTGCTTGCTGTTGTACCTGTAAGGTTTTGATTTCATCCCAGATTATCAGTGCATGTTCAATGAGTAGCGAAATACATCATTTACAGTTGAGATTTGCCTTCTTTCTTTGATTTTTTTTTACTGTGGATGAACATATGGAGAATCCAACAAATTATAATAAATTTCAGAAATGAAGAGGTTAGTATCTACCTTGCACTTATGGTTTTTAATTTTATCCCTGCAAATTCGGCAAAGTGAGGCGAGATGTTGGACATGAATATCCATAAGATTAATAAGTTCCAATATGGCTTCCGATACGCTTTCCACTTAAAAAAATTGTGTATGCCTCAAGAAAAGTCTTCGAAATATGCCTGAGAGCCTCAAAACGGTGACTGTTGTCATTTAGGTAATTGATCCACCATTTTCCTCAAGAACAATAGCTCCATGACGTGACAACTGTCCTTAAATTTAGGGATATTTCGGACTGATCAATATCAAGCATCAAAAGCTCTTCATTCCTCTTAGTAGAAAGAATTTTCTTGCACAAGCCGCTGAGCATTCAACTGAAAACCTATGGTGGGTGTTCATTTCATACAATTTGTTTAATGTTGGGGAATTCTTCAGGAGTTGATTCTTAAGGACTGTATCTAAGTTCAGAAAAAGAAAAAGGAAATCGCTGTCTTGCGTTCACAGTCTGCATAAAATGTGAAACTAGGAAGTTTCACGTTGTAGTCCTGCAACGACGGCAAAAAAATATACAGAAAAGTGTGATGCATGTGCAGGCTTGTTGTTTTGCCAATCTAAACCTATTGCTTTTTACCGTTTTCGTTTTCGTTTCCGTCACTATCATTGTTGTCGTTGCATAAGCTCCCTGTCAATACGGTAGGACACAAGTAACTCAAACTCCCCACTAACTCAATCTAAGTCCTATTTCTCTTGGATTTGACTCTACTTATCAGTCACTTTTACTCGGATAACTTGAATTCTCAGCTAACTGGAAGTGCAATGCACGAATCACGTATTTGACTATCATTTCCCCGCATTATCATAAATTTGCATAAAAGTATTACAATTTCTGATGAGATAAGATTAATGTGCACTGTGTTGACAATATACTGAAGTGCTGAAATGTAAGTAAAGTATCAATATTAACACGGTAAACTGAAGATTAAGTCGATCCTGATAACTCAAACTATTTTTCGTGTCCCTTCAGAGTTCGAGTTACCAGGGTTCTACTGTATTTTAAAACCAAGCTTTTCACAGGCTTGTGGTAATCACTAAGTAATAAAAGCATTAATTTTGTATAGATACATTCTTTTGTCATGCTAACTTAGAACCATTCAGAAATAATGCATTAAAAATTTATTATTTTGTTATCAGTGGCACTCTTGCGAGCGAAGCGCGCCAGCAGAACACCATAGGTAAGAAAATGAAGTAATCTACCCATCCGAGAAAATTGGAAATCACGTGACCGTACACCGACCGACCGCCTGCCCGAGCAACCATCCATCTGCACCACAGGCATTCCAATGTAAAATAACTCAATCAACACGTATGGCAACCCAAATGCAACTTGAGGTTATTTTGGAGGGAAATCGCATTGGCACTGACGTCTTGTAAAGCAGAGACAACTAAAGAGTCAATAAAGATGAAAACGGAAAGCGGAAATTGTTCCTATGTCCATGTTGTCTAAAGTAGTTAGTTTACATTAATTGTCATGTCCACAAATTTGGAATCTAGAGCATGAGAAAGACAGAGCAAAAGAGAAAGTAGGCGGCAGGCCAGCGAAGCTCAACGAGGAAAAGGGCGACAGAGGTCTAGAGCGAGAGATAAAAAACAAAGAAGATATTTTTTGTTGCAAGAACAACATGAAAATTTCGTAGCGGCGGTGACAAAATGGGAAATGTAGGTTGAGTTTGATCGTCTGGGTGAACATAGTCCTGAATACCACCGTTGTTGTTGGCAGTGACTGACGTTTCAACAACCTGTGCCATAGTCATCTTCAGAGTCAAAGTGAGTTGTATCACGTCAGTTGATGGTGTTATACTCTGGTTATTGATCTGATTGGTCAATCATGTCGCTATGTTATTGGTCATCTGTCATTTAAGCCGTGATGTTATTTGCGCTGAAGACTTGTAATCAGTAATTGGTGCATTTCGATCAGTCTATTGTCACAGTTAAACAGTCGTCTATTGTTAGTCAAATTGTCAGTTCTCCAGTCGTTCTCTCGTAGTTAGTTTTGCTTGATCTTGTCTATAAGTTTGTACAGCGCTGGTAACTGTTGGCTATGATTCAGTGGTGTTTGTGCTAAGTTAGTAAACCAGCTTTCTAAAGTAAGACATTGATAGTAGTCTGTAGAGTACGTTATACATATCGCAGAGTCCCAGTCAATTTGATGTTTCATCTGTAAGTGGTGCTCAGCAATGTGATTGTTGACGTCACCATTCCTCATCGCTCGTTTGTGTTCGTTTAGTCGCGTGCTAAGGTTTCTGCCGCTTTTAACCAATGTAAGAAGCCTGGCAGTCCCAGCATTTGATCGTGTATACTGCTCCCTGTCTGTCCTCCGGTTTGTCATTGTCCTTGACATTAGTAAGCAGTCGTCATAAAGTGGTTATCAGTTTGTGTTCAACACGTATATTGTAAGGTTGTAATATACGGTCAATACTTTCCGAGGTACTTCTGATGTACGGTATAGTCGCTGTCGTAACAGGGCCAGGGTTGACATTGGTCTGAGTGTTGGAATCAGTGTTACTGTGAGTGTTCCATCTAACAAAGTCCATGTTGTAATTGTTCTTACTAAAAACGTTGTTAAGATAATCAGTCTTGTCTTGTAGAGATCAAACTCAACCTACTTTTGAAATGACTCCTGGGTTCAAACCTTTCACAAAGTGGGAAATGCTGGCGGCCACCAATGCAAGGTGAAAATGAGCGGCAGTGAAAAAAAAGTGAACAAGAACACGTACAACATTTCCTCCATAAAACATGTAACTAAGAAGTTTCTGGAAGTTTTACGTTCTAGTCGTGCAAATCAATGGCAAAGAAATGTACAGAGAAAGCATGCTGCAAGTGCAAATTTGCTTTTTTTGCTAATTAGACTTATTGTTGTTTTTCACTGCTCTCCAGCATTGCCTTCGCTGCTTAGCATTACACGATTTTATATTTTGTTTAAACATACTACAAATATTATCAAGAGCTTCGCTTTTAGCCCTGGCTAATAATCTATAATATTATTTTTAATGCATGTTTCTCAGTTAAAATACAATTTTTTGAATTGGGTCACATGAGTCAACAGGTCACTTACGGACAATAGTCCAAATAAGTTACATATATGCAGGGTTATGTCAAGTTTTCAACTTGAAGATTATTATGGGCCCACAACTCTGGATCAACCCATGAAAAGCATATTTTAGCTACACAGTGTCACTTTTCTTCCATGTACATTGTAATGAAGACATTCTAGCCTGCAGTGCAGGCATTTTCTTTGAGCGGGCAATTTGCTTGCGCCATGTTGAAACTTCTGCTGAAGAGAGGAGGAGATGGGGCCAGTCAAAGGGAGTGGGGAGGGGGTGGGGAGAGAGAAGAGAAAACGCCTGCCCGAAAACACTGTGAAAATGAGAAACACCCCCTGATTAGATGCGCGTGACTGCTCTTCCGGAAATGAGTAGCCAACAATAACAAGACAAACAAACAGTCGCTCCAGTCCAAAGACTTCGCATTGTCTTAAGAAAAACAAGCTGGAGTTTATCATTGTTTTTATCTTGACTAAGTCACAAGGCAATTCTCCACAGCTGATGAGGCTTCAGTTTAAGCTGCAATTCATTCTTCTAAATTCATCTCTGTAAATCGCTATCCGTGAGAGTTTAACATCCTGCAAACAACTTAAAAAACTAACGAGCTGGGCACAGCGTGATACAACATTGCATGAAAACATCACATTCTCGGACTAGAAAGAAAATCACTTAGTTATTCAGATCCTGAGGCACTTTGGACAAAAATAAAGAAGCTAACAGCCTTATTTAGCGACAAAAAGAGTTTTACGCTTCAGAAGAGGTCAAAGAAAATGCTCTTGCAGCAGAGGGCAAATAATGAAGACCAAAAATTCAAAAACCACAGAAAATCAATAAGCGTGTCATGACCTCTCAGTGTGAAACAAGCGGCTAAAATCACATTTGCTCAGTCAAAACATAGAACCCTCTAGAGCATAATCTACTCGCCAGAAAAAAAAAAAAAGTATTGAAACAAGCAGCATTTTGGCATGAGGTAAAAGTGGTGTAGGTTTTAGTACTGCGAGCAAATCTTGTCCTGATGATCAGTGTAGAAATTGCTTTGACTTTCTCATTGTGTAATACACCCGACATTCCCAGCCGCTCCAATCCCAAAAGACTGACGGAAACCAGGCAAACGGAATAAACAATATAGCCCTACAGTTAATTGACAGGCATCAATCTACTTCCCTATGCTGCACCAATCAGGAGCTCCTTTTGCCAGCGTACGGAGTTTCCCAAAAGAACAATGATATCGGGCAGGCGTATTTTTTTTCTCCCCTCCCCCTCCCCCCTTTCCTTCTTTCGTTCTCGCACCTACCGTAAGGGTTACTATTTCTACTCTCCCCAATCTTCCACTGTCATAAAATCAAAGATGGCGGCTACAACAATATTACAAACACGAACAAGGTTTCACCCACCCAAAATACTACTATAATAAAGACATTCCATTTGTAGGAGTGATGCAAAAACCTAGAAGCAGCTAGAACCCTACCAAATCAAATTAAAATAGAAGTGCATAATTTTACTGTGCAGAGCCAAAAATGCTTTGAGATTGCACATGGTAAGTCATTTTTTTCATTTCTACTTTCTACCTCAAAGCATTTTTTGATCTACAATTTACTCAAACAAGGTACTTTATAACCAAGTTAACAATAATATGAAATATGTAACTGCTAGAGGCAAATCTCGCTGGGAAAGCAATCCCTTCGGAATTTGCGAAGTAATGTTAATTCGGCACCAGGAATTACAAATATGCACAGAAACGAGGATCTGCTACAACTTTGCAAGCCATGCCATCTATCAAGTTATAAGCTTAACGTTTCCACATGGCACCCAAAACTTCTCGCAACGTAAGCTTGTTTTACTTCGTGTTTGCCGTGGTCTGACGTAAATAACTACTCTTATATCATACATGTATACTTACGTTTGTGTCCCTGCTGTCTTCACCGATGATAGTTTTCCCAATCGACCGTCGTCAAAGTTCAAGGCCTGAGCAATGTCTCGTCTTTCCAAATTTCGCTTTCTTCGATTTTCAGCCGATGGCATAACTTTTGGAGAATCCTCGCTGGCTTCTGACTCTGAAGCTATATAAAACAATTGATTAACTCGCTACCCACATTTCAGAACATTTGCAACACAAAGACCACGGTCAAAGGAAGAACAACGATAGTCGCAGTGTCACCTAACCTTTTTTGGTCTCGACAATGGAATTTCTCACCATTGAAAGCAAAGAAAACAAATGAAGTGCGATGGAAATTATGTCGTCTCCTTAAAAGTTGTGTTCTAAATATTGTATGATGATAGGTCAATATAATGGCCGTTTGGAAACCAAAGAATTGTAATGCTCGAAAAATTTCCATGGAATGTTAGTGATGCAAGCAACGTGCACGTTGTTTGATACTGGTTGGCTGTAAATAAGGCAACCTTAACTTAAATATTTTCGCTCAAAGCAAAAGGTGCACAAAAATAAAGAAAAAACACCTACGTTTACTGGGAAAAACGCTTGTTACGATAAGGGGTCGACATATCTTTAACTACAGCAAGAGGCTAATTTTAAGCGAATAAATCTAAACCAATAGGACGTGTGCCGATGTCAACTGTGAATGCATTGTTTACAGAATAACGAGAAGATTCTCATTCCAAGCATAGCATAACTGTGATGGTTATTTACTACTTAGTAACTCATGATAAACCACATAATTCTTCAGGGTTGTGTGAGTTGCGTCAATAAATGGAAAAGTTACTACTTTCATATCCTAAGTAAAGAGCACAAAGAAAAAATACTTCAATCAAAGAAAATGTGCGCGCGTTTAGTGCGAGTATCTCTGCGTGAAAATTATTACGAATGATCGAAAGTTTCTCTCTTACTGCAAATGCATAAACTTCGTAGAAGAAATAGCATCCAGACACATCGGGACTTACTTTCTCTGGTGTCTGGCTGTACTAAAGATGCTGCTCTTGATAGCACATCCAGAGGAGTCTCCATTATCTGGAAAAAAACAGAACTAAATCAGATCTGTAAACTGAACACACACAAGTCCCCGCACAATGAACAAGACTCTGAAAACCGAAAATATGACAAAAAAAGCCTACTGTACCGACCATAGTTCTCTTTCTCTGTCCGGTGGAGGGGACAGTGATAAAATCCTTGCCCCTAAGAGCTTATTTCAGCTACTTCCATGAAATAAATAGAAACAAACATGGATTTGTGCTCAGGAATGAAAAGAATTAGACATGACGAAAACCCCGTGACCAAACGCCTCGTGTGATTGGTTAGTGGAGCGTGACAAGGGTCTCCCAAAATAGGAAAATAAGTTTTCATAATAGTAGGAAAATAAGTATTTTGTTATTCTCTCGATATTCAATATCATAGTACTATAATGCTTTTAAAAAGTAACTTATGCATGTCCTTCGGTAATTGACAATGTTTTATTCCGAGAAAATTCATATGGTGATTGAGGACTTTATATGCAGAAACGCTGTGAAACCTTCAATTATTTCCGTTATTTAAGAATTCCTCTTTTTCGATCCAAAAAAAAACTAAACGTCTTTAAAAAATAACGATTTCGAAATATAAAGTTTCGTATTTCCCAATTTGTGTGTGCGAGGAGGATATGATCAGATGAGACATAATTTAGTGATTTTACATGACATAGCACATAAACGTCTCACTGGTTCAACATGGCGGCTGTGTCTGGCGGCCAAAATGCCTTACAATTTGTACCTTTTTCAAGCGCTGTTGACGCAGCCTTTTGGCACAGACTTACTCAGAACAAGCTGGAAGTATACCAGTTAGATGATAAACCGAAACCTCTCCAAGGATATTACGTAAACAGTAAGGGGAGCTTTTGCAGCAGTTCAAATTATTTTTAAACACGTAATTTTGAAAAAAATATATCTAATATTGAGTACATTTTATCCTATATCTCAAAAGTAATGATAGCTAAGACGAGCACACATTAAATGCACCTATCAATGGTTTGCCCGAGGATTTCAAATGTCAATTTCCCCATCCTTCCAAGGGTCTTCATTAGGAATGAATTTCCCTGGCACCTCTGGGGACCATAATAATTTCATAATAATTTCAACGAACTAATAGACATTCACAACACTTAATTGTAGCACTCAGCATCGCCAGAGAGTAGTTACTTGGTGGCAAAATAATGGTAGCTAGATGTTTAGCATGGTTGGCAATTTAACACAAATTCTATACTTCTAAAATACCTGTGAATTGTTTCACACAGTCTACAACAATGCAAAAATGTGCAGAACATGTCATCATCAAGAGGGGTTAATGTCTAAGGGCTGATGTAACTGAGGTCCAGAATTTCATTTAATTTGGCATTTTGAGTATAGTAACAAATCTAACTCAGAATTACAGGACTATTTTATCAATCAATCAATCAATCAATCAATCTTTATTCTCCTAAGATAAAAAGACTTATCTTAAGTTACATCAGCAGTTGGAAATCTAAATCCTGGGGGGGGGGGGGTACTCCCGTACATTACCTATACGGGTATGTGCTGCTCAACAGGGTCGTGATTTTGAAGCTCCTGATTTAGAACAGGGTATCCATTTTAGAGGTGTTTTTTTAGGACAGGGTATAATATTTCGAACTCACGAAAACTTCAGTTTTGTAAGCAGCCATTTGAAATTATTTTTTTAATTGTTGCTGATTATGAAGGGGCATTAATTTGATGTATAAGTCGAACAAATAAAGACATATCTTTTTTTAAAAAAACAGGGCTATTTCAATTTACAAACTTTCTAGAACGGAGTATAAAAAATTGGCCCATTTCTAGAACAGAGTATCAATTTTAGGGCGAATTCTAGAACGGGGTATAAAAAATTGGCCCATTTCTAGAACGGGGTATCAATTTTAGGGGAATTTCTTTTCAGAATGGGGTGCCAATTTCGAGTCCCGGGCGGCACATACCCACCCAAAAGAATACCCAAGTGCCCCCTTCCCCCCGGGATCTTAACGTACATAAGACGTACTGTATGCAAATAATAGAAAGATCAAAGATTATATCTAAAAATAATCCTATTTACAAAAACATTCTTAAATCTATCGGTCTTTATATCCGGGCAATGAGCACTTTTGTTTCTGAGTAGATACTTTCTTTCTTCCTTCTTCGGAATGATGTTACTGAGCGGGCAATTGGGATCCGCTGAACATACCTTGGAAAGCTTCTTATCTGCCTTTTCTAAAAGTTCTCGAATGTCCATTCTCTTAGATGTGTATTTCCTTTTAAAGCATCTATCCAGGAAGTTTTGTATGACCGTGAGATCTGAGTCTGCAGCTCCATAAACAGGCAGACCATAAGTGAAATTCGGTAAAACTAAGGCGCTAAATAGGTGGTCCACTTCACCTTGGCTGAAACCTTCCTTCCATAAAGATCTTAATACAAACACACTTATTTTTATGTCTCTACATATGATTTTTTTATCTTTTGCTTTGACGAAAACTTGTCGCAGGGTGGCATCCAGTGAAAACATGTAAGTCAAAAGCAAATTTTGATATGAATAAGCTATATTTGTGTGAATATGGCTTCGCAAAGCTGAGGGACAAAATACCTTTTGTTGTAAAATGGGCATGAGGGAAACTTCACCCCATGTAAGGGAATCCAGAATCTGGGAAAATTTTCCTTTTGTAATCCATAATACAGGAATTCTTTTGCTTGTCGAATCTGGATTTTTTGCTTTGAAATTCAGAATACAGCTCAACGAATCCAGAAACCCAGCAGTGGTTGGAATCTGGAATCCAAGTTCTACTGATAAAGAATCTAGAATCCAGTACCTGGAATCTGGAATCCACAGTTAAAATCCAGAATCCAAGACTGTCTTGGAGCAAGAAACTCATCCAAGTAACTACTGGGTATTTTCCAATATGGCGGACCGACTTTTGCTCTTTCCCAGGTCTTCTCCACTTTCCAAGAGGCGGCTGAGTCAAATTTCCCACCCTGGGGACGGTCATGGATGTCAAAATCCCTACCTGGATACGCTTCATGAAGTCAAATTCCCATGGGTTGCCTGCCCTGCCCCCCCCCCCCCCTCCTGGGGCAAACCATTGTTAGTTGCAAAAGTCAGATTGGTTAATAGTGTGTTTGTTGGTCAGGCTCCTGTATAAACAAGCTTAGCTGTCATTTCAGTCAAGATACAGTACAGACAAATGTACTTTATAATTAAAAATTTGTTTATTGCAAAACCTTGCCAGGCTCAGGTAAATGGGCAGCAGTCAAATTAAAGGAAACACAAATGGATGAACTTCATAATGTTATTATGGATTTCCCTATATATAGTCCTAGCCCATAGGACTGGAACTCAGGTTGAATGTTCGACAGTGTTTGTATGGTTTCCATTTCTTTGCAGAGTGATTGTAGGGTACAGTACTTTGTGACTGTCACCTGTAGTGTGTTACTGAAAATTTTCCGTTTTTATGACATTACACTAATTCTGAAGGACCTGAGGGAGTACGTAGTCCATGTGAAATAGTTATTGCATTCTGTTTCAGTTCAAATGTTTCACACTATAAACTATAAAATATATTTTTTGAAGGTAGCCAATTTTGTATCATTGATTCAAAGGAACTTTAATTTGACACTTGCATTAGACTTTTTACAGTCCCCTTTTCTTTCGCTTAAAGATCATTGTGTACTGAGAGGGCAGGCATCGGCAGTGTAGAACGGTTTGGGGAGGGAGGCAAGAAAAATAGAGGGACTGTCCTAAAATCACTACAGCTTGAATTCACGGAGCATGTTGTACCAGCAATGCAGGTGTTTGATAGGTCTTTGGACAATAGATGTTAATTTGCATTCAACAACAGGTTTAGTTTAAGCTGCTGGCACTGACAAGTCGCCTTTTCTATAAAATGCTTTCATAATATCTGTTTGCCCAACTTAAACTTTTGTGTTTTTTTGGATCTTCATCATTTTGGGCTGACAAAACTGGGGAAGGAATGAATTTCTGATTGGCATTAAGCAGGGCAGACTCTTATTGACATTTTATGAAAGAGGGATGACACTCCTGGATTTAGGAAAGGTCATTCTACTACATCTGGTTCACATCTGTTTTATTCAGCATACCTGATGACATATTGAAAGCAATGAACCTGAGCGAATGTACTCTGCTTGTCTTTGCCGACTTCTCGAAGGCATTTGACACTGTAAAATATAGGTCTGTCTTTGAGAAAATGAATGCTCTTGGTTTCTCAAAGTCAAAGCTTAAATGGACAGTCAACTACCTCTGTGGAAGAGAGCACTTTGTTCAAACTGATGACCATATTTCAAAACCTATTAGCGTTAACTTTGGAGTCCCACAAGGTTCAATCATAGGTCCACTCATTTTAAACTTATATGTGGCTGATCTGCAAGGAAAACTAGATTGTGCTTGCCATCAATATACGTAAGCTATCATGCTTTTGAAACAGCCCAGCCAAGAAAATGTTGTAACACAGTTTCTGCCGAAGAAATTGAAATTAAAGCTTAAAGACGGAGAAAGACGACCCATGTCAGAAATGTATGGCTTTTTATCTGGAGGTTTAACCACTTTAATTTGTGATGAAGCAAGCATGCTTGCTGCTTCAATTAGGAAAAATAATGTTTCAACTGTGCATGTTAGCCTATTTTATTTGGAAGAATGTCTTATATGTAGTAACTGTATTATATAAAATCACTGTTCCAAAAGGAGATGTTTGTGTTTACAAACACGCAAAATCTATGCTAAAAGTGTCTCGCTTGTTTTTCATCCCAAGCGGAGTTTCTTAATTAATGAATGGTAAAAGGCATGAAATTCCTGTCACGCCCCCTCAATGCATGCTGCAGTGATGTTAGGATAGTCCCTCTATTTTTCTCACCTCCTCCCAAACTGTCCCCTGCCCCCTAAGTAGTTTAGACACTCATCTGAGATAGCTGCCCATAATGCAAAGCACTCGATCTCGACTACTGTTTGGAAAAATATTGGACTGTGAACAGTCTATTCTTGTATCCGTGTATTAAATAGCTTTGAGCTATTAAACTTGCATTGAAATAAATTTTCTATTTTTCCTACATGTAGGTGATCCCGCTGGTCTTCCATGTCGTTTCAATTTGGATTATCATGCTTTTTCCACGTGAGTTCTTTAAACCCTGTATTTATCCTTTTAAGTTAACTTATAATGATTATCATAATCATTATCATACTAATAATTATTTTCATTGTCGTGTTATTCCAAGCTTCCCTTAAATATTATTATTGTGACTTCTACTGTAGACATGTGCTTGATATATTAAATTGTGCATGCTTGCATTGTGCATAAAGCTCTCCATTCATCTCCTCTTTCTGTTTCACTGTCCACTCACAGAACTGTTTAGCAGCTGTGCAAGGTTGTTAACAACCTGTGATAATTGCCACAGTAGGATACTTGCCAAGTATTCCACCTTCCTATTTGGTACAATGAAAGAAAAAAAGTACAATTAAATTGACACCACTCCACCATGCTCAGTTGGAACCTTTTGCCAGAAGAAAAAGGATCGGTTGATCAATAATGACATGATACACAAGGCAACTAAAGCTTTAATAACAAGGTAACTCACAAGGCCTAAAACAAGGGAAAACAGGCGAGCGAGGCAAGAAGTACTGGCGTGACCTCTTTCTTGTACATGTAGTCTCTTTATCTCGATGACAGAGCACTGTGATGGTTCTAGCAGAACAAATAGCAGACGATTCACTCCTTTCAACTTAGAATTATTGACATGAAACTTGAACTGCAGTGTAGTGAAGCAGAAAAACGTGTCTTGACTAACAAATGTTCTAAAATATTTAACTTGTTTACCTTTACATTCAAAAAGTTAACAGCAATGCCCAACTCACAAAGTAATCAGTCTTTCATTGTTGCTTGTACTGGTTGAACATGAAATACCATCCTTAATAAACTTGACAAAATACATAACAGGCAAAAAAAGGGCAGTCTACTTTCTTCACCAAAAAGCACATGGTCCTTAGCCTGCAAGGGACAATTGGGTAACCACAAAGTCTGTAAAGTCTAAATTTATTGCGGTGAAAAAAGAAAGAAAAAAAATTGTTGAACAAAGCTAAATTCCCAGCACAAACGCAGGCCGGAAGGAATTACAATATACATAAATGGCTAACATAAGCAGGGACAGCATATTTGCAAGTGGGAGGAGCGGGGGGATGGGAGGGTCTTGAAAACAAATGCCTGAGATGCGTGTTTGTAGGGGGGTCTTGGAGCATC
Organism: Porites lutea; assembly: GCF_958299795.1. Classification (NCBI taxonomy): domain Eukaryota; kingdom Metazoa; phylum Cnidaria; class Anthozoa; order Scleractinia; family Poritidae; genus Porites; species Porites lutea. Next base: position 11,913,734 of record NC_133209.1, read on the forward strand.
CTCTAGAGGCTCAGAAATGGCGTGAGATATTTCTTTTAAAAAACTCTGGATAAATTGTAAAATGACAGGAACTTCTAGTGCTTACAGCAATATCATGCAGGTTTTGTAAACTTGATACATATATTTCTTAGCCTTCCATATACCCGCCTTTAGTACACTGGCCTGCATTTTTATTCAAGCTCTTCATGTGCTGGGAAGGAAGCGCACACTGGGAAAATGTTAAAACATGTAAACACGAAAAGTTTTCTACAAGCAAATGGTCAATTTCTTGTAAAATCTCGTCACAAAATAAAGCAAAGTTATCCATCGATCTGAGAATGTTGTAGAATGATACCACTAAAGAACACGTGTGCACACTGTGATTCCTTTGTGCCAGTCTCCGGTAAAGCAACTTTTTACCTGACCTTTTTCCTTTCCTTTTCTTCTTCTTTACTCCTCACATGTACCTCATACTAAAATAAAATAAAAATTCATCTAGAAAAGTGGAGGTGGGGGGCTGGTGAGATATGTCCAGGATTAATACGAAAGTTACAAAATTTGCAAAATTTTACAACAGTGCTTTCAAAATTGCAAAAACAACGAAATTTTTCTAGTCTATTTACAAAAGGGACGAGGGAATGTAATTGAGGCTGAGGAAGTCCCTCAACGAAACAGCAAGAGTTACGAAAACTAAAAAAATTGCTAAAATAACAAAAATTACGAAATTTTGCTAGGCCACTAATGAAAAGTGCTGAGGAAATATAACAGTGAAAATTAATGGCCTGGCAAAATTTCATAATTTTTGTTATTTTTTGCAATTTTCCTAGTTTTCATAATTTTTGAAGCACTGTTGCAAAATTTGCGATTTTTGCAAATTTTTTAACAGAGTTCACTCCTGGACATATGTTTTAGCTCTTTTACTGAGTGTAACATCATCTTCAAATCTCTAGTTTGTGAGGAAATAGCTAGGAAATTATACTCTCTGGACCTTGAACAACCCCTCTCTTTTCAGTGCAGGACTGAATGCCTACTATCCAGCTGGTGTAAAGATGGGAGATTCACTCCGTAAAGCTTTGATAACCTCATCTATGAAATGGTGTTCGGAGGGAGAACCCTTCAAGTGTATGCCAAAACTGCGATAAAGCAAATTTATTTGCTCTAAGAATTTGTACATTGTTTTGCAGTTTCTGGATCTCTTGTCTTCTTTGTGGTCACTTTTGTATGATGTTTAAGACTCCTATGTTTATGCTTTCACATCTTTCCCATTTCAACAACATACTGTCAATATCTGAAGGAGGTCAACACAATCTTATACCCAGAGTCTTCAGGCTTTCTGGTCAGCGGGGCAACGCATTGCCCCACCGACCAAAAAGCCTCTGGGTACGAGTTTGAGGTCAACAAAGTTGTCTGAAGACGTCTCAGAATCTCATGCACTTTGTGTTCAGACAATCAAGTGAGGGAGATGTAAGGTTACATGAAGCATGCATACATAAATAGGTGAGTGACAAGATTGTTCCCAGGTCTCCCCAGAGTTGTGTGGGTATGGGACTCTGTAAATCTGATAAATGAAGTGTAATGCGAGGCCTTAAGTCTTTTTCTGAATCTCAAGAAAATTGACACAATTGACTACTATTTGGATTCAAATTGGTGACAAAATTGGCTAAGCCACCCTTCTTTGATACTAATTCTTAGTTTTGTTGTCACTGTTGTCATTTGACCAGGGGAGGTCGTATCTTGTAGCTAGGTGAAGTATCATCCGGATGCACGTGAGGAGATCGATCACGCTCTTGTGTAAGTTCTTGGTGTAGAAGTATCCCCACAAAATCTTATTGGTGATTCCGTGTAGCCCAAGGGCCTCCTTCTGTTAAATCTATAGATTGTAGGTGTATTCCCTAAGTTTTGGGCATTTGATGCCTTCTGGCCTCCTTAGACGGCCCCTAGCTGGGTGGCTGTCCGCCATATTGGCCGCCTTTTCTACGAAGTGTGACAGAAAAAAAACTACACATTGCCCTTGGAAAAAATTTTCTTTCACGAATGTGAATCACAAAGATAGTTCAGAAACTATAGAAAGAATTCCAGAGGAAACAGGACCTTAATAACGCCTCAAGGTGAAATAACTTCGATTTTCGGGGGCCCTGAAAATGGCAAATGAAGAGCATGAGTTCGCAATGCAAACTTGGTGGGTGAGATTCTTTAAGCTCTGTTGCTACTTTTTGGGCCATGCCACTTGTTAGAATTTACCCTCACATCTCTGATATTCCTGAACTTGAGCCCAGTACCGAAACAGCCTAAATGGAGATCAACCCTCTATTCCTCAAGCTTGTCAAACCTTTTTCGCTGCTTTCCTTGATTGTTGAACATCTTTTTAGCAAAATGCAAGCCAGGAATGACACCCCCACTTTGTTAGAATTTGCGTATCTGTTTGGTCCCTACCATAAAGGAACTCCGGAAAGAGTTAAAGGGTAAATCTCATAAACTGTGCATGTGTGAGTCGAAGTGCAATGCAGAATTTTTCAAGATTGATCCGGCAAAAACAAAATGGCGGTCACAAGTGGTGGAGCTGGCCATAGTGGTAAAAGATAAAATTTGGGTTGCAAGAGGACAATCTCTGATCTGAAGCAGTATAAAAAAGATTGGGTTTAGAAGATAAGATATTTCAGTTGTGGCTTCTTGTGAAATTAGTGGCAGGATATGAAGGTTCCAGCAATCGTAATTACCCGGCACATTTGCATACAGTGAACCCCGTCTTACGGCCTCCTTGATACGGTCACCTTGTTATTATGGCCACCTTTTTTGGCCGCGTGGCAAAATGGCCATACATTTTCTTGTAAAAAATCCTCGTTAATACGGCCACCTGTTAATAAGGCCAAATTTTTTTGGCCCGTTGGTGACCGTATTAACGGGGTATCACTGTATTCTCATTCTTGTACATTTTTTTAATATTTCAGCCTAAAATCGGCAGAAAAGTAAGGATATTCAGCATGGACAGGAAAAACAACATTCTTATTTTAAAAAAAGAGTGTACCTGTGAAATTTAACATCCTGCAAAGGACACTAATGAGCTGGGTCCAGGATGAAAAAACATTGCAGGAAACTATCACATTCACGGACATAGCAAAATCAATTGGTTATTCAGATCTAGAAGGCACTTTAAAGAAAATTAAACAAAGCAAAACCCTTATTTAGCCACAATAGAGAGCTTTATGTTTAAAAAGAAAATGCCCTTGCATCAGAGGGCAAATCCTGCTCACGATAAACAAACACCAGAGAAGAAACTCACTCGTGCCATGACCTCTCAGTGTGAAACAAGTGGCAAAAATCACATATTATCTCAGTCAAAACTTTAAAACCCTCGAGAGCGTAATGTACCTGCTAGAGAAAGAAGACGTGTTGGAACAAGCAGCATTTGGGCAGGTAGTGAAGGTCATGTTGCTGTTCCCTCCTCTACATGTAGGTCTCTCCCTCTCCCCCTCTCTCTCCTAATATTTTTTCCCGCTTTCTTACTTCACGCAGTACTCCACTATCTGAATGCCTGGAACTGGCAAGTCGTGTGTTGACAGCAATTTCCCAAGAATGCACAGCTCATCAGGGCTCAAAGTTAGCGACCAGCTGGTCGCACATGCAACTAGATTTTTAATTGTGTGCCTAAAAATTCATGTGTGATTGCACTTGCGCGCCTAAAAATCCTGGAGATTAGTACGACTGAGCTTATTACCACTCAACTCTGCTTTCTCACCTGATCATCCTAAGATGACTCCGACTGGTTAGACATGAGACAGAAACTTGAAATAATAAATTCAATCGTAGGTATGACATAATCAGGCTCCAAACAATAAAGTTATCATTTTCCTTGCATTAGCGTGTGTTTTATTTGTCTTTTTCCGCTGTGGTTCTCCGAGTGCTCCATGTTTCCATTCCATCCCAGCCCTTTTTGGTTTTTTTCGAAGACTCCGCTGACACTTGCGAGTGAAGGCCACCTTTAAAAACACGTGCTTCTTGGCAATCGAGTTCACCGGTCGATGTGAAAGGTCAAGCCAGAGGCAAGAATGTCTAAACAACCTTGGTTAAGAGACTTTTTTTCTTCAAGGTGAGAACAATTGAAATAAAACAATGAATAAAAGAAGACCTAATCTGCATCAGTATGGAAGGGCCAGAATTACAAGCTTTTGACCCAACTCCAACAGTTGTCAAGTGGTTTAGCAGTGGTAAGAGACCAAGGCGTCCCAACCTTGCTTACAGAAGGTGGCCAGATGAACTAATTTGAGTTGCTTACTCATGGGACTCACTGGATTTTGTATGATCGAGTTAATGTTGTATTAACGACGTGGTTCTACATCCAAGTCTATATCAGCTTTAAACTACAAGTGTATTGCAAAATATCAAATGAAAGTTGTGAGCAGTAAACTGGCAGTGTATATTTTCTTAGTTATTCACGTTCATTTCAAAGGAAATGAATGCGGAATTTTTCTGTTGCCTTGAACGTACCATGAAGTGTAATACTTCTTGAGATTGAGAAGGTTAATTTAAAAAAAACGTAACAGTATTATTGTTATCTCCAATGTAGAGTAATAGCCTGAAGGTAGGAACAAACACAGATTCGTTCAAAATAAAAGATAACGTGCATGCAAATAAATGATTACTTATACAACCTCTGAGCTTTCTGATTTTTTTTGGTGCCTCAAATTTTTTGCTGTGCACCTAGAATTTTGGCAGTGCCCGTAGAAGTTTACACCTGGTAGCACAAGTGCTCCCAAGCCAAAAATAAACTTTGAGCCCTGCTCATGAGACTACCTCTTTATTAACCAAATTGTGGTTACCATTAATTCACTGGCAGTGGGTCACTTAAAGAACAATGTGATCAACTACCCCCTCAATTTGCAGAGTTGCCAAGCATCCCCAAATCATCAGTTGTTAAAATGGCCAAAAAAGATCTAGAAACCCCTCCTAATTGGAGGGATGCATTTAACAGTCCGACAGCTAACTGTTAGAAACCAGAGGACAAAAGACAATGTGGGAATACTTCTTCTGTATGCTTACACGCCTGTTCTGGTAATTTTCCAAGATGTGACAAAGTCACTGTTCGGTTGACCAGCTAAGCAGTTTGATTGTGTGATTGAACTGTATGGGACTTTAGGGCCAATTGGCCTACTAGAGCTACTAACAGCAGTGCGCACCATTTCTTCAGCATTTTTTCAAATCGTAATGGTCTGGATGAACTTTTGTATATTTGATATGACATAGCTGTGATCCCTGGGTCTTTCAAGTGCTGATTTACATATTCTTCCACCCATTCCTGATGATGATGATCACCAGCAGCATCATCAGCAGAACATTGTCATCATCATCATCATTTTATATCAAACACCATGAATGTATTGGTATTTGGTCAGCAGGGATTGATCTTCTCAAGATCTCTAGGGGTCACTGGCTATGCAACAAGGCCATTAACTCAGTCCATTTTTGATTCCCTTTCACCCCCTCCTAATAGTGTGAGCTGATAAAAGCAAACTTGATTTCTGGATTGCTCCAAATAATACATTATTCAAAGTACTTTTTCTTATTTCTATTATTGATAATTTGTTATCATTTTTCAGGGACAGGCGTGTGCCTCTCAAGACATTTCCACTGCAAGGTACTTTGATCAATACCAACACCATTGAAGCATTTAGAACTCTTGATAAAAAGGAGTTGATCCATTCAACTGGAAGACAGGTACTCTCTATTTTATATGACCTATGATTTACTTAGTGCCATTGGCTAATATGATATGTTTCAGGGACAAATTTGAGAACGCCTCCACTGAAAGAAAAAGAGATATTATTATTCACACTACACTGACTGACTAATCCCGATTTCTTAAACCCTCCAATTTTTCAAAATTCTCAATGATTCAAACCAAACCTAACTTCCCATCACCAGTCAAATACTGCAAGTTTACCTCAATTTTTTAAACCTTTCAATGATGCAAGGAATGCTTCAATTCATGCATGCAACCAAGACAGAGGACTAGAAAATTATTGTGATTGTCACATTACCGGTAACCACTATGAACCATGTTACTGTATATACCCCAATTCTCCATAACAGCCATGTGGAATCACGTCCCTTATACAACTTGTGGCATCATTGGTTTCAGTGCTCATAAAGAACCTGAACACATGTCTTTTGAAGGAGAATGAGAGCAAACTGAGCCAATTCAGCCATACAGACTGAAAAAAATAGTTAACTTGTGTAGTTTTGACCTGAAAATTCAAATGAAAATCTTATTCCACTACCTACTTGTGCTTTGGATCATTCCTTAGGCAGTTTTGAGAATTGTTTCCCACTGACACAAGAAACCTAGATAATGCCCTAATAAATAAGGGAAAATGTGGGAATAAAGAAAGGCGAAGGAATCAGAGAAGGGAGCTGCAAAAAGGGAAATGTCAAGGGCAGTATGACTTTTTGTCCAAAAACTATGTACAAATTTTGCTTTTTGCACGTGCTGGGACTTCTAGAGCTCTAATAAACTGGAAAACGAGTACTTGTAAATTTCCAAATGGAAGATAAAAATTTTCTATCCACACTAATCTAGATAATATTACAGCTGTATTTATTCACTTTAGTATGGATGGCAAGCCTTGTAAGAACTACATGTAGACTCACTGAAAGGCGATTTCAACTGGGATGCAATAATACTGTACAGCTGCCCGCCTCTTCTCAGAAAAAATCACTCCTAGACCATAAATCTATTAAAGCAAATCTGTAGACAATGATATTGAGAGTGATAATTTGTCGGAAAACCCATTCACAACAACCTAGACTATACAGAATTATCGGTACTGCATGAAGGTGGTAAGTTAACCAGAACAGACAGGGAACAGCTTTTGAGAAGAAAAGAACCAACTATATTACCCATCAAGATAAACGGGTGAGACTGATAAAGATGATCAATAGAAGCACAAAAATTGACCTTTGTATAGTTAAAACCCTGAATATACTTGATAGACTTTCAGTAAAGTACGGGTGATTCACATAAAAAGGAATGCTTGTTTAAGCAAGCTGTAAACTTTCAAAGTTTATCAAGTGGTAACTTTAAGCTCTAGGATGCCAACTCACCAAACCTTGCACTAGTAAGTAACTTGATTGCCTGAGTACTCTATTTCTCTTTCTCGTTTGAAATTAAAGCTCCCGGTGAAGCTTTACGTTCTCAAAGCTTTGCCACTTATTTGTCCTCTTGCCAAGCAATGAGACTATGAGATGAACTTGTGTGCAAAGTTCTTAAAGTTCCTTTTTTCGAGATTTAGACCTCCAACGAGGCATGTCAGAGAAAGAAATCAATTTTTAAACGGACTCTGCAAAGATGGACAAACGTGCTTTATGGATCACACAACGCCCTCTGTGTTACTGGGTTAATCATTGATAGTGTTCATTGTCTGACGGAGAAATCAACTGATTTTATAAACTGGGCACAGGCAGCCCAGTTACCAAAGACCTGTGCCGTAAAGGACCAAATGTGGTGTAGTGCAGAAAAGGTCTTTTTAGCATTATGAACAAAGGCCTGCATAGTGACTTATAAACAACATTTTGGGTAGTTTAATTAATAACTGGTTTTAGGCCAAATTCAGAGTATATTAAGCAAAGCTTGTTGAGGCTTTAACTTATTTGGATCAGACTTGACAATGTGTAGTTATCTAGAAAAGATCTATTTTGATACAGATATGGGATGCTATATGTTCAGGGAGAGCTGTGGAAGATCCATCATTGCTTTGCCAGTTTGCACTTCTAACCTTTGCAGTAAGTTACTCTATCCAACCCTTTCTTTTATCAACTCCACCATAACTACCAAAAATGGTAAAATAAATCAGTAGCAATTAATTAATTGTGTCTGACATGAGGGGAATGCAACACATAATCTTAGGGTTTTTTGGGTGGCTTGATTTAAGTACAATGGGACCTCAATTTAACGAATCTCTATATAACAAAGTCCTCGGTATAACAAACTGTTTTTTTTTTTAACCCCAGTAATTAAAAATATATGGAAAAAAAACCTCAAAAACATAATAAAACATAATCTTTATTTAACGTGGGAGAAACACTTAGCTAAAGCTATTTTGCAGGTATAACAGTATAACAAAACCTTCTTATAGCGAACATATTTTCCCAGTCCCGTAGCCCCCTGTCATATCAAGGTTCCACTGTATTTATTTATTTTTAGGATTTTTTGGGTATTAAAAACAATCTGAAGATTCATGGTTACCCAGGTATCCTGGCCTCATTCATTTGCATTATAAAAACAATAGGTGGGTTCACACTGGACTTTTCAAGTGCACTTGAGACTAACTTGTGTGTGAACAGGTCCTGTTTGACTTGACTGATCTTGACTATTCGTACTTAGTTGCCACAGAAACTTCAAAACCTCAAAGTGCTAAAGTGCGCTCTCAAGTAAGGTCAAAACCTTCCTTGACACTGCACTTATCCAATCAAAGCATCGGAGGTATATTATCAAAGTGTCAATCATCCTGAGCCGCAAATTTCACTCTAGCAAGCGTGCAAGTGAGAAATGATTAATGATTGAGGATACTGATCTCCACAAAATGTAGGTAGGTTGTAATTGGTATGCCCTAACAGTGCTGTTCAAGAGATTATATTTACTTGTAACCGTTCCTTGTGACCTTGACTGCAAATAGACGCAGAAACCTCAATCAAACCATGTCACAGAGCCCCGACTAAACTTCCCCTGTGTTTATTTGAGAATGTAAATTAACCTTTTTAACTTGTACACTAGCTTGTCTTGCAACAGTTTAATATGTTTTTTTTGTTTTGTTTTGTTGGTATCTGTGATAAGGACCTCAAGAAGTACAAATTTTACTATTGGTTTGCTTTCCCTGCCCTGTGTCCTGATGTTAATGCTACCAGTGTGACATCTCCCATCTTGCTTGCTGATTACTTCACCAAATCACAGGTACCTCTGAAATGAAACTTCTTAGTTTTATTTCTAACTTTGTATCCTGTAATATTATTATCTTCTAATCTCACACATTGTTTACAGTGGTTTTGATGCAGGTTCACATCAACCTTTTAGCTTCTCATTATATTCTCCTTTGTCATACAAATGAAATGTGACTATGTATGTTTGCATGCTTGTGTGCATACATATTCATAGCTACATTGGTGAGCGTACATTGGTGAATAACATGGTGACTGAATAGACCTTGTCACAGTTTTCGACGCCATCTTGACGAGTAGGCAAACGTGTGAGAAATTACAGTGTTTGTATGAGAATCTAATGTCGAATGATTTCCGTAAAATGGCCGTTCTGAAAAAAAATATGACTTGTAAACTAAAGCTACAAAACAAAGGATTCTACTTAAAAATTTTTTTGGGCGTACTTGTGCTTAAATTTCTCCAGAGGCTTGCTTTAGATTTTCCATACATTTGTCTCTAATTTTTCCCAGGACTTTCTTACAGACAAATGTATAGAAAATTTTAAAAAGTGGTTCTAAGTCTTCAAGCGCATCTAACGCCCGCAATTTTTTTCAGTAGATTCTTTAGGAGTGAAGCTTTAGTTTACAATTCATTTTTGTTTTCAGAAGCGGCATTCGACGGAAATTATTCGACATTAGATTCTCATACAAACACTGTAATTTCTCACGTGTTTGCCTACTCGTCAAGATGGCGTCGAAAACCGTGACAAGGTCTATACCTTGAAGGTGATTCTCTTAGTAATTTTGTCAAGGAGACTAGGTGTCTCATACATGTACAGCCAACTCTTGCCCTGCGGACACCTCGCTGTAAAGGACGCCCCGATAATACAGACTGCAGCTAAATCCCTGGCAGAAATAAATTACAGGCATTTGACTTAAATATACACCGGCCATTACAGACTCTCGAGGTACCTACAGTGTCCGCAATAAAGGGAGTTGACTGCATAAAGCTTCCTAGGATAGCATAGAAAAACTTCATGGAAAGTTAAGGTTTAGTTTTAATGATCTATTTTCCTTTTGCTCGGTAGATTTCAAAGCTTCAATCATCCTATGATTCCCTATTTAATATTGACGGCTCTAGTAAGTACATTTTAAAACATTGATTTTTTGATGTAATTTAGCACAAATGTGTGTAGTTGGCCTGCGTGGCACATGCATGAGAAATGATTTTAGGGAGAGGATGCATTGTGTATCATTTATCTAGTGTCCAATATAATATGTACCTAAACAGTGGAAGATTTTTAATAGTTTTGTTAGAAGTGGGTCGATCATTTGTTCGACATTCTGTTGAGCTGTGATTTACATGTGCATTCTTTCAACAGGCCCTGGGTTTTTTCTTGTGAAAGTTTCTGAAGGTGACATTTCTATGGCTCATATAAAAGAATGGAATGAATTTTTTCAAGAAGGTGACTCAGAGGTAAAGGTTTAAAAACCTCAATTTCTACAAGAGTTTTTCACTCTGAGTTATTCTGTCTAATAAATCTCTCGCCATCACAGAGACCCTTTTGTGTTATAGGGCGACTGAGGAAAGGAAAAAGGAAAGTGCAGTTCCTATTTTTTTATTGTTATTTGCCGTAATGGTTCGATTGAGCGCCCGGGGTGCTTATTTACTTTTGTTACCTCAAGGGAGGGCACCTGTTCGAGACTGGGCACTTATTCAGGACAGGGCGCTTATTTCTTTTTTGAGAAACAACTGAATGTTCAAAACAGAAAAAGGGACAATAACAGAAACTGTATCAGTAACAAATATACGGTGAATGTTCAGGTAACGTGAGAAACTCAGACGAAATCACTGTTTTGTACTGTTCGTTTGTGAGAAATTAAAGGAAGATGAACTTCAGTTGACACGTACCCGTACTCTAATACTATAGTATAAGACTTGAGGCGCTTAGCAGAATGGGGGCGCTTATTAACAAAAACACCTTTGAAGAGGGGCGCTTATTCGAAAGGGGGGGGGGGGGCACTTATTGAAAGGAGGGCGCTAAATCGAATCATTACAGTATTGGAATACCCAGCAGGAGCCGCCGGGAGGAGAAAGTCTAGTAGAAAAATAACTATTCTACCATCAGTTACAGTTAGTTAATTTAAACCTCACACCTCTCAAACAGCCATGTTATTGACACATGCTTTGTACCACTTTCGATGTCATCAGTCTTAATGTTTTAATACAACTCATATGCTCAACTTGTCCCAGAAACAATTCTTCTAATCCACGCCGAAATGAGCGTGTTTGGCGTCATTCAAACAGGCCACGCAAAAAACACAATAGTCAGCTATCTTGCCTTGGAATTCCTGCTCCTAACTACAAAATAGGAATTTGTAGGTGTTTCCTATCCATTTAGGCAAAAAAACAAAATTTTCGATAGATGTGAATGTTATCTAAATACGTTTGATTGTCATTAACCCCCCAAAAATCACAGCATATACAGAAAGTCACTTAACCATAGGTTACTTATTTCAATCTAATTTGTGCTCTACAGATTATGGTAGGATTTGCTGATCCTTGTACAATGCCCCAACATCCAGGCTGGCCTCTCAGAAACTTTCTTGCCTTGCTTGTTCATCAGTGGTCAGTTCAAGTTCAAATTGTTGACTAAGAAATCAAACGTGTTCTTTTAAAGATGCATGAACACCTTAAAACCATGGAGGATGAACTGTTTGAGTGTTTTAAATTCAGTTTTTGCCCAGTGTGACTTAGGTGACACCCAACCATTTTCTCCATCTCACTCATTATATGATTAATCCTTTAAGGTGTTTTAACTATTTTCATCCCATGATAATACTGATCACGGTAAATTGTAGTAAAACACGCACACAATAAAATTCTAGATAACAACAATGTCACAACACTCCCACCTTTTCACTAGTGCGAAAAGAACGTTCAAATTAGATTTTTGGCGAGAAAGCTAGCATTTAATAAGTTCACCCATTAGCACTTGTTTCTGCAACTTCTGTAGGCCTTAAACTAAGAAACAATTATCTTTAGTTTTAACTTGATTTGATATTGTTAGTTTAAGGACTGTTGCTGTGAGTTTTACTTTACATTAGCGAGATATATACACTGATTACCAATGACAGGGTAACTTGAATTTTATTGATGCAAAATTCTAGTTAACGATGAAAAGTTGACATTCGGAGCCTCACTTGTGGCTAAAATAGCACTATATTTATGACCCTTCCATTACTAGAGCTCTGACAAAGGGCTAGCATGCACTTGAGAGAGATCAGTTTTTCAATCTTTTCCATAGACTACCGACGAGCAGTCTCTCTTTTTTCTTACAAACCAGTTAAAAGATTTAAAAGAATCATTAATTTACGAACTTGAACAATACTCGAGACGAGACTGCTTGGAAATTCGGGGTATTCCAAGGAATTCTAGTGGCACGCGGGAAGATACAAACAAAATTGTTGTTGAGCTAGGTCGAAAGATTGGAATTGACCTGAAAAAAGAGGATATATCAACGAGCCATAGTCTTCCGAGTAAAGTGAAAGCGAACGGAGAAAGAGCTCTGTTCCCACCTGCCATTATTGTAAAGTTTACGAGCCGGGATGTTCGTGAGAAACTTTATCGAGCCAGGAAGGTCCTCAAGCAAGACTTAGGCATTTCCAAGGAGAATAGAATCTGTATAATGAAAGTCTTACTCAAAGCAACAAGGATCAACATGAAGGTAGCAAGATAATCCAGATCACCAATGCTAAAGCCTTGCACAAAACAGGCGAAGAAATGTCCTACGCTCAAGTAATGATACCACCATAGTCATGAATTGCCTTTCCCTTAGGTGTAAAAACAATAATGTTGTTGACGTTTAACAGGACAGACTTTGCGTATGTGCTCTTTCTTGAGATTACCTCCCCCCCTACTAGTATTGACCATCTTGCTAGCTCTGATGTTGATCTCTACTTACCCCATGATCTGAGTTTTCAGTACTATATATAATTCTCATGAATTTCATGATAATCATTATATAAATGAATATTGAATATAATGAGAAATGCTTTTCTGCTTTGCACTACAAAATTAGGAAATAACTTGACAAAGAATATTCCTAATGTAATAAATCCCCACTTCAGTATCTCACAGCTCCATCCCAAGATAGTTTCTTTCTATTTTTCACAACAACAGGTGAAATTGAATTTTACATTATTGGGCTAAATGCTAACAAGTCCACTGGGCCTTACAGCAAACCAGTTGTTATTTTAAAGCTACCAAACATGTTATATCTGCACCTCTAGAAATTATATTCAGTGCTTCCTTTTCTACTGGAATTGTCCCAGATTTATTTAAAATAGCTAAAGTTACCTCTGTTTTTTAAAAAGGGAAGGCAAACAAGTTTAAATAAGTATCGTCCTATTTCTGTTCTCTCAATATTCAACAAACTGTTAGAAACGTTAATGTTTAAGAGAATACTAGAATTTTTGGAGAAGGAAATAGTTTTGGCTTCCGTGCGAAACACTCCACGGATCATGCTATCCTAGGCATCATTGACTTGATTCAACATGCAATTGAGTGCCAGGAATTTTCTTGTGGTATATTTTTGGATTTCAGTAAAGCCTTTGATACTGTAAATCATAAATCTCGATTGAAAAACTAGATTATTATTACATTCATGATGTAACCAAAGGTTGGTTCACCTCTCATCTTACCAACAGCTATCAACATATTTCCTTGGGGAAAACTGAGTCTGAACTTCAAGCAGTTTCTTGTGATGTTCCTCAAGGCTTAGTTCTTGGCCCACTATTATCTCTTGTATATATCAATGATTTTAGTAACTGCTCTGAAATTCTAGATTTTCATTTATTTACAGATGATGTCAATCTATTTATAAACACAAAAAGGCCTTAAATCCAAAGTAAAAAATGAACTAGTAAATATTCATACTTGGTTGAGTGCTAATAAACTTTCTCTTAATACTGATAAGTCAAACTTTGCCTCATTTTCCACCCTCCACAAAGAAAGTTACCCTTTCATGTCACTCTCTCTTTAAATGGCATAAACTTAAACCAAGAGTACTCAGTATAATATCTAGGTATAATAATAGATTCTAATTTATCATATAAAGGCAAGTTAGCTATATTGCTAAAACGATTAAGCGCAATATTGGGATTCTTTCTAAACTTCGTTATTATGTGAATTCAGGTCTGCTGGTTAAACTACATTATGCCTTAATATATCCCTTCTTAAGGGTAACACCTATTCTTCAACTACCCAGCCTTTGTTCATTTTACAAAAGAGAGCAATGCGAGTGATGACTTTCTCTTAATTTCATGAGCATTCTTGTCCAATTTTAAGACACTTAAATATTGTTAAACTGCGCATGCCTGACCTTGTCTTTCTTAATATTGCAGTCTTTATGTATAAATTTCACAATACACGTCCACCATCTGTGTTTGATACTGTCTTCACACAACTCAATAAAAGACAACTGTAATACAAGAAGTGCCTCGAATATGTTCTATACTTTACCTGAAGTAAGAACAAATTATGGAATATTCAACATAAGATTCAAGGGCCTCAAAGTATGGAACTGAGTTAGTGAAAATTTGAAAACCTTCTCTATTTCAAACTTCAAGGAATCAGTAAAGAGCGATTTCGTCAAAGATTATTAGCTACTTGTATTCTTATTAGTAGTTGTGTTGTTTTGTTTCCCAAATTACCTGTAAATTAGTCGTACGTGCACTCCCCTCACTAAATCTGAAGAAAAAGAGAGACTGCTCGCAGTCTATCTTTTTCAGTCGTTAATTAACTTTGATAACTCATTTGATAAAACTGCCGAAGTTTAGACTTATTGTGCGTGGAAAGTGAAGTTTTAAATCGTAAACAACATTGCTGTAGCAGCACTATTATGTACTGCAGTATCGCATCATTCTGTTGCAGGGGCTCCTTGGTTACAAGTGTCAAGATTCTTTGCTGGCGTGATCAAGTGAGATCTGGCAAAAGAGACACTTCTCATAGCTTGGTTTTAAATGTCAATCTACCATCATACACAAAAGCTGGTAAATAAAGATGATAATGGTGTTGGGAACAATGCTTGCAATACACACATGCCGTGTAATGTACTAATGTAGACTGGTTTTTACATGATATCACCGAAATTCAATCGAAAGAATGACCAATTTCCCTGCGTTTTTACGTTAATGAACTATTAAAGCAGCTTAAGTCTTATATTTTTACAAATGTTTGCTTTAAAAGGGGTTGTTCTTTTTGTGATAGAGTACACTTAAATTTCTACGCTTTCGCATGACGCGGCATTTATATTGCGGTTAAGGGAGCTGTCATGGAGGTTAACAAGGTGACTTATCTTGCGGGATTTTGCTATCTGAGCAGAACTTGTATCAGAAAAAGTATTTAATGTTTATGAGTTTCTCATGCGACGAAGTCACGCTTTTGTAGCTAAGCTCAATGACAAAAGTTTCTTTTGGTTTCCGGCCACCATGTCGGTCTCAGAGGGACAACAACATGGCTTCTCCATAGAAAACTCTATAAATTTAGGTAAATCATTTCCCTGAAAATCTCGCATATGCGAAATTGTCAGGGGCACCCAACGACAGTTTTTGGAAAATATCTGTTCGGAAGACGAATTGAGATCTAGAATTTTCGGAACATTTGTTGTTAAATGTCTTGCTTGCGTGCCTCTCCTAGGATTTTCGAACCCCCCCCCAAAAATGGTATAATTGCCCATTTTTAACGGATTTTTACCCTAAAAAGGTGACCTAGAATTTTCGGAAGCACCTGTGGCAGCTAAAGGAGGCAAATAAGGAATTCAATATCACGTGGAAAATACTCGACAAAGCAAAATCTAACACCAACCTTACAAAACGTTGCAATCTATGTACAACAGAGAAGTTCTTTTTAATCTGTAGGCCTCACATGGCAACACTGAACAAGCGCAACGAACTTGTCTCTACGTGCAGACATCGACGCAAGTTCATCCTAAGGTACAATCGAACATGTGAAAGCCAGAGATTGTATCGCGAGCTTTCGTGCGCCTTAGGTTTCGTATAAGAGTTGTAGGCGATTGAGAGCAAGCGCGCGCTTTTCATTCTAAAATTTCTTAAAAATTTAAATTTCAAACGTTATATGTAACCGTTTTTATCACGCGATCACCTTTCTTGATGTAGACCCTGACGCTTCAGTGTTATAATGAAGTTTAACTGAAGAGTGAGTCACTTTCTCGGTGGCCTACGAAACAGGCTTGTATTAAACACTGATGCACTCAGGATTTGAGTAGTTCACCTACTGGTCTATTCCGCTCCTTCACTGCAAGTAGAGCACTGTCTTGGCTTCGCCGGTGAACATCTAACTGAATATATATTATATATATATATTTATAAAATAACTGAGATAGCACGCGTGATCTGATTGGTCAAAAACCTATGGTTTATTATACCGGTAAACCCATAGAAAAAGGCATCCGGACCAAGAGCCATAAACAAAACCGGCTATTGATCTGCAAACAACGATTTTAGAAAGGCTAAAAAACAGAACAAGTTACTTACCCAGCCCTTCTTACTATTAAAAGCGTTAGTTTCCACATTTTATTACTGAGCGTCACAATTCGCTACTACCATAGCTTTAGAAGTTATAAAGTACAAAGCTGGAAAACATTTTACATTTTACGATGATGCCAAATCGCAGAGAAAGACAACAATTGAGTGAATTTCTGGTGTAGAAAGTCTCTAGGAAAACTTAACCATTTGCCAACCAGCAACAAAACGGATAGTTTTAGCATTCTTGATTTATTTTATGTCAAAATTAAATTCCTTAATGAAAGAAATTATTCCAAATAGAGATCTCTGATCAAGATATGGTACAAAATCGGGCGCTGTAGGTTGTAAACAAGCCGCCAACGATGATGAAAGGTGTCAAGAGTTTCGGGCTGGTTTTTTCCAATATTTGCTCAAATTATTCGGTGATATCGATGCCATAACCTACCTCAAACCACCTGACTTCACGAATCGACAAATATTAACGCCAATATGTGGCTACGGTAAAGAAACCTTTCTCCACCACTGACATATTTCCATCGGTCGCTCTACGTACATAACATGAGTTACATGCGACAACTTCGCAAATGCAGCCACGTCGTTACCGCGGCATTTCTTGATCATAATAAAGTCCAAAAAACAGATCTTAAACCACTGCGGCTTGTAAAAAGTGAATGAAGTCCTCCATTACAATAGCTGCCAGTTCCGTCTGTAAGCACGAAATTCTTACGGATCGACACAACAAAATACAGCTGCGTACAGTCTGATGTTCAATTAATTTCTACTTCTGTAGTAAACAAACCATGAACGTATTCTTTCATTGTACGCTCAAATGAATACGTGTTGACTTTTCCTGTAAAACAACTTTCATAAGTTATCATGTAATGAGCGCAAAAACTCGTGTTCTGAAGTGCTGCTGTTTGTTGTTTGACTGAACTGAGTTTTGAGAAAGTTCAACGCTATTGAATCGTGAGTCATGATTGGCTTATGATGACTTTAGGGAGAAGACGTGACTTGATCACGGTACTAGAACCATATTTTTTAACCTAAAAGACTCCATTCTACTAAAAGTTATTTTATAAAAGCAATATATCACACTTTCTATGGGTTTACCGGCGTGATAACCCACGCGGGATGTTGGGAGAACACGAGAAAAGCTTGTAAATCACTCGCCTTCGGCTCGTGATTTACAAGCTTTTCTCGTGTTCTCCCAACATCCCGCGTGGGTTATCACGCCGGTAAACCCATAGAAAGTGTGGTATATTGCTTAAATATATTATATATATGGGAAGTCTGTGTTTCGATTTTTCCGTAGTAGAGTGCTCGATACGTTTTTTTCCTACTTCCAATATTTATATTATATATATATATATATATATATATATTAATATATATTATTTTTGATGATGGCGTGACAGTGACTTACTTGCATGCAACCATTCTGTCTGAAGAGGGTGTCACTGCATACGTTTAAGCCGCACTTTAAATCTCCTTGTATTTGTTCCAGTCAAAATCTACTTGTAAGTGGTTTTGTTAGTGCTAATTACAGGTGTATGAATTTCTTCTCTATCTCCATTACAACCAACATCTCTTTAAATGTTCTCAAAACATAGCCAAAGTCTTAATGATGCAGACAGTTTCGATGACTGCCAGCCATCTTTGTCAAAATTCCATGCAACCAATGCAAAAAGGTATACATCGGTGAAACAGGGAGACAGCTGAGAACCAGGATCACAGAACACAGAAAGGAAGCAGAAAATATCTCTGACAGAAATTTCACAAGATCCACCCGCAGAGCTTCTACCAATGAGCACCATAAATCAGCAATAACAGACCACGTCTGTCAGAACAATCATATTGTGAATTGGGAAGCAAGTCAAAAAGTTGAGCAGGAAAGCGACAAGTTTAAGAGATGGATCAAGGAAAGCATATGCATTAGATCGAACACTCCTACTATGAACACGGACGAGAGAGCCTATCAGCTTTCTCCCATATGGTCACAAGAATTTTCCACCCCCAAACCAGGGGAGGGGGCGTCCACAGAATGACTTGGCGCGTTTATCGCAATAATTAACACCTTCAGAAGCCTATTTAAGGCTTCTGACACCTTTGACGATGTCCAAGTTTTGACAAAGATGGCTGACAGTCATCGAAACTGTCCGCATCATTAAGACTTTAAGACTTTGGCTTTGTTTTTAGAACATTTAAAGAGATATTAACTGTACTAGCCTGATGAATTTTTTCAAGAGATTACCACCAACAACCATCATTAGGGAGGCAATGGTGGCGTAGTGGTGAGAACACTTGCCTTCTACCAGCGTGGCCTGGGTTCAGTTCTAGACGTCGAAGCGACATGTGGGTTGAGTTTGTTGTTGGTTCTCTCCTTTGGTCTGAGAAGGTTTTCTCCGGGTACTCTGGTTTCCCCTTCTCCTCAAAATCCAACATTTCTAAATTCCCAATTCAACCAGGAATGGTAGACTAAGAACTACTAGTATGTGGAGGTGCTACCTCTAAAGTGTTATTTATTTATTACTGTAACATTAATTTAGCCTCCTCCTTGTCCAACTTTTTGTCATAGAAATAAAATGTATTGGCTGGGAAAAAAATAAAAGTCAGAAGCTTGTACCAAGGATGGTGGATCTAAGTGCCACAATGGACCCTGAAAGGTAATCAACTTATCCGATATCACAAATTGTAATGAAGTGAATTGACCAAGTCTGAATCTTGATGTTAATTTGCAGATTGGCCTCTTCATCAGTGGACTTGAACCTTAAGTTAATGCAGTGGAGACTCTTGCCCTCGCTAGATCTCGACAAAATCTCACAAACGAAGTGTCTTCTCCTAGGGGCTGGAACGCTTGGCTGCAATGTCGCACGATGCCTTCTGGTATGAACGTAAACAATCTATAGTATGTAAGGTAGTTATTGTTTTGTTCAGTTTACCGGTCCCTGGCAGGTATTACCACCCTTGCTTGGTCGAGGAATAAAAACCAGACAATAAACATGCCCTGGTTCTCCACGTTAGGGGTTAAGCGGGGGGCTAACCATCCACGACTCTCTACAAAGTTGATAAGGGTTGCACGCTGAAATGTTCGACCGAATGATGGATGGCAGAAAAAAGAGGACTGAATTTGGGTAGAGAAGCTACTTTTATTGAGCCAAAAGTAGGCCTAAATTGAGTTCTTTAGTAAGAGAAGTATGCGCCACTGGGAACAAGTTGTTGTTGATGATGATGATGATGATGATGATGATGATGATGATGATGATGACATGAAAGTATGGAGCAGAACATAGTATTATTATCACAGGGATACCAAATGTTGGTAATTGCATTCAGTAATGCCAACACCAACTTACTGGCACATACACTCACAGATGTTTGTAAATATCTTCATCTCCTTATCTTTTAAGGGATGGGGTGTTCGCACAATAACCTTTGTTGACAATGGAAGAATCTCGTTTTCCAATCCTGTGCGCCAAACACTGTTTGAGTTTTTGGATTGTCAGGACGGAGGCAAGCTCAAGGCTGAAACCGCTGCTTCTGCCTTAAAAAGGATATTTCCTGGTGTGGTAAGACATGATTATTGTTTAAAACACCCCAATTCTAGAATACGAGTAGTGTCAAGTTTTCCTTTGGGATAGAAAAGCGAGTGAAATACGTTAACACTCGAGTTTTTATAACTAGAAGTGTCCGAGTCAGATCTGACTAGCTAATGAGATGCAGTTCCTATACTCTCAGCCCTATTTTGTTATTACTGACGTTTTTGGTGACGACCTGAACACCACTTAAACAGCAGAACAGTAATCGAGACGATTCTCGTAAACAGAGGTTTGGTCTTGGTGACGTTAAAATTTGAATGGTGTGACTAATTGAATCGAGCCATTGCTTTAGACTTCCTGAGTAGGAGATCTATCCGCATCTACATTTACATTTACTAATTGACAACGCTTTCGCATCAAGTCAATATAAATTAAATAAATTACAATATCAGAAATACAATAATAGAATAAACATGAAATAAAAGAAATAAGCATAAGGGAGATAAGTATCATCTGCACATATTTAATGATCAGAATTTGACAAGTGCTACTAACATAGCATGTTACTGGATTACTTTCAGAATGCGTCATCTGTTCAGCTGTCAATACCTATGCCTGGACATTCTGTTGGCCAGTTAGGTAAAAAGTATTCACTCCGGTGTTTCGATACAGTTTTTCAGAGGCCATACCGATATTTTTCAATCGCCTTAAAAGTGGTTTTTTCCTTGTCCGATCGCTATAAAATTTTCACCAGTAACTGGCTATGGATTGAAATTTTTGAAAATGTAGTTTTACGTAAAATAGATATTACTATGACAACAATAACCAACAAACTTTGAAATTGATAAAAAGCCGAATTTTGAGTGATCGAGACCAGCTACTGAAAATCTAACACTAGGAACTTAAAGTTTGGTGTTTAGAAAACAATCTCCGTAAGAAGTAAAAAAATTCTGTACGTTTGAATTCGACTAAAACGAAAATATATTTTAAACCTTAAATTTTCAATAGCTGTGATAGATTATTTAATATAAGCGTTATAAATGACTCAAATTATTCTTAAGTAGCGTCAGAATGCTGCTTAATATCATATTTTGATGCTAGGAAATATTGGTGTATTTTCGTTCTTGCGATCTTGAAAACTATCCCGTTTTCTCACCACCTGTATAAGTGCAACTTCATTCAAAATTTGGACTTTTAGCGCTTCTTTGTATATCTCTGAAACGACTAGAACGAAGTCTCAGACATTATTATATACATTATGGAGATTATGTGAAGATATTTAACAGAAATTCGTTCGAGTCGTTTTCCAGTAGCTGGTCTAGATCGCGCAAAATTAGGCGTTTATCAATTTGAAAGTTTTTTTGTTTATTATTGTCATAGTAATATCGATTTTACTAAAACCTACATTTTGACAAATTTCAATCTATAGTCAATCAGTGGTGAAAATTTTATAGCCGGTGATTAGACAAGCTGGCGATAAAATCACTTGAGAAATATCGGTATGGCTTCTGAAAAACTACATCGAAACACCTTAAATAAACTCATACGTTAACTTTTATGGAACACTAAATTGCAGTTTTTTATTTATCTCCTCTAGTGATCATCTGTTGTGAAGTTTTGCGATTTGTAATTAATGGATTTTGTTTTATGGTTTCAGAGGAAGCAGAGAAAGTAAAACGAGATGTGAGTAGACTTGAAGAACTTATTGAAAGTCACGATGCAGTTTTCCTGTTGATGGACACACGGGAGAGCCGATGGTTACCCACAGTATTAAGCGCTGTAAAAAACAAGGTATATAACAAAACTACAATGTCAATCCCATTTACATCTTATAATTTCAAGGCCCAATGATGTCTGTAAGAATGGCTGTAGTCGACGACGGCTTTTTGAGCTGTGTAAGCTGTTATTAGGGACCGGTCATTTTTTTATCGGTTGGGGGGTACTGGTGGGATTTGAGACTGGGCCACGAAAATAACTGCTTTAAAGGGGACGGGGGCAGGGGTGAAGAGCAAAATATTGGGTGTAAAGGGGGGATTACCAAAAAAATTGTCTCGCAGTGACGGCATCTGTAGTACTGCAAACAGCCTACCAGAATGCCGAAAACCAGCGTTTCTGACGTTCGGAAAGTTCAGTTTTTCCCGGGAAAGCATGCTTTTTTTGGTTAGCTAGTTTAGTCGAGCGCAAGCACGGACAACATGGATTCTCTTTGGCCAGTCACTTTGGTCTAGCATTGCCGTTCTGAGTTCTCCGATAGAGGCGAGCCCAGTGTCCTTAAGCAGAGTGTGCATGTACGTAACGTGGTCCTAGGTCTTCCTCTCTTAGTCTGCACAAGCTTCCAACACAAGTTCCCTACATTATTATGCGCCAAAAAGCAATCCTATACCCACTAAAAGACAAAAAGATAACATACAAAATCGGGCGTTTCATTGGGAAAAAATAACGTTCACTGTGGCATTTTTCATTTTTGTTTTTCATTCTTTCCCTCCTTCTTTCTTTCTTTTTTTCTAGGTGGGGGGGGGGGGGGGGGGGGAGGGGTGCCGGGGGTCATTTCAATTAATTTGGGATACAGGGAGGGTCGGCACCCAAAAATTATAATGAAGAGGAGGGGTCATCGTATACTCCAGGAGCTGCCCGTCAAATCCCACCAGTCCTCTCCTCCCCCGCCGTAAAAAGTGAGCGGTCCCTTACCTAGCAAAGCTTTAACGCCTTAAACAACTGGAATGGCGAATAGACATGACTCAGTAAATATTTCGTTTGATTTCATATTCCAATAACAACAACGGCCACACGAACAGAGGATGATCCACCTGTGGCTTTTCTTTTTCCTCTTATTAATGAAAGTGGAAACAAACAATTCTTTTAATCTTCTGTGACTGCTTACATCTGCTGCGATCTTGTTGTTTAATACTGTTACCGTTGTTCTCAGCTTGTGATCACGGCAGCACTTGGCTTTGATACATTTCTTGTCATGCGACATGGTTCAAGGGAAGCAGGAAACGTCGTATCACAGGGAACAGCTCCTTTCAGTGCAATTCCAGGCTCCTCGCTTGGTTGCTATTTCTGTAATGATGTTGTGGCTCCTGGAGATGTAAGTTTGTTGCTAGAAAAACTGGCTTTGTGTATTGCCTCTGACCTAGTCTTGGTATCTCGCATCAAGAAGAGAAGATCAAATTCGAATACAATTGGTATTGTTTTCTGTTGTAGAATTGGCCATATTTGGTCATTTTTTAAATGGCTCGGTAAAGAATGGTGTCTTCACACGTGCAAAATTCCGACAACTACCGAGGCTGCAAATTTGAAACTTCGGCGAGGTGAAGTAATGAACAATAATGTAATTTGTGTAAATTAGAATTGACATAAATTACTATTTTGCCGGCACGGAACGGAGAGCTGGGTTCTAGTGTAGCGCGCAAGGTTTCGCGGTTAGGGGGTTTGATTTAGTGACTGTTTAATTATGCGTGTGGTAAACCGCCTCTAAAGAGAGCTGTTGTATTGTCAAATCTGTATTAAGGGCTCATCCTCTATTAAGCGATCACTTACCAAAGTCCCGGAAATAATTTCTGTAGTGTAAAACTGATCCCTATTAGGCTGTCGCGATTACCTTTTCCAAGGTCCCAACAACTTATTTATTAATTATTCTCCTTTCAAAATATTTTCCGTTTTTGATTGGCTCAAATCTATAACCAGCTAGCGTTGAACAAATGTGATATCCGATATTTAAAATGACGTCAATAGTGCAGACTATGGCCAGAAAAGGGTAACGCAACCTAGAAACCTTTGGAGCGAGATTGTTTTAACTCAGTCGTTTTGGTAGAGTTAGAGAAAATTGCGGAAACTTTCATACGTTTGGCGGAGAAGAAATAGCCGAACTTCTGCCTAAAAGCATAGTATAACCGGGCTGCATTAAACGGTCAACCTGTCACCAAGGGTGACTGTTGCTTAACACAGGTTTGACTGTATATGGTTATACACAAGTAAATTAAAAATGTTTCGTATTTGCTTACTCGCAGTCCACCCGTGATCGCACCTTGGATCAGCAATGTACCGTGTCCAGACCAGGCATGTCTTACATTGCAAGTGCTCTAGCAGTAGAGCTCTTGGTCTCTCTAACGCAGCATCCTTTAGGGTACGTTTGGTTGTCATGTTATCACTGAATGATCGACTATTACCCATAAAAATTGGATGGACTATTTAAATAATGGTGTGATATTTGTCAGCGACACCATTAATTAACCATTAAATAACTAAGCTTTGGACATCGGTTTGCTCTCACTGAGGACTGAACAAAAGACCTTGCGGAATGGAGTGAATTTAAAGGGCTATACTTCCATTCATATGTGAAGAGAAACTGGTCGTAGAGGTGCTAATCTGTTCCTCTTCCAACGTAAGCCCCCAATCCCTTGTGTGCGGGAGCACTGTGTATATGTAACAGTCCCTCAGAAAGCCTTGGATATATCCCATTGGTGTGTAATCTGTCTGTTGTGTAATGAACCTGCTTCATTTATCACGCTGAATTAGGTGTTAGTTAATGGAGGGCTTATTTGGCCAACATTTTAGCTTGGTGGTCCTTATAATCCGCTGTTTCTTTTACACAGATCGTTTTACTGTAGCATGCGCAGTATATTCCTTTGTACGGTAGAAAGGTTTTAAGTTAATAATTGTCATAGTATTTCTTAATTGTTGTGTTCCGTTTGTAGGGATGGGGCTGCAGCTGATACGAGTGCAAAAGATGCACACCTAACAGCTGAACTCGAATGTCATCTGGGATTAGTACCACACCAGGTGAGACCGATCTCTTTGAAATAGTGTTGTAATTGCAATTATTGCTTAGCCCCAAAATAGCTCCCTTTCTGATGGGCTTAAATCTCCCGGTAATTCTTCATAACCAGCTACCGTTGGCCACACTGATTTGGAAGATTTTGCTGATATTCTTAAATACGGTTAATAGACCTTTCTATCTTAAAATATTTTTTCCCAATTTAGACCATGTGATGTTCTTAAAGGAATTTGTCTTTTTTGTTTTCATGAATTATGCATCCGAACGCTCGTGGACAGGACAACGATTGAAGGAAACAGTTCCCTGGGCTACCATTTCGTGATTTGAAGGAATATATCAAACATGAGACTAAGTGTTTCATCCCCAGAAGAGAGTTGAAAATACGACGCGCAGCGGAGTATTTTCGACGAGGTGTTTCATCTGGTGATGAAACACTGTGTCGAATGCTTGATAATTTCTTCTTAAACAAAACGATTTTAGGAGTAGAAATTAAGGATGCAAAAATGAGCAGTTTTTCATCTGATTTCTAAACGCTCATTGAACATTAATTTCCTTTGTATTTTCTTTATGAGTTATTGATGAATTTGAGAAATGGGAAAACAAAGCATGCAACCTGAAAAGGTCTATTGTTTAAAAAAGGGACTGCAGAAGGCGCGGCAGCTAAGCTGTTTTCGGTAAAGCTGGAAAAATTGGTGGAAAATTTCATAAGTTTTACAGAAGTGGAAAGGAAATAGCCGAACTATGGCTTAAAATAATAATTCCTCGCAAAGCGTTTCACGAAAGCGAGTTTATAATTTTGTCCTGGGCGGATCGCGTGAGGATCGCAAGCGGAGTGCGATTTTCCTGGCTACTCAAACTCCGGATATCCAGTGCTATTCACTGATTCACTTCCAGCTCTTTCGAGCAAGCGACGCCAAGCTCGCGTACGTTACGATTAAAATGGCTTCCCGGTCGGCTGCCGCAACAAAAAAAGAAATTTCACAAATAATGAAACAAGCTGTCCCTGAAATACACGAAGAAGGTGACGAATTTTAACAGGTAAAGCTTTGTCTGTTTGACTTGAATTTATCGATGAAACTGGTGAAAAAGTTTTTTGTTTACAAGCGCAAGTCTTGCGTTAGTCTTAAAGTCTCTTGCGTTTTAAGTCTTGCGTTAAATGCCGAGAATTGCAAGCTGTACGACGTCGTCTGCAAGAGACTTCGCGGCGGTTTTTCTAGCCTGCGAGCAAGCTCTCTATTTGGCAGGTATCGTGAAAGGTGGACGCGCGAGAGGCACGCGAGAGGAGACGTGAAGGCAGAGTCGGGGGAGAGAAAGGCCTCTCGGCCCCTCGCGGTTCCGCCACTCGCTCGTGCGTTCTCCTGCGGCTCGCTTCGCTCGCCCAAATAGGAGAGCTTGCTCTCAGGCTACGGTTTTGCGAGACACCTTTATAATATCGCTTTATCCGCCATATGTTCTTGGTCTTTACATGCGACCAAATGAGTTTAAGTACGGCTCTTACCGTCAAAGCTCTGCTTATTTTCCTCGAATACATCTTTGAATTATTGATAAATACAGCTCTACCAGCTTCAAACAGCGTCTACCGGCAGAATTTCATGGGCAAAAACGTTAAACGTAATTAATTTAACATGCACATTTAACATTTGGTGTCGTGGTGCTATAGACAAGGCGATGACATTACACGTTAATGGTCGAGGGTTCGACTTCCTCTTCCGCCGGGGGAAATTTTTTTCTCTTCTGCTTATGGTAGCCTGCGAGAGCATCCAGTGTTTTCGGCTCTAGTTTCACCCGCCGAGAAAATATTTTTCGAAGGGAGAGAAGCGACGACCGGAATACGTCTGCGGTTCGCAGGCTATCTTTTTGGTCGTATTGTTTTTGTTTTCTTTGTTTTGTTTTGTTTTTACAATATTTTACCTGTTAATTATTAACCAACAAAGATCAGAATGCATGCGTGACAAAGAGGCGATTACTAGTAATCGGCTCCTGCATGCATGTAGTTTTTTCGGCGGTGAATGGGATGTTGTCCAGCTCTTTAGATTCTCACGGGATAGAGATCAGCCATTTTCATCTGGTCAATTGTATCGATTGTGGACAGTATGTTGTCAACGCTTCAAGCATCAGCTAATCGTAGTTTTGATTTGTTAGGGCAACACATAATTCATTTGCTGTGGGTGTGGGAGCAGTCTCTCTTTTTTCTTCTTGGGCTGCCGTGCTCGCCCTCGCGTGCACTCTCCTCACTAAATCTGAAGAAAAAGAGAGACTGCTTGCAGTCTACGTGTTTGTTGTCCGGTGATTCTGTTTACCGTGAAAGCAAGTCATTTGCCCAACGTGATAAGGCTGTAGATTGTCCGTGGAAGACGCCCAACACTTCCGCTTTAATTATTGACCAGAAATCACGACGAAACTAAAAAGATGTTTAACCCGAAATAATCCCAGACAGAGCTCACGTCAATGGTCTCATTTTTGCTGCACCAATTGTGACATCACATAGGTATTAAAAAGCTCATTTGTTAATTTGTTTTGTAGATTCGCGGTTTTTTGTCAAGATATCACTTAGTTCTTCCTGCCAGTCTGGCCTTTGACAAGTGTATTGCCTGTTCTTCTAAGGTGAGACAGTTCATTGAATATTCTTGACGTCGGCGTTAGTATGTCTTTTCCCTTGCTATTACCGTTGTGACTGATGCTGAGATGAAAATGTGTGACAATAAGTAGAGGATATTACACGGTGGCGCGAAGATATGAATTTTATTTTCGAGTGGCAAAACAATATTCTTCGAACGAGCGCAGCGAGTGAGTAAAATATTGTTTTTGCGACGAGAAAATAAAATTCATATCTTCAAGCGGCCGTGTAATGTTCTTTTTATTATATAGATAAAAAGACATTGATAAAATAATAGATTTTTATTCGCCAAAAAGTAATTGTGACGGCTCAGATTTACAGCACAGCAATATAAGACATTGGTTACAATAATCTTAAGAAATAATACTGAACTGAATAGGGCTCTACAATGACAAAATATAAGCAAAACTTTGAAAAATGTGTAAGTAAAATTCAATGCGCAAGACGCCTACAAATTTCGAAGGAAAATTACCGAAATTATGTTATCGATAAACTCACGTGTGAGATTATGGAAAATAAACCACTCGGGTCCCGGATGTAGTTTTTATGAATTTTACGAGTGGCATATTTTCCAGTAAAACACTTGTGTCTATATAATAACAAAGAGTAATTGTAATACATATAAATACATACATATTTTATTTGAGTAGGTTTTAGGAAGGCAGCCAAAAGCTGATGTCGACCTACTAGTACAAATAATTACAGCTAATTACAAAATAGAGATAGCAAGAAATAAAACTAATAATTTTAATAACAGCAGCTAAGTCGAATGTAATAGCCGTTCTGTTGTCGAAAAAGTTGATAAAGAAGCAAAGAGATTGCAAAAAATTCAAGTGAAGCCCTCAAATGGCGAGAGCGAGAAAAATCATGACCAGCCGCCATGAAAATATACATGAAAACTAACCAACCTAAAGTTCCTTTTTTTACGCACAGCACAAGCCATGAATATAATGATCAAAGTTCTCCTTATCGGAACGTTAGTCAGCCAACCCACTCGAATTCGTGAGGCGAAGTAATTTGTCTGTTTTATTTACCTAAACCACATAGCCAAGTAAGAGAGGTGGTTGAATATATTTTGTCATAGTTCAAGAGGAACTTTGGGTACTATAGGTTTTTTCTCGCGTGCGGC
This sequence comes from Porites lutea, assembly GCF_958299795.1. Taxonomy (NCBI): domain Eukaryota; kingdom Metazoa; phylum Cnidaria; class Anthozoa; order Scleractinia; family Poritidae; genus Porites; species Porites lutea. The sequence continues at coordinate 11,942,226 of NC_133209.1, forward strand.
GGGATGTTTTACTGTCGGCTTGCGGCCGACACATCTTCAGCCGAAGGCTGAAGCCACGATCGGCAAAGCTTTTCGCGCGTGTCACTATAAAGACTTGACCTAAACTTAGACCGCAAGCGGTCGTCCATCTTCCTCAGAGCCACGCGCGGCGAGCGTAAACGCAAGCTTCGCCGTTCGCCCCTCACGCGTGCTCTTTATCTACTTCGACTTAAAACAAAAATTAGAGACTCCTCGCAGTCTAACCTAAACTGGAACCGCTCATGAAAAGTATCTGGAAACCACCGTAGGGAAAATACTGTCAAGTTCTAAGAAACTGAAATTCTTTCCTATATGGAGTACATTTTCAACCCTTTCACCGCACGAATCCGTAACTATTGTCATTTTCAAGGACTTTTTGCGTGCATTTGACTTTTGGATACTCAAATTTGCTTTATATCCAGGTGCTATCAAGCTACAGAGAAGATGAATTTTCCTTTCTCATGAAGGTTTTTAATGTTCCAAGCTACTTAGAGGACCTAACGGGTCTAACACAACTACTACAGGATACAAGAGTTAGTGAGGTAAGTCAATAATGATATTATCACATCGGATGACAATCGAACCTCCACTAACGGCTACCTCTCCACAACAGCCACCTCTTTACAACGGCCACTTTTTTTCCGGGCAGACAGTCCATTCATAGACTCTTTTTTACACCTCTCTACAACGGCAACGGCCAAGACCATGGCCAGTTTTTCAGCGACTGACGAAAAAGTCAAGAATGTTCACGAAATTTGATCTGTATTGCGCGTCGAAGATCAATCGTGGCAATCGCATTTTGATTGCTTTTTGATTGTGCTCCATTTATAGATCTTTATACAGCTACAGTAAGCAAAAATTGTCTACAAAACTTATAGCGTTGCGAACCTTGCACGTTTTTTCATGTTGTCATTTTTATTCAAAACATTATGTAAGTTTTTTAGATTGTATTATCTCGATATAGTGTTTATTTTATGATTGGATTACCGTTATAGGCTACAGTAAGCATGAACCTGCCACAATAAACATGTTCCTCCACGTTCTACTCCCCAAAAAGTCACCCCTACCTCCCCATAACGGCCACTTTTTTTCTGTCCCCAAAGTAGCCGTACTGTATATGTGCGGAGTAAATGTACGGACATTTCCAACCAAACGACGAACTTACCTGAATCAATAGTTTGGAAACGGACTTCCTACCTCATTGTGTACTCCCAGAAAATATTCCCCCCCCCCCCCCCCCCGCACACACACACACACACACACACGCATACACGGAGGAAAACGGAAATTCAGAGGCGAAGGGTGTCCAAAAGGAGGTAATTTCCGAGGGGATGGTGGGAGGGGTGACCGCTCGAGGTCTTTTCTCGGGGGGCTCCAAGTAAGATTGGGGAGTTATTAACAACTAACAGCTGTTCTGTTGAGCAAGCTATCAGTTATTTTACTGTTCATCGGTGTTTCAAAGCAAAAAGTTTTGTTTTCATCGATGATCTTGTATTTGTGGTCGGCTGGGTACTTTTCTGACGGCTTGCACGATAGTTTATGGACCTTTTTGTAGCACTCGATTGTCGTCGGCTCATTAATAAAATTGGTTATCTATCTGCAGTTGCTCTGTGACACAATATATTGTGGTATTCACTGTAGTGTGGTCATGTTCTAATAAGCCTTCTTCTAACATGATTTTAACTAAAAAGAAGTGATTAAAGTTCACTGCTTTGAGAGATGGCATAACTTGTGTCGTGTACGTCTGTACAGCCTCTATTAACCTAAGCGACTTACCGTTTATAATTAACTAAGAAGACCTCTAAAAGGCAAAACTGAGATTATTTGACACTGTGTTAACATAAGTAAAAAAATTTTGTCGTTTTATTGTAGAAATAATTATCTTTCACATAAAAGTATAGTGCAACGGCATTTTTGAGGGAAATATTCTTTCCAGGGGCTACCCAACCAAGTTGGAAAATTACGGAAACTCCAGGGGTTGGGGTCTAAAACAAAAGTGCCCTCCGTGGGAGGTATGGATATTTTTTGGAACTACACATGTAGGGATGGGCGTGAGTCCTTGTGAAGACTCAGTGTATTCAAAATAGGATTGTGGAAAATCATGCCTCAATGTCCGTTGGCCCACCTTTGTTGTTTGTAAAAATGGAAAAAAGTACGAAAAAAGTCAATACATTGAGAATAGATAAGCACAAGAATTCCTTTGAAAGTGATCTACTGTATTTCCAAAAGAATCCGTTCCGTACAATAATTAGCGATACATTCAATTATACTTTGTGAGCATTCAAACCCAAGTTATATCTTTTTCTCCCTTTCCGGCAGCATTCCGTTCTCACTTGTAACATCCACTCCTAAAAGCGATCTATCCCTAATCCGATGATAGGCAGCAGCTAATAATGATAATGATAGCGCTTAGTGGTCTGTTTATGTTTGTAGGTGTGGGAGATGAGTGATGACGAAATACTTGAGTAGTTCGTCGCCATGTCTTTAACTTCAAGCGTTGCGGGATGCGTCATTAGCGACTCTAGAATCAAAGCTCAAGATGAAATACTGGCCAGTTATGTTGAGTTTGTTTTCATCCAGTTAGAAAGCAAAGCCAGCGTTTAATATACAACAACCCGTGAAGGGGAATATCGATTTTAGTATTTACCAAATCTGATGGATAAAAATTGTTTTTTATTCAGTAAATAAATGCTATGGACATTTTTCACTTTGTTTTACTTTAATACACCTGAAAAAAACCGGCATGACAGTGTGAGGTAATCACATGTTTGCTTCAAATTTTATGTAGATCTAGTTCAACTTTCCACCGAAAAGAACTTTAAAAAAATATTCAGGGACACCCAACGGGAAATTTTGAGGAAAAGACCTAAAAACAACAACAAAGCATGATTAAAGATTTCTGAAGCCATTTTAAGCATTTTGGGAAAAAATTTGTTAAGCCTTGCACCTTAAGAAGAAAAGTCGACATCGATCAGTACTTACAGACCCAGTACTTACTTACTAGTAATAATCATAGGTCACGGAGTGCGGGCAACAACGAAGGGCTTTTGCTCGATCGCTGTGCTTTGCGTAAGTTTCACGCGACATACAGTAAAAACCCGCAACTAAGAACCTAAAAATTAAGAACCTGTTTGCCTAAAATTGGTCATTTATACCCCCTATAAACAAGAACCTATTTAGCCTAAGAAATTTAAAACAGGTTCTTACTTTCTAAAATCATACTTGTACATTACATGCACAGCTGCATTGCAAGAATCATATTTGAAGAAAAAAAGCAGATTGCCATTGTTGTAAAAATGTTTTTTAACGAAAAATGAGTGCAAGATATGTAGACTTACAAAGCATACTAAGCAATATGTAGATCAGCACACCATTATGCATTGTTTTTTCTCCAGTATTAAGAACCCATTTTAAGAACCTAAATAGCCTAAAATTCTATTAACTACCATTTATATAAGAACCTGTCTAAGGTAACTCCTAAAAATGTAGGTTCTTAGTTGCGGGTTTTTACTGTATAGTCAAAACACGCGTGATCAGATTTCGAGTGATAGCAAATCCAAACGCGCGTGTTCAAATTGAGTTTTGTGCATTCCATTCATTCTTAGTGGAAGTCCAAGCGAATGCTGTCTACATACATGCGACGCATGCGTAATAACAACCTGGAGGTTAGCATTGCAGGCTCCTCTTGTCGCCCGCAATTATTTGCAGAGACTCGCCTTAACTTTAACAACCCATTCTTGACGTTTTTTTTTTTTGAGCGCGCCATTTGTCATATCTGAAATTGCGCCAAATTAGAATTTACTCCCTTTGGCATTCAGAATCTGTGATAAGCCACAGCACGGAAGTGCGCGGAGTTGAAGAGCATTAACCGCCAAAAACACGTTGCTTTATCTGTTTATATTCCAAGTGGCACGTAACAAGACAATTATAGCTTCCTCAACGTTCACCCCCAGCATGCTGGGTTTGTAGAACTGAAGGTAAGCGCGGCCCTTTTTCACTCACTTTAATCGAAAGCAGAACTCAAACCTACACGCACCTTTACAATCGTTAATTGTGCCAACGACAAAATTCTCGCATCTGATTGGTTCTCACCAGTCCTCATTTATTGTAAAAATAATCGGACGGGTCAAATCGGCAAGTTAAACAGCCGATAAAATGGTGTTAGCCAAGTTTAACAATTAAGTGGATGCTAGCAAATCAAACCCGTGAGCCCTGAGCAAGTTTCCCAGCTTCAGTTTCATTGACACATTTAAGTTTTTAAAAAGGGTATTTAAAATAGTTCAGGCAGTTGAAGGTCCAAAGTCGATAATCTATCCGAAAGTTGAAAGCCATTTTTTTTTGCTTCGTAGGCTATAAGATGATCAGTAATAAGGGTTTTAAATTTAAGTATATATTCCAATCCTATGATTCTCCCACTTTGTTATTGACACAATTATTTGGTGGTAGGACTTCGTGTCATACAATTCACCCGACGTAACCACTCAGCCAAATCGAACGCTTTATTAGTCGAACTTATCGAACGATTGGGTTCGGTTAATTAAGTTCGGTAATCGAACACAATCGAAGTCTCACCAAAAAATTTGAGCTATTGAACCCAGTAGAACTGTACAGAACTTTGATTGAATTCGATACGGTTCGATGATCGAAGTTGACAATTCGATTGAAAGTGGGACGTTATACAGGAAAATTACGCGTGTTGTGCTGAATGTTTCCTTTTCCGTCTTCCTCACTGCTTTTGTACGAAGGAAAATCATTTTCCTTCTTTATAACGCTGAAGCATAAGACACAACGCAACCCAATAAAGGCAGGCAGAGTGCGAACCACTTGCCCGACGGTATTTTAATGTCTACTTTAAAGCAAATTACGATGAAAAAATTGAACACAAAAAGTCAGGATAAATACAGGAACTGAGCGCTATGAAATAAAGGCAGGCAGAGTGCGAACACTTGCCTCGAGAAGTAATAAGAGTATAAAGGTTTAAATGAACTAACACTAGTAAGCTACACTTATTCTCTTCAAAGAAGGCTTGAAAAACTAAAGGCTTATACAGAAGCTATACAATAAACTCATGAAAATATAACCTATAAACGTATGTAAGAACTAATAGCGAAAAAGCTGACGCGAAAAGGCGGATACAGCGCCTGCGAAGCAAAATAAACAGGCCTGCTACTAATAAGGCTGTAAAGCGATGTGAAGGGAAGATAATTTGCAGCGCTAGGATGAGGGTAAACACTTGGTTAACAGCAACCTACTATCTATAGGCTCTTTTACGTACATGATAATCTTAGCTTTCACGGATTTCGAGCGACCGTGGAGCATAAGTAATCCGTCCGAGCGTTAGATGAAGGGAGGTTCTGCGCAAAGAAAACCACTCCACCAGCTCTAAGACTATGGGTACTAAAGTCTGTAGAATCTACGCCTATGGCCGAAAGACCCTCTTTAATTAATTCTCTAGCCCTCGTATAACTGAGTCTTCTGGAACACAGTGAATACGAATTACTATTCTTCAGAAATCTCACTGCCCCAAAATTATAAAGTGAAGAATTTCTATTGACTCTGACGCAGTCAAGAAAGCAACCGATGAGAACGTAAGGACAATTAATGCCTCCGATCTTGGAGATAAGTACTTTTTTACCTTCCCTATATTGGTCGGTTTTGCTACACTTAAGAAGGATTTCTAAATAGTCATTATGTACTGTTACATCGGAAAATTGCAAATCCAGTAACTCACTAATCCTAAAGAGACCATAGAATCCTAAAGCAAATAATAAGGCTGTGCGCAAATCCTTGAGATTGCTATTGCTGTGAGCAAAAGTGGGGGCAAATGCGATTAATCATATCAGGAGAGACAGGCTCTTTTTTCCTGAAAGATCTACTAAACAAACGCTTACCCAACTCGACCATATCTACTAGGTTACCTAGGGGAGAATGGGGAATAATATCATAACCCACTTCAAGGAAGAGAAAACCGAAGCGAGGACGGAATAAGAATTTTTTGCATAATGAAGATATGAGAGATATTCGGATACCAAAAAACTATCGCAGGGGAGAGTAAAAACCGCTCCCATGGACTTGAAATAGGCACGAAAACTTCTCTAGTGAAGCATATATTTTCTGACAGTGGAGATAGCTTTTGATGAAAGCAATTGCCTCAGCATACGCTCTTTCTGAATACCGCGAATTTCAACCCATGTGGAAGCATTCCGCAAATCCTGAAAAAGGAACGGAGAAGACAAAACTACAAATCAAAGTAAAGTATGCTAGGAAAAGAATTCGTTGTATATAATGCATAAGATATACACCCTACCACAGTAAAAGTGCAGACGTAAAAAAAATTCCTCAACTGGCAAACACAAAAGTGCCGCGAAGAAAATTGTAATAGCCATCCGGCAACAAAAAAAAGAAAAACCTTATTAGCCATCCGGAGAAGGCCTGAAAAAAAAACTCTCCTAAAACTGAATAATTAACTATGCCATCCGGCAAAAATAACGGGAACAAATATCCCGAAAAAATCCGATGTTCAAAAAACCAGGGGCATATCAAATGACAAAAGTGCTCCCAGGGGAACCCTACGAAAACACAAGCCTTACCGCGAGGATATGACCAGACCAGGTAGGAGAGCCCAAGAGTGATTTGGTGTTGCGCCCTAGATGCAAAGCCAAGGCGCCCTCAAAAAACCGATAATCAACTACAAACCTCCAAAAGGTCCGAACCAAAAGCAATCTCGTCCCCAGAGCCTCCGTTAGGTTTGTCCAGCGGATGGGGCAAAAGGATCGCGGCCTCTGGGAACGAGATTGAACCAACACAGGCCAAAAAGGGGCTGAAGGCCAGTAGGAGAGAACTAGCGTGCCCTGGACCTTAGAGTGAAACATAAAATTAAACACTTTGGACAAGAGAACGACAGGGGTTACCACCCAACAATTTTCGCCCTGCCAAACTTGAAAAAATGCTTTAACGCCAGAGGACACCTGGGTTCCAAAACCTAGAGAAAAATCTAGGAACTTTTTTAGTTGTAAAACGTGGCAAAACAGTCGACGGTATGGGGATCCCAACGGCCATCCAATAGATGGAATATTTGCGGACTAACCTACCAATCATCGTAGACAATAATTTTACTAAGGTAATCGGCCTTTTCGTTCTGCGAACGCGGAACCCATTCAATGTCCAGGTTGATCCCATGATTAGGGCAAAAAAAAAAAGTCGGAAGCCATATTATGCAGGTTGAAGTGCATGCTACACACCTGAATGATTCTAACCGCCCCTTGGCTGTCAGTAAACCATTTTACCCTGGAGACAAACATAAGCTGAGCCAATGAAACCAAAACAAACAGGATGGCTACCAATTCACGATATGTGGAACTTTGCGAATGCTCAAAAACCGTGAGCATTGTGTGGGTGTAAATATCCGTACCCGAAACATGATCCCCTGAGCACCATCCCAAACAATGCCCTTCCAAACAATGACCTGGTCTACGTTGGCGACAAAACCCGCCGACGCAACGTTTGGACTAATGACGGAAGAGCAAGTACTAGATGAGGCCTCGCTCCTTTCTACATCTAGGACGTCGTCTAAATATACAACGGAATGAATACCCAGAGACCTCCATTGTTTAACCAATGGTCTAAAGAGCTTTTAGAAAATATATGGAGCGGACGACAACCCAAAAGGAAGCACGGTAAACATGAAAAATTTCGTGTCTCCTCCCGGCATAACCAAACTGCAACCGAGGTAGGCGTGGTGATCGGGAAAAATATCTAATGTGGCGAGCAACCGTTTGCTTTTCCATCGAGCATGCGCGTCCACGTGATCACTACGAATATCCAACGACAAGACGGCAACGAGAACTTCAACAAAACAATAGGTTTAATAAACAAAACAGCAACTTTGCACGTGCATCACGCTCTTATTTTTGCATTTCTTTGCCATTTTTGCACGACTACGACATGAAGATGCCTAATTTTGCGTTTTATGGAGTGCGTAAACAAGCAACGACGAAATTTATTCTTCTTTTCGCTCTTGAACTTGGATATGGTCCCTTGGAATTCAACTCCATTTGGGTTCGCCTACATTTGACAAAGTAAGTAGACAGGAATAAATACTTTAAAGAAATACTGAATATCCACAGCAGGCTTGCGTTAAAGCAGTAATTGTAAGCGTAAGCAAATGCGCGAGAGCCTAAACTTGCTTTCAAACAGGATTTACATGTTTAAAGTTAATTTATTCGTCCATAGCGCAGGACGGCGGCTCGATCAAAGAAGCAGACGGATGCTCGCAGTGGTTTCTCTCCCTTCGTAGCGTAGCGTCCGGCCTGGAGAAACTACTGCTTGCAGGGTAACACCGGTGTGAAACCTTTGAAGACCTTTTACATATTGATATTGCTCCAGTGAGGAGAACTCTTTCAGGGAATTTGCACTCAAAACATTGCACGATGATTTTTATCAGTGTAAATATATATACATATATATATACATAACAATTATTCGTCGAGACCGAAAAGACCGATTGCAAACATGGCCAGGAAACTGCAGTTTTCAAAAAGGGCAACAGGCTAGATGTAAATAACTATAGTCCTATATCACTCCTAAGTGTTCCTAGCAAAATTCTGGAAAGAGTGGTTTGTAGATCTTTTGATAATCATCTGACCACTCACAATCTCTTGTCTGACAGACAATGGGGATTTAGGGTCATTCTACAGAAAGCCTTTTGTTGCACCTTACTGAAGTGTGGAAAGAAGCCTTGGACAATGGGCTTAAAGTAGGCGTATTGTTCGTTGACTTTAGGAAAGCCTTTGATTGTGTAGATCATGTCATTCTGGGTGAGAAACTTAGGGCATTAGGAGTGTCAGAAGATATGTGGATATGGTTGATGGATTATTTAGCAAATAGAAGCCAATTGACACAAAAAGATGGCGCATCTTCGGAATCTAAACCTGTAAAAATTGGGGTCCCTCAGAGTTCCCTGTTGGGACCGAGGCTTTTTATTACTTATGTAAATGATCTTCCAGACAGCATCAGAAGCGGCGAAGTGTACGTGTATGCTGACGACACTACCATTTAAACCATTGGTAATACTACTGATGAGGTTGCTATAGCCCTCCAGGTGATATTAGATCAGCTACAAACCTGGTGCCATAAGAATAGATTAATTATTCATGAAGGGAAATGCGATGCGGTACTCCTGGATACAAAACCCTTTATTGGCCCCCTGAAGCCTTTAGTTTGGGGAGACAAAACCATTGAATACAGATCTTTCTCTGTATGTCTTGGTATAGCCATTGATGAAAGACTCTGGGCCAACCATGTAAAATCGGTCTCTACCTCGTACAGCTCTAAAGTTAAAATGTTAAGACGCATAAGCTTTTTACCAAAAGCCACACTAGAAATTACAAAACAGTAATCCCAAGCGTACTATATGGTATGGCCGTGTGGGGCTCTTGCTCAGATTATTTGATGAAAGATCTAGAACTAATCCACCTCAGAGCAGCAAGACTTATCCACAAACTACCAAGAGACATGAAGACGAAACAGTACTTATAAATGCAAGTTGGATGCCACTGAAATATTTTTATTGCGCTCGTATTCTAAATATAACGCAAGAGCTTTTTATGATTTAGAGTTAGGTGATAAAATATAAATAGTTTAGTTGTTAAGAACGCTTCTTCTTATAGTCTTACGAAATCGTTTAAAAATGTTGTTGTATCTAGGCCAAGAACCGAACAGGGTCGTCGTTCATTTAAACACAGAGCTGCAATTGCCTGGAACTCTTTACCCGTGACACTATCAAACAGCTCGAAAACCCTCACTCTTTTAAAAGAAAGGTAAAATCGATCAAGACCTGCGTTAGGGACATCAGTTTTCAAAAGGAATTCTCAGTAAATTATAATAAGAAACCTGAATTTACATATATTTAAATTATTTGATTAGTCTTTTTATCTTAAATATATAATTGTACTGTAAATCTTTGTTCTCTTATCTAGACTTAGTAGTAGTAGGTCCACATCAGCTGTACAGTTTCTTATTACAAACCTACTTATCAAATATATGTATGTATGTATGTAGGTATGTATGTATGTATTGTCGTATGTACACAACCCAAATTTTTTATTTATTTCACTGCCGCTCATTTTCACCTTGCTGGCCGCTAGCATTTCTCATTTTCTCACCGCCGCTGTGAAATTTTCACGTTTTTCCTCCAACGAAATTCTCCTCCTTTGTTTTTAATCACTCGCTCTAGCTCTTTCTCTGTTATCCACGTGAGTGTAGGCATAAAAGATAACACCAAAAAAGACTCGACTTTGTTGTCGTTTTCGTTTTCTCTCTAAAAGTCCGGGTGGCCATGCGATTTCCCTCCAAAATCAGTTCGAGTTACTGTGGTTTCATACCTGTACATTGGTATACCTGTGGTGCGGAAGGTCAGACGGTCACGTGATTACCTAAATTTCTTGGATGGATGTATTACCAAATTTTCTTAGGTATAGGCCACTGCGAAAAATACTATGATATTCTCAAATTGCCGCTTGCGTAGAGCTTTATGTAAACCTCAAGTTCACCTATCTGGTTCTTTGCACGAACTGCACGTGCGATTGCCAGTTTCTACAATAGAATTTAGGGTACGTATAGGAGGCTTGCCCTGAAACCTGTAGTTTTATCTTTGATTAAAGACAACTTCCAACTCACTTCTCTCGTTGCCGAACTCCTGAACGTAATGAAAGACGAAAGTAATATTAAAAGTATACTTTGGCCAACGTTGCCGGGAGGTTCGCGCAAATACCCTGAGTATGCAAATTTTTGACAACCCGTGCAAATCGTGCACAAAAGATAATGCAAAAGTAAGGTTTACATGAGGTACTACCCAAACGACAATTTTGAGAATATTAGGGTATTTTTCGAAGTGGCCTTCAGGGCTCCGCTCGCGCGCGCGTGGAGCTCCGCTAAAAACGTGGTAAGCCTTCCTAAAAAAATATTACTCCATCAAACTAATATAAAAAGAAACCACCAAGGACTTAAGATTGTATTTTGTCTTCATTTTATTAAGAAAACTTTAGTACCATCCTATTGTTACAAACTCCTGGCCTCAGTTGTTTAAAAGGTGGATAAAGGTATCCACAGAATAAATCTTTATCCAGTGGATAGCGCTATTCAATCTTTGAACAACCTGATCAGTAGTTCGGCAAAGGGTATATCGGTGTTCATTATTTTCCCATTTCATATCACGAGCATCTGTTATTCGAATCAGTGAATTTCCAGTCATGTAACCTAGTTGGGCAAAGTTATACCCTTGCAGGCTACTCCAATTCATATTTGGGCAACCAGATCTACAAATTTGAACAAAAGTTATTGCTGAGATCACTGTTACTAAAACAGTTTTTGTATATATTAATCTTCCTGAAGCATTTACTAGAGCACGCTCTAGTGAATGATTTCTGCTTTAATTTTTTATTCTTATTTTCAATATGTTTGGCTGATTGGATACTAGGATCGTGTTTTCTCTCTCAATAAAATTAAGCCTATTCCTAGTACAAGAATACTGAAATGAGGATAGTTAAAATGTTCTTGTTCTGGAAATGATAAAAATCAACCTTTTGATTAATGTCTTATCACATTCCAACTTGCGGAAGTTTACTTCGATCACTTCTCTTAACTCAAAAATTCCCCAAAAAGGTATCAACGAAGAACATCTTGGAACGCAGCACGGAAACTAGTACTGAAAATTAAGGACACACACGTCAGTCTTGCTTGGGAGTTAGATTATTTACGTCAGGCTGCAGAAATTCTTGGACCATATTGTTCACAACGTTTTGAAGAATTTCCATAGCAGTTGACATGTCAAGACTGAAACGTGAAAAAGAATAAAAAGCAGCAATTAATCTGACATAATATATTGAATTCATACATATTTTTTCAAACTGTTGTGTCAAGAGTAATCTTAGCCCAATCGTGACAATGACAAACCCTAGTTTTCAGATCTGTTTCATAAGGCTGCCGGAAAAAAAATTCTTCAATATTACGCTGTTCTGGTTTTTTTCAAAACCTCAATGCGATGGAAGCTTTTTCTATTACATTTTCGTCAAAGAACAGAGAAAAAGTCAAAAGATCTTCATTAAAGTCAAAGATCCATCAAAAAATTACTTCCACCTTATTGTTATGGAGTTGAAAATTGTTTACCAATTGATTTAAGCGCTTCGTAGTGTGCAGTGGGGTTACGTGATATTTTGCAACTCTCTCGACCAACTCGTAATCAAGGATATTTCGCACCTTTGAAAAGGCCACTACACATGTACTCAGTGACTTGAACAGCCGTGTAATCCTACGAATTTCCACTAAGCCTTATTTGAGCTGTGTCTTTTATTACAATAAATTATAATTTTAGCAAGTCGCCATCACCCATGGGTGGTTTTCAGACGAGACCTGTTACGTTTTGTTTTGTTTTGCTTTGTTTTGCAAGTTTTCTGGACACAGGCCTGCCCAGAGGGAATAGGCACGAACGGGACTCATGGGTCCCATGCACGGTGTCATCCCTACTCAATCCCACAACCCGTAGAGGTTGGCCACACCACCGGGGTCTACGTCCCCTACTCTTTTCGAACAGTAGTGTGGGTTCTTTTACGCCTCACAAGAACAGATTAGTGAAAGTGCTGAGACGGGACCTACGGTTTTTCGTCCTTATCCCAGGAGACTAGAAAGTCTAACCATTTGCAGATGTCATTACAAAGGCAGCACTTTCTTCTCAGTTATTTAAAGACCCTAAGTGTTGGTCCGGTCGGGGTTTGAACCCGCGACCTCCCGCTCAGCAGACCGGCGCTCTCCCAACTGAGCTAACCCGACGGCGGCTACTAAATTAAATTGGGGCTTTTCACATGACGTCACCAAAATTCAAACTAAGAAACTATCGATTCTTCTGGGTTTCTACTTTCATGAGGTATTGAGGCCCCTAAAAACCTTTGGTCACCTTTTGCGATAGAAGACGCTGAATGTCTAGGCTTTTACGTGACGCAGCATTTAGCTTGCGACCGGGAAAGCTCTTATTTGTGCCTCTCAAAGGGACACCAACATCGCGTTTCCATATAAAGCCTTATAAATGAATGTTTAACGGAAAAACCGTCTGGGATGCGTGACACTTCTATTTCAATAACTGATAAGGTGATACTCGGTAAAGTACGGTGGCCCAAAAGTGTCACGGCAATTTCAATTTTTCTCACGGCAATTTCAAATTTCAAATTACTTACGGTAATTTCAATTTTACTCACGGCGATTTCAATTTCTTGACAGTAACTTCAATTTTACTCACGGCAAATTTCAATGAGTATCAGGAAATTCTCTGCATGACAATAACAATAAGCCTTACAGTTAGTACACTTCAGAGAAAGCTGAAACAGTACTCTTTAAGAAACACCATTGTGAAAATAATAGATGGTCCTGGAAGTTCTGTTGGCTACCGCAGCGCTAAAGTTTGGCACTTTCTCCAGCAGAAGGGAATAAGAGTACCTGAAGCAAAGTGGAAGAAATTGTTTGTGAACTAGACCTCGATGGCGTTGAAGCGAGAAAAAGACACAGGCGGGAGTATACCTGCCCAGGCCCAAATAAGGCTTGGCCGCAGACGGTTATGATAATAAAGATAAGGCCGTCCGGATATCCGATAAATGGTTGGTTGGGTATAAACAGGAAAGTACTTTGGCTGTATGTCACGCGTTCTGACAACCTACCTTGCAACATAGCTGCGTATCATCTGGATGCTGTTCGAGAGAACGGAGGATGGCCCCTTGAATTATATACCAACTTGGGCACAGAAAATGGAATATTATGGCTGGTATACAGTCTTTTTCGAAATTGCCGTGAGTGAAATTGAAATTGACGTGAGTAAATTGAAATTGCTGTGACTCTTAAGGGCCACCGTATTAAAAAAAAAACCAAAAGTGTCAAGTGTTTTCAAAAAACACAAACGTTTCGGGTCTATGACCCTTCTTCAGTGTGAGAAAAAACCGTTGTACAGTACTTCGCAAAATCCTCATTTAACCGCCGCCTAGTTGGCTCAGTTGGGAGAGGGCCGGTCTGCTGAGCGGGAGGTCACGGGTTCGAAACCATGCCGGACCAACTCAGGGTCTTTAAATAACTGACAAGAAAGTGCTGCCTTTGTTATGACATCTGCAAATGGTTAGACTTTCTAGTCTTCTCGGATAAGGACGAAAAACCGTAGGTCCCGTCTCACAGCACTTACACTTAGCTGGTTCTTGTGGGAGAGTAGGGGACGTAGACCCCGTTGATGTGGTCAACCTTCACACATCACATCATGGGTTGGGTGGGTACAGTAAGCTCATAAATGGACTGAGAGCGGCTGCCAGTGGCGCCTTTGTATGCTGACGTCCCAGCTTACTGTTCACATGTTAAAATGTATTGTAAGAGGGCATGTCTGTTGTCCTCTTATCCACGACTCTTCATTCATTCATTCATCATAAAAATAATCGAAGGCGCGCGCGCAGGATGTATATAACGTCCCAATTCAAATGAAACCTTAAAAGTAGGTTGAGTGTGATCGTCCCGGTGAACGTAGTCCTGAATAGGACTGTTGTTGTTGACAGTGACTGGCGTTTCGTAATCTCGTAATCCGGCAGTAATTGGTGCGTTTCGATCCGTCTGTTGTCGCTGTTAAACAGTCGTCTATTGTTAGTCAAATTGTCAGTTCTCCAGTCGTTCTCTCGTAGTTAGTTTTGCTTAATCTCGTCAATAAGTCGTTTGCACGGTGCTAGTAACTGTTGGTTACGATTCAGTCACGGTGGCGTTTGTTCTAAGTTAGTAAACCAGCTTTCTAAAGTAAGTCGTTGATAGTAGTCTGTAGAATACGTTATACATGTCGCAGAGTCCCAGTCAATTTGATGTTTCGTCTGTAAATGGTGTTCAGCAATGTGATTGTTGTCGTCACCATTCCTCGTCGCTCGTTCGTGTTCGTTTAGTCGCGTGGTAAGGTTTCTGCCGGTTTCACCATGTAAGAAGCCTGGCAGTCGCAGCATTTGATCTTGTATACTGCTCCCTGTCTGTCCTCCGGTTTGTCTTTGTCCTTGACATTAGTAAGCATTCGTCGTAAAGTGGTTATCGGTTTGTGTGCAACACGTATATTGTAAGGTTGTAAGATACGTGAGATAGTTTCAGAGGTGCCTCTGAAGTGCGGTATAGTCGCTGTTGTAACCGACGCCAGAGTTGACGTTGGACTGAGTGTTGGAATCAATGTTGCTGTGAGTGTTCCGTCTAACAAAGTCCGTGTTGTAATTGTTCTTACTAAAAACGTTCTTAAGATAATCAGTCTCGTCTTGTAGGCTGTCAGGTGAGTCACAAACTAGTTGCGCTCGTCTCGTCAAAGTCCGGATATTAGTAGCTTTGTGAGAGGTCAGGTTGTACGAAGACTGGTCTAGTAATCGGTCGGTATGTGTCGGTTGTTGTGAATAGTCGTTTGTAGTTTGTTGTTGTCGCGAGTGACCAAGCAGTCTAGAAAAGGTATCTTACCATTTTCTTCGATCTCCTTGGTGAACTGTATGTCCGCGTTCCGTCTTTGTGTACGACGGTGAACGTGTCGTCAACGTAACGTAACCAAAGAGGTAAAGTTCGCGTATATGTAGCTAAGGGTTATTCCTCGATGTTTTGCATGACAATTTCTGCTACACCAACAGAAACGAAAGCGCCCATAGCCGCACCGTGTAACTGTTTGTAGTGTTTGTCGCTGTACTGACAGTACGTCGAAGTCAAACAGAGGTTGAGTAGGTCCATAATGTCGTCTGAAGGTAGTGGCAGTTCAACAGTAGAGTTCTTAATAGCGTTCTCAGTACAGTCTAGAGCCAGTTGAAGTGGAATACTGGTGAACAATGATTTCACGTCAAAGGACACTAGTTTGTGGACGTCCGGTATCTGTGTTGTCTTACTGGCGTCAATAAAGTTCTCAGTAGACTGTACTTTATGTCTAGATTCGTCAGTGAGAGGTTTCAGTACGTTAGTTAAGTATTTAGACAGTTGGTGGGTCGGGGACCCACAGAAAGAAACCATGGGCCCCATAGGTATGGTGGGTTTGTGTAGTTTTGGTAGTCCATACAGCTTGGGTGGCTGCGGAGTCTGATATTCAGTCCTTTCGGCTGAACGGTGCCTAGTTGAAAAATCAACCGCATCTCACATTGTTTTCGTTGAATGTCAGTACCACTGCGTAATGCAACACCACGCACCTGGACATCAGAAATACTGTGGCCAGTGGAGTTGAAATGTTGGGCCACAGGAAAGCCAGGAGTGTTGTTGCTTATACTTCGCAGATGTTCGCTGAAGCGACTCCTAAGGTTTGTTCCAGTTTCACCAATGTAAAAAAGTGGGCATCGGCGGCAGGATATGCAATAGACAAGATTCTCGGACTGACAAGTGAAATGGTCACGGATACAAAAGTTACTGCTAAAGGTTTTGAAGACTGAGGAGGTATATGGTCTGTTGATATAACCGCCATTACTAGTTCTTACCTGAACTCCTTATTTAGATAAAGTTTCCTCTTCCTTAGATCATAGTTTTCTTTAATAGTATACCCTTTACCACTATTACTTTTACGTGTGCTACCTGTTTTGCTTTCCTCCTCTTTCCTATCTTTTTAACTTTGCATAATTATTACTGACTATTATTGTACTGATACCCAGCGACATTAGTCCTCGCTAATTGTGGGTAACATAATTGTAAATTATTTTCAAATTGAGTAAATTGTTGTTGTTATTTTCACAAAATAATGCAACCCTTAAAAAACCTACGGAAACTGAAAAATCAAAACTGTAGCTATAAGAATGCCTTTGTTGACTTCTGAAAACTTTTCCCGCCTCCTTAACTATCGCGAACATGCGCAGTACAAGAACAAGAAAATATAACCGTAGAAAGTAACGTTTCTCGAGTAGATCATAAAAGGTTATTTTTTCTGCCTAACCCGGAACCACTATTTGAGCAGCCCGTGTTGGCTTGTTTGCTCATCAACTCGTTAAGCTGTTCGTCTCCTGATTAACCCTTAGCTACAATCCCGGACGAAACTACTTGAGAATTTTTACCCCTTCATGGACAGTATCCTACGCAACAACATTATTTCAACAACAACTGATTTACGGTACCAAATCCCCCTTACCCCAGGTCAAAGTTGTGTCCTACTAATGTCTAAGGATCAGGGCTGCTTTAGAACACAAAACAACATTGCTTTAAAGAGGAGGGGGGAGAGAGGAATCGGTATAGCTACGATGTTAAGAAAAATGCTCTGAGAATGTGACATTTTCTCAACAGTTTTGTCCAAGATTGTAGGTTTCTAAGGGTGTTTACTTCAAAACACCTTTTCGGAGTATCCGAATGAGAAGTCGTAATCACTTGTCCCTTGCATAGCATAATAATTCGACGTTACATGTATTTCTCTGATTAAATTATTAAGTCGACTGTACAATGAACTTACTTGTCTCCTGGTTTGCATGCCAACTCTGTGTAATATTTAATCTTAGGTTCAGTTCCACTTGTCCGAAGGGTGGCAACGCACCCATTCTCGAAATAGAATGTGATCATCTGGCTTGACTTGCTGACGGGAAGAACCTAATATGGATAAACACAAACAGTAACACAATTGTAATATTTAGGTTTTTCGCCAGGTGTATTGTCCTTTGTGGTTATGACGTGCTTGTCAATGCGGCTGATTTCTTTACGACACCGTGACCTACTTCCCTTACATAAACAGTCGCTCCCATTTTAAAGGTCGTTTGACCATTGGTTACCCAAGCCTTTAGTCATGGTAGACTAAATGCGCCATTTTCGCGGTTTTTAGGTTCTAGAAACGGCCATATTACTTTAATAAATATGCCACCTTATAAGATAAACTATCATTTAATTAACTGGTCTTTATTATTGGGAAGATGGACTGCTCATATCTTAATATAGCAATTGTTTATTACTCTGAAATCAGATGAATAAGCACTTTATTGCTCGGACATATTGTCACCAACTTGATATTGGTTTCCTCTTATAGTTAATATATAGATTTAGCCAGGGCTAAAAGCGAAGCTCCCATTAATCAATTTATAATTTAAATCAAACAATAAACTTGTAATCCACAAATCAGTTAACTTAAGGGCACATTCAAGTGACTTTGGAGGGAAAGGCTAAGTTATTTTAGAGTGAAACATCTTACATCGAGTTGATAGCCTTATATGTACACCAAAAATATAGCAAACATCTTCGATCACATTCAAGAGCCATAATGGCTCTTGATCAGAGCTGTAGATAAGGCCTCGAAAACAAATTCTTGGAAAACAAATCAGGCCGAATTTTTTTGCGTTCGACAGGTTTACTTTACAAATTCTTGCCAACAAATCTGGGGGTGTGTAAACCAACCTTTTATACTTTTTATACATCACATCTGAGGTGAAACAGTACGTACAATTTATCATACAGATCTCGTACAGAATGCGGTATTTCACAATTTTTCAAGACAAATTGCACTCAGTCAATGTTCAGGACGATCAATCGTGGGCTTTTAGCGAAACCGTTTAAAAAATTTCCAAAATCACCCATTCGGTCGGCCGGTTCTCGTTTCTAGTGCAAGCTGTCAGTGTGGTTAAGTGTTTGAATGAACTTTAATAGAGTTACGTTTCAACATAATAACGAATTTATTATTATTATTATTTTTGTTATTTAATGGTTTCAGTTATAAGGATGTGTAATCTTATAAAGCGTTTGATACGCGTGACGTTTTTTTAAAGTACTCATGCAAGCGATGTTCATGAACGATGAAAACAAACGCCACGGACGAGCGATTAAAATTGCAAGAGAGTACTAACAATCAATAAAAGAAAGATAATTCGGTGAAACATTTAAAGAGACAACAATTTTCATTCACGAAGACAAGTATTAAAGTGTCTCTAAAAATCCTGAGTCTTTAAACTGAAAAGTTAATATGTTTTACTTTAATTTCAGCCGGCCTCCCGGTGTTTGCTTTTTTCAAAGATACCACTTCTCGAAGGAAGAAAATCGCTCAAAGTTTTCTTTCTACAGCCAAATTTATAGCTAAATATTCTTCGGAACGTTTTCTCTCTATTTGCGGTGAGAAAATATATCTGAAGGCTTTTTAAAGTTCTGTAAGCTTATATCAAACCTGATACTAGGTCAGATCATTGACTCAAATCTTACAAACGTGCATAAACTTGCTGCATAAACTGTGCTCGACTTCATGAAATTAGATATAACAAAAACAAACATCAAATACAATAATTACTCAGGCTTACCATTCGAGATTCAGTTCCTGAAAGATATTAAGGAAGGCCACAGTTGCTTGAGACTTTTAAGCCGTCTTACGCATTAAGCAAGGTGGAAAACGAAAACGATGCAATCCGAAATCGGATCACCGAATTTTGACAAGCGACGCGTTTCTCAACCAAAAACCCAATAAAGAAACCAGCCACGAATAATAGAAGACTCTTGATAGCAGCTGAATTTCATTTTGTACATCCAGTGGAAAAGACAGTTAAATACATCACAAGTTGACACAAAACTCTGTCAACTTCAGCTGTCAAAGTAAACAACTTTCATGATGCTGCATAAATTTTCCGCATGAACTCACCTGTCAATTTTTGACCAATCAGAGTATAAAAATTGGACGTAGAGCGTGACCAACGCGTGACCATGGTAAAAAACGGTCTTCCCCGCCTGTATTTTTTAAAAAATGGCTGAATTTTCCCGTCCGAGGTCAGTTTGAAATCAAAGTCTTTACAGTGCGGGGCCATAGTGACATAAACACAACATATTTCATATGAATCATTGGAAAAAATAAACTTGAGCTTACGATCATTTGAAACTGGTAATTTGCCAGCGGATAACTTCAAAAAATACTGGACCTCGATGGGTGAACACTTGAGCCCGTGGTACGGTCAGGTGATACTGGTCAGCGGATACCCTGTTTTGACAGCTGTCAATTGATCAAAACATTGATGTGCAATCATGTGCAATTAGTTTTCTCTTGGGCTTCCAAACTAGCTAGAAAGTATGACAGTAAACATTGGTTGCCCTGTGGTGCGGACGGACGGTCGGGCGTACGGTCACGTGATTACCAAATTTTCTTGGATGGGTAGATTACCACATTTCCTTACCTATGGGGCTCCGCCCACGCGCGCGCTTCGCGCGCGGGTGGAGCTCCGCTATAAAATAACTGAGATAGCACGCGTGATCTGATTGGTCAAAAACCTATGGTTTATTATACCGGTAAACCCATAGAAAAAGGCATCCGGACCAAGAGCCATAAACAAAACCGGCTATTGATCTGCAAACAACGATTTTAGAAAGGCTAAAAAACAGAACAAGTTACTTACCCAGCCCTTCTTACTATTAAAAGCGTTAGTTTCCACATTTTATTACTGAGCGTCACAATTCGCTACTACCATAGCTTTAGAAGTTATAAAGTACAAAGCTGGAAAACATTTTACATTTTACGATGATGCCAAATCGCAGAGAAAGACAACAATTGAGTGAATTTCTGGTGTAGAAAGTCTCTAGGAAAACTTAACCATTTGCCAACCAGCAACAAAACGGATAGTTTTAGCATTCTTGATTTATTTTATGTCAAAATTAAATTCCTTAATGAAAGAAATTATTCCAAATAGAGATCTCTGATCAAGATATGGTACAAAATCGGCCGCTGTAGGTTGTAAACAAGCCGCCAACGATGATGAAAGGTGTCAAGAGTTTCGGGCTGGTTTTTTCCAATATTTGCTCAAATTATTCGGTGATATCGATGCCATAACCTACCTCAAACCACCTGACTTCACGAATCGACAAATATTAACGCCAATATGTGGCTACGGTAAAGAAACCTTTCTCCACCACTGACATATTTCCATCGGTCGCTCTACGTACATAACATGAGTTACATGCGACAACTTCGCAAATGCAGCCACGTCGTTACCGCCGCATTTCTTGATCATAATAAAGTCCAAAAAACAGATCTTAAACCACTGCGGCTTGTAAAAAGTGAATGAAGTCCTCCATTACAATAGCTGCCAGTTCCGTCTGTAAGCACGAAATTCTTACGGATCGACACAACAAAATACAGCTGCGTACAGTCTGATGTTCAATTAATTTCTACTTCTGTAGTAAACAAACCATGAACGTATTCTTTCATTGTACGCTCAAATGAATACGTGTTGACTTTTCCTGTAAAACAACTTTCATAAGTTATCATGTAATGAGCGCAAAAACTCGTGTTCTGAAGTGCTGCTGTTTGTTGTTTGACTGAACTGAGTTTTGAGAAAGTTCAACGCTATTGAATCGTGAGTCATGATTGGCTTATGATGACTTTAGGGAGAAGACGTGACTTGATCACGGTACTAGAACCATATTTTTTAACCTAAAAGACTCCATTCTACTAAAAGTTATTTTATAAAAGCAATATATCACACTTTCTATGGGTTTACCGGCGTGATAACCCACGCGGGATGTTGGGAGAACACGAGAAAAGCTTGTAAATCACTCGCCTTCGGCTCGTGATTTACAAGCTTTTCTCGTGTTCTCCCAACATCCCGCGTGGGTTATCACGCCGGTAAACCCATAGAAAGTGTGGTATATTGCTTAAATATATTATATATATGGGAAGTCTGTGTTTCGATTTTTCCGTAGTAGAGTGCTCGATACGTTTTTTTCCTACTTCCAATATTTATATTATATATATATATATATATATATATATTAATATATATTATTTTTGATGATGGCGTGACAGTGACTTACTTGCATGCAACCATTCTGTCTGAAGAGGGTGTCACTGCATACGTTTAAGCCGCACTTTAAATCTCCTTGTATTTGTTCCAGTCAAAATCTACTTGTAAGTGGTTTTGTTAGTGCTAATTACAGGTGTATGAATTTCTTCTCTATCTCCATTACAACCAACATCTCTTTAAATGTTCTCAAAACATAGCCAAAGTCTTAATGATGCAGACAGTTTCGATGACTGCCAGCCATCTTTGTCAAAATTCCATGCAACCAATGCAAAAAGGTATACATCGGTGAAACAGGGAGACAGCTGAGAACCAGGATCACAGAACACAGAAAGGAAGCAGAAAATATCTCTGACAGAAATTTCACAAGATCCACCCGCAGAGCTTCTACCAATGAGCACCATAAATCAGCAATAACAGACCACGTCTGTCAGAACAATCATATTGTGAATTGGGAAGCAAGTCAAAAAGTTGAGCAGGAAAGCGACAAGTTTAAGAGATGGATCAAGGAAAGCATATGCATTAGATCGAACACTCCTACTATGAACACGGACGAGAGAGCCTATCAGCTTTCTCCCATATGGTCACAAGAATTTTCCACCCCCAAACCAGGGGAGGGGGCGTCCACAGAATGACTTGGCGCGTTTATCGCAATAATTAACACCTTCAGAAGCCTATTTAAGGCTTCTGACACCTTTGACGATGTCCAAGTTTTGACAAAGATGGCTGACAGTCATCGAAACTGTCCGCATCATTAAGACTTTAAGACTTTGGCTTTGTTTTTAGAACATTTAAAGAGATATTAACTGTACTAGCCTGATGAATTTTTTCAAGAGATTACCACCAACAACCATCATTAGGGAGGCAATGGTGGCGTAGTGGTGAGAACACTTGCCTTCTACCAGCGTGGCCTGGGTTCAGTTCTAGACGTCGAAGCGACATGTGGTTTGAGTTTGTTGTTGGTTCTCTCCTTTGGTCTGAGAAGGTTTTCTCCGGGTACTCTGGTTTCCCCTTCTCCTCAAAATCCAACATTTCTAAATTCCCAATTCAACCAGGAATGGTAGACTAAGAACTACTAGTATGTGGAGGTGCTACCTCTAAAGTGTTATTTATTTATTACTGTAACATTAATTTAGCCTCCTCCTTGTCCAACTTTTTGTCATAGAAATAAAATGTATTGGCTGGGAAAAAAATAAAAGTCAGAAGCTTGTACCAAGGATGGTGGATCTAAGTGCCACAATGGACCCTGAAAGGTAATCAACTTATCCGATATCACAAATTGTAATGAAGTGAATTGACCAAGTCTGAATCTTGATGTTAATTTGCAGATTGGCCTCTTCATCAGTGGACTTGAACCTTAAGTTAATGCAGTGGAGACTCTTGCCCTCGCTAGATCTCGACAAAATCTCACAAACGAAGTGTCTTCTCCTAGGGGCTGGAACGCTTGGCTGCAATGTCGCACGATGCCTTCTGGTATGAACGTAAACAATCTATAGTATGTAAGGTAGTTATTGTTTTGTTCAGTTTACCGGTCCCTGGCAGGTATTACCACCCTTGCTTGGTCGAGGAATAAAAACCAGACAATAAACATGCCCTGGTTCTCCACGTTAGGGGTTAAGCGGGGGGCTAACCATCCACGACTCTCTACAAAGTTGATAAGGGTTGCACGCTGAAATGTTCGACCGAATGATGGATGGCAGAAAAAAGAGGACTGAATTTGGGTAGAGAAGCTACTTTTATTGAGCCAAAAGTAGGCCTAAATTGAGTTCTTTAGTAAGAGAAGTATGCGCCACTGGGAACAAGTTGTTGTTGATGATGATGATGATGATGATGATGATGATGATGATGATGATGACATGAAAGTATGGAGCAGAACATAGTATTATTATCACAGGGATACCAAATGTTGGTAATTGCATTCAGTAATGCCAACACCAACTTACTGGCACATACACTCACAGATGTTTGTAAATATCTTCATCTCCTTATCTTTTAAGGGATGGGGTGTTCGCACAATAACCTTTGTTGACAATGGAAGAATCTCGTTTTCCAATCCTGTGCGCCAAACACTGTTTGAGTTTTTGGATTGTCAGGACGGAGGCAAGCTCAAGGCTGAAACCGCTGCTTCTGCCTTAAAAAGGATATTTCCTGGTGTGGTAAGACATGATTATTGTTTAAAACACCCCAATTCTAGAATACGAGTAGTGTCAAGTTTTCCTTTGGGATAGAAAAGCGAGTGAAATACGTTAACACTCGAGTTTTTATAACTAGAAGTGTCCGAGTCAGATCTGACTAGCTAATGAGATGCAGTTCCTATACTCTCAGCCCTATTTTGTTATTACTGACGTTTTTGGTGACGACCTGAACACCACTTAAACAGCAGAACAGTAATCGAGACGATTCTCGTAAACAGAGGTTTGGTCTTGGTGACGTTAAAATTTGAATGGTGTGACTAATTGAATCGAGCCATTGCTTTAGACTTCCTGAGTAGGAGATCTATCCGCATCTACATTTACATTTACTAATTGACAACGCTTTCGCATCAAGTCAATATAAATTAAATAAATTACAATATCAGAAATACAATAATAGAATAAACATGAAATAAAAGAAATAAGCATAAGGGAGATAAGTATCATCTGCACATATTTAATGATCAGAATTTGACAAGTGCTACTAACATAGCATGTTACTGGATTACTTTCAGAATGCGTCATCTGTTCAGCTGTCAATACCTATGCCTGGACATTCTGTTGGCCAGTTAGGTAAAAAGTATTCACTCCGGTGTTTCGATACAGTTTTTCAGAGGCCATACCGATATTTTTCAATCGCCTTAAAAGTGGTTTTTTCCTTGTCCGATCGCTATAAAATTTTCACCAGTAACTGGCTATGGATTGAAATTTTTGAAAATGTAGTTTTACGTAAAATAGATATTACTATGACAACAATAACCAACAAACTTTGAAATTGATAAAAAGCCGAATTTTGAGTGATCGAGACCAGCTACTGAAAATCTAACACTAGGAACTTAAAGTTTGGTGTTTAGAAAACAATCTCCGTAAGAAGTAAAAAAATTCTGTACGTTTGAATTCGACTAAAACGAAAATATATTTTAAACCTTAAATTTTCAATAGCTGTGATAGATTATTTAATATAAGCGTTATAAATGACTCAAATTATTCTTAAGTAGCGTCAGAATGCTGCTTAATATCATATTTTGATGCTAGGAAATATTGGTGTATTTTCGTTCTTGCGATCTTGAAAACTATCCCGTTTTCTCACCACCTGTATAAGTGCAACTTCATTCAAAATTTGGACTTTTAGCGCTTCTTTGTATATCTCTGAAACGACTAGAACGAAGTCTCAGACATTATTATATACATTATGGAGATTATGTGAAGATATTTAACAGAAATTCGTTCGAGTCGTTTTCCAGTAGCTGGTCTAGATCGCGCAAAATTAGGCGTTTATCAATTTGAAAGTTTTTTTGTTTATTATTGTCATAGTAATATCGATTTTACTAAAACCTACATTTTGACAAATTTCAATCTATAGTCAATCAGTGGTGAAAATTTTATAGCCGGTGATTAGACAAGCTGGCGATAAAATCACTTGAGAAATATCGGTATGGCTTCTGAAAAACTACATCGAAACACCTTAAATAAACTCATACGTTAACTTTTATGGAACACTAAATTGCAGTTTTTTATTTATCTCCTCTAGTGATCATCTGTTGTGAAGTTTTGCGATTTGTAATTAATGGATTTTGTTTTATGGTTTCAGAGGAAGCAGAGAAAGTAAAACGAGATGTGAGTAGACTTGAAGAACTTATTGAAAGTCACGATGCAGTTTTCCTGTTGATGGACACACGGGAGAGCCGATGGTTACCCACAGTATTAAGCGCTGTAAAAAACAAGGTATATAACAAAACTACAATGTCAATCCCATTTACATCTTATAATTTCAAGGCCCAATGATGTCTGTAAGAATGGCTGTAGTCGACGACGGCTTTTTGAGCTGTGTAAGCTGTTATTAGGGACCGGTCATTTTTTTATCGGTTGGGGGGTACTGGTGGGATTTGAGACTGGGCCACGAAAATAACTGCTTTAAAGGGGACGGGGGCAGGGGTGAAGAGCAAAATATTGGGTGTAAAGGGGGGATTACCAAAAAAATTGTCTCGCAGTGACGGCATCTGTAGTACTGCAAACAGCCTACCAGAATGCCGAAAACCAGCGTTTCTGACGTTCGGAAAGTTCAGTTTTTCCCGGGAAAGCATGCTTTTTTTGGTTAGCTAGTTTAGTCGAGCGCAAGCACGGACAACATGGATTCTCTTTGGCCAGTCACTTTGGTCTAGCATTGCCGTTCTGAGTTCTCCGATAGAGGCGAGCCCAGTGTCCTTAAGCAGAGTGTGCATGTACGTAACGTGGTCCTAGGTCTTCCTCTCTTAGTCTGCACAAGCTTCCAACACAAGTTCCCTACATTATTATGCGCCAAAAAGCAATCCTATACCCACTAAAAGACAAAAAGATAACATACAAAATCGGGCGTTTCATTGGGAAAAAATAACGTTCACTGTGGCATTTTTCATTTTTGTTTTTCATTCTTTCCCTCCTTCTTTCTTTCTTTTTTTCTAGGTGGGGGGGGGGGGGGGGGGGGAGGGGTGCCGGGGGTCATTTCAATTAATTTGGGATACAGGGAGGGTCGGCACCCAAAAATTATAATGAAGAGGAGGGGTCATCGTATACTCCAGGAGCTGCCCGTCAAATCCCACCAGTCCTCTCCTCCCCCGCCGTAAAAAGTGAGCGGTCCCTTACCTAGCAAAGCTTTAACGCCTTAAACAACTGGAATGGCGAATAGACATGACTCAGTAAATATTTCGTTTGATTTCATATTCCAATAACAACAACGGCCACACGAACAGAGGATGATCCACCTGTGGCTTTTCTTTTTCCTCTTATTAATGAAAGTGGAAACAAACAATTCTTTTAATCTTCTGTGACTGCTTACATCTGCTGCGATCTTGTTGTTTAATACTGTTACCGTTGTTCTCAGCTTGTGATCACGGCAGCACTTGGCTTTGATACATTTCTTGTCATGCGACATGGTTCAAGGGAAGCAGGAAACGTCGTATCACAGGGAACAGCTCCTTTCAGTGCAATTCCAGGCTCCTCGCTTGGTTGCTATTTCTGTAATGATGTTGTGGCTCCTGGAGATGTAAGTTTGTTGCTAGAAAAACTGGCTTTGTGTATTGCCTCTGACCTAGTCTTGGTATCTCGCATCAAGAAGAGAAGATCAAATTCGAATACAATTGGTATTGTTTTCTGTTGTAGAATTGGCCATATTTGGTCATTTTTTAAATGGCTCGGTAAAGAATGGTGTCTTCACACGTGCAAAATTCCGACAACTACCGAGGCTGCAAATTTGAAACTTCGGCGAGGTGAAGTAATGAACAATAATGTAATTTGTGTAAATTAGAATTGACATAAATTACTATTTTGCCGGCACGGAACGGAGAGCTGGGTTCTAGTGTAGCGCGCAAGGTTTCGCGGTTAGGGGGTTTGATTTAGTGACTGTTTAATTATGCGTGTGGTAAACCGCCTCTAAAGAGAGCTGTTGTATTGTCAAATCTGTATTAAGGGCTCATCCTCTATTAAGCGATCACTTACCAAAGTCCCGGAAATAATTTCTGTAGTGTAAAACTGATCCCTATTAGGCTGTCGCGATTACCTTTTCCAAGGTCCCAACAACTTATTTATTAATTATTCTCCTTTCAAAATATTTTCCGTTTTTGATTGGCTCAAATCTATAACCAGCTAGCGTTGAACAAATGTGATATCCGATATTTAAAATGACGTCAATAGTGCAGACTATGGCCAGAAAAGGGTAACGCAACCTAGAAACCTTTGGAGCGAGATTGTTTTAACTCAGTCGTTTTGGTAGAGTTAGAGAAAATTGCGGAAACTTTCATACGTTTGGCGGAGAAGAAATAGCCGAACTTCTGCCTAAAAGCATAGTATAACCGGGCTGCATTAAACGGTCAACCTGTCACCAAGGGTGACTGTTGCTTAACACAGGTTTGACTGTATATGGTTATACACAAGTAAATTAAAAATGTTTCGTATTTGCTTACTCGCAGTCCACCCGTGATCGCACCTTGGATCAGCAATGTACCGTGTCCAGACCAGGCATGTCTTACATTGCAAGTGCTCTAGCAGTAGAGCTCTTGGTCTCTCTAACGCAGCATCCTTTAGGGTACGTTTGGTTGTCATGTTATCACTGAATGATCGACTATTACCCATAAAAATTGGATGGACTATTTAAATAATGGTGTGATATTTGTCAGCGACACCATTAATTAACCATTAAATAACTAAGCTTTGGACATCGGTTTGCTCTCACTGAGGACTGAACAAAAGACCTTGCGGAATGGAGTGAATTTAAAGGGCTATACTTCCATTCATATGTGAAGAGAAACTGGTCGTAGAGGTGCTAATCTGTTCCTCTTCCAACGTAAGCCCCCAATCCCTTGTGTGCGGGAGCACTGTGTATATGTAACAGTCCCTCAGAAAGCCTTGGATATATCCCATTGGTGTGTAATCTGTCTGTTGTGTAATGAACCTGCTTCATTTATCACGCTGAATTAGGTGTTAGTTAATGGAGGGCTTATTTGGCCAACATTTTAGCTTGGTGGTCCTTATAATCCGCTGTTTCTTTTACACAGATCGTTTTACTGTAGCATGCGCAGTATATTCCTTTGTACGGTAGAAAGGTTTTAAGTTAATAATTGTCATAGTATTTCTTAATTGTTGTGTTCCGTTTGTAGGGATGGGGCTGCAGCTGATACGAGTGCAAAAGATGCACACCTAACAGCTGAACTCGAATGTCATCTGGGATTAGTACCACACCAGGTGAGACCGATCTCTTTGAAATAGTGTTGTAATTGCAATTATTGCTTAGCCCCAAAATAGCTCCCTTTCTGATGGGCTTAAATCTCCCGGTAATTCTTCATAACCAGCTACCGTTGGCCACACTGATTTGGAAGATTTTGCTGATATTCTTAAATACGGTTAATAGACCTTTCTATCTTAAAATATTTTTTCCCAATTTAGACCATGTGATGTTCTTAAAGGAATTTGTCTTTTTTGTTTTCATGAATTATGCATCCGAACGCTCGTGGACAGGACAACGATTGAAGGAAACAGTTCCCTGGGCTACCATTTCGTGATTTGAAGGAATATATCAAACATGAGACTAAGTGTTTCATCCCCAGAAGAGAGTTGAAAATACGACGCGCAGCGGAGTATTTTCGACGAGGTGTTTCATCTGGTGATGAAACACTGTGTCGAATGCTTGATAATTTCTTCTTAAACAAAACGATTTTAGGAGTAGAAATTAAGGATGCAAAAATGAGCAGTTTTTCATCTGATTTCTAAACGCTCATTGAACATTAATTTCCTTTGTATTTTCTTTATGAGTTATTGATGAATTTGAGAAATGGGAAAACAAAGCATGCAACCTGAAAAGGTCTATTGTTTAAAAAAGGGACTGCAGAAGGCGCGGCAGCTAAGCTGTTTTCGGTAAAGCTGGAAAAATTGGTGGAAAATTTCATAAGTTTTACAGAAGTGGAAAGGAAATAGCCGAACTATGGCTTAAAATAATAATTCCTCGCAAAGCGTTTCACGAAAGCGAGTTTATAATTTTGTCCTGGGCGGATCGCGTGAGGATCGCAAGCGGAGTGCGATTTTCCTGGCTACTCAAACTCCGGATATCCAGTGCTATTCACTGATTCACTTCCAGCTCTTTCGAGCAAGCGACGCCAAGCTCGCGTACGTTACGATTAAAATGGCTTCCCGGTCGGCTGCCGCAACAAAAAAAGAAATTTCACAAATAATGAAACAAGCTGTCCCTGAAATACACGAAGAAGGTGACGAATTTTAACAGGTAAAGCTTTGTCTGTTTGACTTGAATTTATCGATGAAACTGGTGAAAAAGTTTTTTGTTTACAAGCGCAAGTCTTGCGTTAGTCTTAAAGTCTCTTGCGTTTTAAGTCTTGCGTTAAATGCCGAGAATTGCAAGCTGTACGACGTCGTCTGCAAGAGACTTCGCGGCGGTTTTTCTAGCCTGCGAGCAAGCTCTCTATTTGGCAGGTATCGTGAAAGGTGGACGCGCGAGAGGCACGCGAGAGGAGACGTGAAGGCAGAGTCGGGGGAGAGAAAGGCCTCTCGGCCCCTCGCGGTTCCGCCACTCGCTCGTGCGTTCTCCTGCGGCTCGCTTCGCTCGCCCAAATAGGAGAGCTTGCTCTCAGGCTACG
Organism: Porites lutea; assembly: GCF_958299795.1. NCBI lineage: Eukaryota > Metazoa > Cnidaria > Anthozoa > Scleractinia > Poritidae > Porites > Porites lutea. The sequence goes on from NC_133209.1 coordinate 11,972,295, forward strand.
GTTTTGCGAGACACCTTTATAATATCGCTTTATCCGCCATATGTTCTTGGTCTTTACATGCGACCAAATGAGTTTAAGTACGGCTCTTACCGTCAAAGCTCTGCTTATTTTCCTCGAATACATCTTTGAATTATTGATAAATACAGCTCTACCAGCTTCAAACAGCGTCTACCGGCAGAATTTCATGGGCAAAAACGTTAAACGTAATTAATTTAACATGCACATTTAACATTTGGTGTCGTGGTGCTATAGACAAGGCGATGACATTACACGTTAATGGTCGAGGGTTCGACTTCCTCTTCCGCCGGGGGAAATTTTTTTCTCTTCTGCTTATGGTAGCCTGCGAGAGCATCCAGTGTTTTCGGCTCTAGTTTCACCCGCCGAGAAAATATTTTTCGAAGGGAGAGAAGCGACGACCGGAATACGTCTGCGGTTCGCAGGCTATCTTTTTGGTCGTATTGTTTTTGTTTTCTTTGTTTTGTTTTGTTTTTACAATATTTTACCTGTTAATTATTAACCAACAAAGATCAGAATGCATGCGTGACAAAGAGGCGATTACTAGTAATCGGCTCCTGCATGCATGTAGTTTTTTCGGCGGTGAATGGGATGTTGTCCAGCTCTTTAGATTCTCACGGGATAGAGATCAGCCATTTTCATCTGGTCAATTGTATCGATTGTGGACAGTATGTTGTCAACGCTTCAAGCATCAGCTAATCGTAGTTTTGATTTGTTAGGGCAACACATAATTCATTTGCTGTGGGTGTGGGAGCAGTCTCTCTTTTTTCTTCTTGGGCTGCCGTGCTCGCCCTCGCGTGCACTCTCCTCACTAAATCTGAAGAAAAAGAGAGACTGCTTGCAGTCTACGTGTTTGTTGTCCGGTGATTCTGTTTACCGTGAAAGCAAGTCATTTGCCCAACGTGATAAGGCTGTAGATTGTCCGTGGAAGGCGCCCAACACTTCCGCTTTAATTATTGACCAGAAATCACGACGAAACTAAAAAGATGTTTAACCCGAAATAATCCCAGACAGAGCTCACGTCAATGGTCTCATTTTTGCTGCACCAATTGTGACATCACATAGGTATTAAAAAGCTCATTTGTTAATTTGTTTTGTAGATTCGCGGTTTTTTGTCAAGATATCACTTAGTTCTTCCTGCCAGTCTGGCCTTTGACAAGTGTATTGCCTGTTCTTCTAAGGTGAGACAGTTCATTGAATATTCTTGACGTCGGCGTTAGTATGTCTTTTCCCTTGCTATTACCGTTGTGACTGATGCTGAGATGAAAATGTGTGACAATAAGTAGAGGATATTACACGGTGGCGCGAAGATATGAATTTTATTTTCGAGTGGCAAAACAATATTCTTCGAACGAGCGCAGCGAGTGAGTAAAATATTGTTTTTGCGACGAGAAAATAAAATTCATATCTTCAAGCGGCCGTGTAATGTTCTTTTTATTATATAGATAAAAAGACATTGATAAAATAATAGATTTTTATTCGCCAAAAAGTAATTGTGACGGCTCAGATTTACAGCACAGCAATATAAGACATTGGTTACAATAATCTTAAGAAATAATACTGAACTGAATAGGGCTCTACAATGACAAAATATAAGCAAAACTTTGAAAAATGTGTAAGTAAAATTCAATGCGCAAGACGCCTACAAATTTCGAAGGAAAATTACCGAAATTATGTTATCGATAAACTCACGTGTGAGATTATGGAAAATAAACCACTCGGGTCCCGGATGTAGTTTTTATGAATTTTACGAGTGGCATATTTTCCAGTAAAACACTTGTGTCTATATAATAACAAAGAGTAATTGTAATACATATAAATACATACATATTTTATTTGAGTAGGTTTTAGGAAGGCAGCCAAAAGCTGATGTCGACCTACTAGTACAAATAATTACAGCTAATTACAAAATAGAGATAGCAAGAAATAAAACTAATAATTTTAATAACAGCAGCTAAGTCGAATGTAATAGCCGTTCTGTTGTCGAAAAAGTTGATAAAGAAGCAAAGAGATTGCAAAAAATTCAAGTGAAGCCCTCAAATGGCGAGAGCGAGAAAAATCATGACCAGCCGCCATGAAAATATACATGAAAACTAACCAACCTAAAGTTCCTTTTTTTACGCACAGCACAAGCCATGAATATAATGATCAAAGTTCTCCTTATCGGAACGTTAGTCAGCCAACCCACTCGAATTCGTGAGGCGAAGTAATTTGTCTGTTTTATTTACCTAAACCACATAGCCAAGTAAGAGAGGTGGTTGAATATATTTTGTCATAGTTCAAGAGGAACTTTGGGTACTATAGGTTTTTTCTCGCGTGCGGCGGGATGTTTTACTGTCGGCTTGCGGCCGACACATCTTCAGCCGAAGGCTGAAGCCACGATCGGCAAAGCTTTTCGCGCGTGTCACTATAAAGACTTGACCTAAACTTAGACCGCAAGCGGTCGTCCATCTTCCTCAGAGCCACGCGCGGCGAGCGTAAACGCAAGCTTCGCCGTTCGCCCCTCACGCGTGCTCTTTATCTACTTCGACTTAAAACAAAAATTAGAGACTCCTCGCAGTCTAACCTAAACTGGAACCGCTCATGAAAAGTATCTGGAAACCACCGTAGGGAAAATACTGTCAAGTTCTAAGAAACTGAAATTCTTTCCTATATGGAGTACATTTTCAACCCTTTCACCGCACGAATCCGTAACTATTGTCATTTTCAAGGACTTTTTGCGTGCATTTGACTTTTGGATACTCAAATTTGCTTTATATCCAGGTGCTATCAAGCTACAGAGAAGATGAATTTTCCTTTCTCATGAAGGTTTTTAATGTTCCAAGCTACTTAGAGGACCTAACGGGTCTAACACAACTACTACAGGATACAAGAGTTAGTGAGGTAAGTCAATAATGATATTATCACATCGGATGACAATCGAACCTCCACTAACGGCTACCTCTCCACAACAGCCACCTCTTTACAACGGCCACTTTTTTTCCGGGCAGACAGTCCATTCATAGACTCTTTTTTACACCTCTCTACAACGGCAACGGCCAAGACCATGGCCAGTTTTTCAGCGACTGACGAAAAAGTCAAGAATGTTCACGAAATTTGATCTGTATTGCGCGTCGAAGATCAATCGTGGCAATCGCATTTTGATTGCTTTTTGATTGTGCTCCATTTATAGATCTTTATACAGCTACAGTAAGCAAAAATTGTCTACAAAACTTATAGCGTTGCGAACCTTGCACGTTTTTTCATGTTGTCATTTTTATTCAAAACATTATGTAAGTTTTTTAGATTGTATTATCTCGATATAGTGTTTATTTTATGATTGGATTACCGTTATAGGCTACAGTAAGCATGAACCTGCCACAATAAACATGTTCCTCCACGTTCTACTCCCCAAAAAGTCACCCCTACCTCCCCATAACGGCCACTTTTTTTCTGTCCCCAAAGTAGCCGTACTGTATATGTGCGGAGTAAATGTACGGACATTTCCAACCAAACGACGAACTTACCTGAATCAATAGTTTGGAAACGGACTTCCTACCTCATTGTGTACTCCCAGAAAATATTCCCCCCCCCCCCCCCCCCGCACACACACACACACACACACACGCATACACGGAGGAAAACGGAAATTCAGAGGCGAAGGGTGTCCAAAAGGAGGTAATTTCCGAGGGGATGGTGGGAGGGGTGACCGCTCGAGGTCTTTTCTCGGGGGGCTCCAAGTAAGATTGGGGAGTTATTAACAACTAACAGCTGTTCTGTTGAGCAAGCTATCAGTTATTTTACTGTTCATCGGTGTTTCAAAGCAAAAAGTTTTGTTTTCATCGATGATCTTGTATTTGTGGTCGGCTGGGTACTTTTCTGACGGCTTGCACGATAGTTTATGGACCTTTTTGTAGCACTCGATTGTCGTCGGCTCATTAATAAAATTGGTTATCTATCTGCAGTTGCTCTGTGACACAATATATTGTGGTATTCACTGTAGTGTGGTCATGTTCTAATAAGCCTTCTTCTAACATGATTTTAACTAAAAAGAAGTGATTAAAGTTCACTGCTTTGAGAGATGGCATAACTTGTGTCGTGTACGTCTGTACAGCCTCTATTAACCTAAGCGACTTACCGTTTATAATTAACTAAGAAGACCTCTAAAAGGCAAAACTGAGATTATTTGACACTGTGTTAACATAAGTAAAAAAATTTTGTCGTTTTATTGTAGAAATAATTATCTTTCACATAAAAGTATAGTGCAACGGCATTTTTGAGGGAAATATTCTTTCCAGGGGCTACCCAACCAAGTTGGAAAATTACGGAAACTCCAGGGGTTGGGGTCTAAAACAAAAGTGCCCTCCGTGGGAGGTATGGATATTTTTTGGAACTACACATGTAGGGATGGGCGTGAGTCCTTGTGAAGACTCAGTGTATTCAAAATAGGATTGTGGAAAATCATGCCTCAATGTCCGTTGGCCCACCTTTGTTGTTTGTAAAAATGGAAAAAAGTACGAAAAAAGTCAATACATTGAGAATAGATAAGCACAAGAATTCCTTTGAAAGTGATCTACTGTATTTCCAAAAGAATCCGTTCCGTACAATAATTAGCGATACATTCAATTATACTTTGTGAGCATTCAAACCCAAGTTATATCTTTTTCTCCCTTTCCGGCAGCATTCCGTTCTCACTTGTAACATCCACTCCTAAAAGCGATCTATCCCTAATCCGATGATAGGCAGCAGCTAATAATGATAATGATAGCGCTTAGTGGTCTGTTTATGTTTGTAGGTGTGGGAGATGAGTGATGACGAAATACTTGAGTAGTTCGTCGCCATGTCTTTAACTTCAAGCGTTGCGGGATGCGTCATTAGCGACTCTAGAATCAAAGCTCAAGATGAAATACTGGCCAGTTATGTTGAGTTTGTTTTCATCCAGTTAGAAAGCAAAGCCAGCGTTTAATATACAACAACCCGTGAAGGGGAATATCGATTTTAGTATTTACCAAATCTGATGGATAAAAATTGTTTTTTATTCAGTAAATAAATGCTATGGACATTTTTCACTTTGTTTTACTTTAATACACCTGAAAAAAACCGGCATGACAGTGTGAGGTAATCACATGTTTGCTTCAAATTTTATGTAGATCTAGTTCAACTTTCCACCGAAAAGAACTTTAAAAAAATATTCAGGGACACCCAACGGGAAATTTTGAGGAAAAGACCTAAAAACAACAACAAAGCATGATTAAAGATTTCTGAAGCCATTTTAAGCATTTTGGGAAAAAATTTGTTAAGCCTTGCACCTTAAGAAGAAAAGTCGACATCGATCAGTACTTACAGACCCAGTACTTACTTACTAGTAATAATCATAGGTCACGGAGTGCGGGCAACAACGAAGGGCTTTTGCTCGATCGCTGTGCTTTGCGTAAGTTTCACGCGACATACAGTAAAAACCCGCAACTAAGAACCTAAAAATTAAGAACCTGTTTGCCTAAAATTGGTCATTTATACCCCCTATAAACAAGAACCTATTTAGCCTAAGAAATTTAAAACAGGTTCTTACTTTCTAAAATCATACTTGTACATTACATGCACAGCTGCATTGCAAGAATCATATTTGAAGAAAAAAAGCAGATTGCCATTGTTGTAAAAATGTTTTTTAACGAAAAATGAGTGCAAGATATGTAGACTTACAAAGCATACTAAGCAATATGTAGATCAGCACACCATTATGCATTGTTTTTTCTCCAGTATTAAGAACCCATTTTAAGAACCTAAATAGCCTAAAATTCTATTAACTACCATTTATATAAGAACCTGTCTAAGGTAACTCCTAAAAATGTAGGTTCTTAGTTGCGGGTTTTTACTGTATAGTCAAAACACGCGTGATCAGATTTCGAGTGATAGCAAATCCAAACGCGCGTGTTCAAATTGAGTTTTGTGCATTCCATTCATTCTTAGTGGAAGTCCAAGCGAATGCTGTCTACATACATGCGACGCATGCGTAATAACAACCTGGAGGTTAGCATTGCAGGCTCCTCTTGTCGCCCGCAATTATTTGCAGAGACTCGCCTTAACTTTAACAACCCATTCTTGACGTTTTTTTTTTTTGAGCGCGCCATTTGTCATATCTGAAATTGCGCCAAATTAGAATTTACTCCCTTTGGCATTCAGAATCTGTGATAAGCCACAGCACGGAAGTGCGCGGAGTTGAAGAGCATTAACCGCCAAAAACACGTTGCTTTATCTGTTTATATTCCAAGTGGCACGTAACAAGACAATTATAGCTTCCTCAACGTTCACCCCCAGCATGCTGGGTTTGTAGAACTGAAGGTAAGCGCGGCCCTTTTTCACTCACTTTAATCGAAAGCAGAACTCAAACCTACACGCACCTTTACAATCGTTAATTGTGCCAACGACAAAATTCTCGCATCTGATTGGTTCTCACCAGTCCTCATTTATTGTAAAAATAATCGGACGGGTCAAATCGGCAAGTTAAACAGCCGATAAAATGGTGTTAGCCAAGTTTAACAATTAAGTGGATGCTAGCAAATCAAACCCGTGAGCCCTGAGCAAGTTTCCCAGCTTCAGTTTCATTGACACATTTAAGTTTTTAAAAAGGGTATTTAAAATAGTTCAGGCAGTTGAAGGTCCAAAGTCGATAATCTATCCGAAAGTTGAAAGCCATTTTTTTTTGCTTCGTAGGCTATAAGATGATCAGTAATAAGGGTTTTAAATTTAAGTATATATTCCAATCCTATGATTCTCCCACTTTGTTATTGACACAATTATTTGGTGGTAGGACTTCGTGTCATACAATTCACCCGACGTAACCACTCAGCCAAATCGAACGCTTTATTAGTCGAACTTATCGAACGATTGGGTTCGGTTAATTAAGTTCGGTAATCGAACACAATCGAAGTCTCACCAAAAAATTTGAGCTATTGAACCCAGTAGAACTGTACAGAACTTTGATTGAATTCGATACGGTTCGATGATCGAAGTTGACAATTCGATTGAAAGTGGGACGTTATACAGGAAAATTACGCGTGTTGTGCTGAATGTTTCCTTTTCCGTCTTCCTCACTGCTTTTGTACGAAGGAAAATCATTTTCCTTCTTTATAACGCTGAAGCATAAGACACAACGCAACCCAATAAAGGCAGGCAGAGTGCGAACCACTTGCCCGACGGTATTTTAATGTCTACTTTAAAGCAAATTACGATGAAAAAATTGAACACAAAAAGTCAGGATAAATACAGGAACTGAGCGCTATGAAATAAAGGCAGGCAGAGTGCGAACACTTGCCTCGAGAAGTAATAAGAGTATAAAGGTTTAAATGAACTAACACTAGTAAGCTACACTTATTCTCTTCAAAGAAGGCTTGAAAAACTAAAGGCTTATACAGAAGCTATACAATAAACTCATGAAAATATAACCTATAAACGTATGTAAGAACTAATAGCGAAAAAGCTGACGCGAAAAGGCGGATACAGCGCCTGCGAAGCAAAATAAACAGGCCTGCTACTAATAAGGCTGTAAAGCGATGTGAAGGGAAGATAATTTGCAGCGCTAGGATGAGGGTAAACACTTGGTTAACAGCAACCTACTATCTATAGGCTCTTTTACGTACATGATAATCTTAGCTTTCACGGATTTCGAGCGACCGTGGAGCATAAGTAATCCGTCCGAGCGTTAGATGAAGGGAGGTTCTGCGCAAAGAAAACCACTCCACCAGCTCTAAGACTATGGGTACTAAAGTCTGTAGAATCTACGCCTATGGCCGAAAGACCCTCTTTAATTAATTCTCTAGCCCTCGTATAACTGAGTCTTCTGGAACACAGTGAATACGAATTACTATTCTTCAGAAATCTCACTGCCCCAAAATTATAAAGTGAAGAATTTCTATTGACTCTGACGCAGTCAAGAAAGCAACCGATGAGAACGTAAGGACAATTAATGCCTCCGATCTTGGAGATAAGTACTTTTTTACCTTCCCTATATTGGTCGGTTTTGCTACACTTAAGAAGGATTTCTAAATAGTCATTATGTACTGTTACATCGGAAAATTGCAAATCCAGTAACTCACTAATCCTAAAGAGACCATAGAATCCTAAAGCAAATAATAAGGCTGTGCGCAAATCCTTGAGATTGCTATTGCTGTGAGCAAAAGTGGGGGCAAATGCGATTAATCATATCAGGAGAGACAGGCTCTTTTTTCCTGAAAGATCTACTAAACAAACGCTTACCCAACTCGACCATATCTACTAGGTTACCTAGGGGAGAATGGGGAATAATATCATAACCCACTTCAAGGAAGAGAAAACCGAAGCGAGGACGGAATAAGAATTTTTTGCATAATGAAGATATGAGAGATATTCGGATACCAAAAAACTATCGCAGGGGAGAGTAAAAACCGCTCCCATGGACTTGAAATAGGCACGAAAACTTCTCTAGTGAAGCATATATTTTCTGACAGTGGAGATAGCTTTTGATGAAAGCAATTGCCTCAGCATACGCTCTTTCTGAATACCGCGAATTTCAACCCATGTGGAAGCATTCCGCAAATCCTGAAAAAGGAACGGAGAAGACAAAACTACAAATCAAAGTAAAGTATGCTAGGAAAAGAATTCGTTGTATATAATGCATAAGATATACACCCTACCACAGTAAAAGTGCAGACGTAAAAAAAATTCCTCAACTGGCAAACACAAAAGTGCCGCGAAGAAAATTGTAATAGCCATCCGGCAACAAAAAAAAGAAAAACCTTATTAGCCATCCGGAGAAGGCCTGAAAAAAAAACTCTCCTAAAACTGAATAATTAACTATGCCATCCGGCAAAAATAACGGGAACAAATATCCCGAAAAAATCCGATGTTCAAAAAACCAGGGGCATATCAAATGACAAAAGTGCTCCCAGGGGAACCCTACGAAAACACAAGCCTTACCGCGAGGATATGACCAGACCAGGTAGGAGAGCCCAAGAGTGATTTGGTGTTGCGCCCTAGATGCAAAGCCAAGGCGCCCTCAAAAAACCGATAATCAACTACAAACCTCCAAAAGGTCCGAACCAAAAGCAATCTCGTCCCCAGAGCCTCCGTTAGGTTTGTCCAGCGGATGGGGCAAAAGGATCGCGGCCTCTGGGAACGAGATTGAACCAACACAGGCCAAAAAGGGGCTGAAGGCCAGTAGGAGAGAACTAGCGTGCCCTGGACCTTAGAGTGAAACATAAAATTAAACACTTTGGACAAGAGAACGACAGGGGTTACCACCCAACAATTTTCGCCCTGCCAAACTTGAAAAAATGCTTTAACGCCAGAGGACACCTGGGTTCCAAAACCTAGAGAAAAATCTAGGAACTTTTTTAGTTGTAAAACGTGGCAAAACAGTCGACGGTATGGGGATCCCAACGGCCATCCAATAGATGGAATATTTGCGGACTAACCTACCAATCATCGTAGACAATAATTTTACTAAGGTAATCGGCCTTTTCGTTCTGCGAACGCGGAACCCATTCAATGTCCAGGTTGATCCCATGATTAGGGCAAAAAAAAAAAGTCGGAAGCCATATTATGCAGGTTGAAGTGCATGCTACACACCTGAATGATTCTAACCGCCCCTTGGCTGTCAGTAAACCATTTTACCCTGGAGACAAACATAAGCTGAGCCAATGAAACCAAAACAAACAGGATGGCTACCAATTCACGATATGTGGAACTTTGCGAATGCTCAAAAACCGTGAGCATTGTGTGGGTGTAAATATCCGTACCCGAAACATGATCCCCTGAGCACCATCCCAAACAATGCCCTTCCAAACAATGACCTGGTCTACGTTGGCGACAAAACCCGCCGACGCAACGTTTGGACTAATGACGGAAGAGCAAGTACTAGATGAGGCCTCGCTCCTTTCTACATCTAGGACGTCGTCTAAATATACAACGGAATGAATACCCAGAGACCTCCATTGTTTAACCAATGGTCTAAAGAGCTTTTAGAAAATATATGGAGCGGACGACAACCCAAAAGGAAGCACGGTAAACATGAAAAATTTCGTGTCTCCTCCCGGCATAACCAAACTGCAACCGAGGTAGGCGTGGTGATCGGGAAAAATATCTAATGTGGCGAGCAACCGTTTGCTTTTCCATCGAGCATGCGCGTCCACGTGATCACTACGAATATCCAACGACAAGACGGCAACGAGAACTTCAACAAAACAATAGGTTTAATAAACAAAACAGCAACTTTGCACGTGCATCACGCTCTTATTTTTGCATTTCTTTGCCATTTTTGCACGACTACGACATGAAGATGCCTAATTTTGCGTTTTATGGAGTGCGTAAACAAGCAACGACGAAATTTATTCTTCTTTTCGCTCTTGAACTTGGATATGGTCCCTTGGAATTCAACTCCATTTGGGTTCGCCTACATTTGACAAAGTAAGTAGACAGGAATAAATACTTTAAAGAAATACTGAATATCCACAGCAGGCTTGCGTTAAAGCAGTAATTGTAAGCGTAAGCAAATGCGCGAGAGCCTAAACTTGCTTTCAAACAGGATTTACATGTTTAAAGTTAATTTATTCGTCCATAGCGCAGGACGGCGGCTCGATCAAAGAAGCAGACGGATGCTCGCAGTGGTTTCTCTCCCTTCGTAGCGTAGCGTCCGGCCTGGAGAAACTACTGCTTGCAGGGTAACACCGGTGTGAAACCTTTGAAGACCTTTTACATATTGATATTGCTCCAGTGAGGAGAACTCTTTCAGGGAATTTGCACTCAAAACATTGCACGATGATTTTTATCAGTGTAAATATATATACATATATATATACATAACAATTATTCGTCGAGACCGAAAAGACCGATTGCAAACATGGCCAGGAAACTGCAGTTTTCAAAAAGGGCAACAGGCTAGATGTAAATAACTATAGTCCTATATCACTCCTAAGTGTTCCTAGCAAAATTCTGGAAAGAGTGGTTTGTAGATCTTTTGATAATCATCTGACCACTCACAATCTCTTGTCTGACAGACAATGGGGATTTAGGGTCATTCTACAGAAAGCCTTTTGTTGCACCTTACTGAAGTGTGGAAAGAAGCCTTGGACAATGGGCTTAAAGTAGGCGTATTGTTCGTTGACTTTAGGAAAGCCTTTGATTGTGTAGATCATGTCATTCTGGGTGAGAAACTTAGGGCATTAGGAGTGTCAGAAGATATGTGGATATGGTTGATGGATTATTTAGCAAATAGAAGCCAATTGACACAAAAAGATGGCGCATCTTCGGAATCTAAACCTGTAAAAATTGGGGTCCCTCAGAGTTCCCTGTTGGGACCGAGGCTTTTTATTACTTATGTAAATGATCTTCCAGACAGCATCAGAAGCGGCGAAGTGTACGTGTATGCTGACGACACTACCATTTAAACCATTGGTAATACTACTGATGAGGTTGCTATAGCCCTCCAGGTGATATTAGATCAGCTACAAACCTGGTGCCATAAGAATAGATTAATTATTCATGAAGGGAAATGCGATGCGGTACTCCTGGATACAAAACCCTTTATTGGCCCCCTGAAGCCTTTAGTTTGGGGAGACAAAACCATTGAATACAGATCTTTCTCTGTATGTCTTGGTATAGCCATTGATGAAAGACTCTGGGCCAACCATGTAAAATCGGTCTCTACCTCGTACAGCTCTAAAGTTAAAATGTTAAGACGCATAAGCTTTTTACCAAAAGCCACACTAGAAATTACAAAACAGTAATCCCAAGCGTACTATATGGTATGGCCGTGTGGGGCTCTTGCTCAGATTATTTGATGAAAGATCTAGAACTAATCCACCTCAGAGCAGCAAGACTTATCCACAAACTACCAAGAGACATGAAGACGAAACAGTACTTATAAATGCAAGTTGGATGCCATTGAAATATTTTTATTGCGCTCGTATTCTAAATATAACGCAAGAGCTTTTTATGATTTAGAGTTAGGTGATAAAATATAAATAGTTTAGTTGTTAAGAACGCTTCTTCTTATAGTCTTACGAAATCGTTTAAAAATGTTGTTGTATCTAGGCCAAGAACCGAACAGGGTCGTCGTTCATTTAAACACAGAGCTGCAATTGCCTGGAACTCTTTACCCGTGACACTATCAAACAGCTCGAAAACCCTCACTCTTTTAAAAGAAAGGTAAAATCGATCAAGACCTGCGTTAGGGACATCAGTTTTCAAAAGGAATTCTCAGTAAATTATAATAAGAAACCTGAATTTACATATATTTAAATTATTTGATTAGTCTTTTTATCTTAAATATATAATTGTACTGTAAATCTTTGTTCTCTTATCTAGACTTAGTAGTAGTAGGTCCACATCAGCTGTACAGTTTCTTATTACAAACCTACTTATCAAATATATGTATGTATGTATGTAGGTATGTATGTATGTATTGTCGTATGTACACAACCCAAATTTTTTATTTATTTCACTGCCGCTCATTTTCACCTTGCTGGCCGCTAGCATTTCTCATTTTCTCACCGCCGCTGTGAAATTTTCACGTTTTTCCTCCAACGAAATTCTCCTCCTTTGTTTTTAATCACTCGCTCTAGCTCTTTCTCTGTTATCCACGTGAGTGTAGGCATAAAAGATAACACCAAAAAAGACTCGACTTTGTTGTCGTTTTCGTTTTCTCTCTAAAAGTCCGGGTGGCCATGCGATTTCCCTCCAAAATCAGTTCGAGTTACTGTGGTTTCATACCTGTACATTGGTATACCTGTGGTGCGGAAGGTCAGACGGTCACGTGATTACCTAAATTTCTTGGATGGATGTATTACCAAATTTTCTTAGGTATAGGCCACTGCGAAAAATACTATGATATTCTCAAATTGCCGCTTGCGTAGAGCTTTATGTAAACCTCAAGTTCACCTATCTGGTTCTTTGCACGAACTGCACGTGCGATTGCCAGTTTCTACAATAGAATTTAGGGTACGTATAGGAGGCTTGCCCTGAAACCTGTAGTTTTATCTTTGATTAAAGACAACTTCCAACTCACTTCTCTCGTTGCCGAACTCCTGAACGTAATGAAAGACGAAAGTAATATTAAAAGTATACTTTGGCCAACGTTGCCGGGAGGTTCGCGCAAATACCCTGAGTATGCAAATTTTTGACAACCCGTGCAAATCGTGCACAAAAGATAATGCAAAAGTAAGGTTTACATGAGGTACTACCCAAACGACAATTTTGAGAATATTAGGGTATTTTTCGAAGTGGCCTTCAGGGCTCCGCTCGCGCGCGCGTGGAGCTCCGCTAAAAACGTGGTAAGCCTTCCTAAAAAAATATTACTCCATCAAACTAATATAAAAAGAAACCACCAAGGACTTAAGATTGTATTTTGTCTTCATTTTATTAAGAAAACTTTAGTACCATCCTATTGTTACAAACTCCTGGCCTCAGTTGTTTAAAAGGTGGATAAAGGTATCCACAGAATAAATCTTTATCCAGTGGATAGCGCTATTCAATCTTTGAACAACCTGATCAGTAGTTCGGCAAAGGGTATATCGGTGTTCATTATTTTCCCATTTCATATCACGAGCATCTGTTATTCGAATCAGTGAATTTCCAGTCATGTAACCTAGTTGGGCAAAGTTATACCCTTGCAGGCTACTCCAATTCATATTTGGGCAACCAGATCTACAAATTTGAACAAAAGTTATTGCTGAGATCACTGTTACTAAAACAGTTTTTGTATATATTAATCTTCCTGAAGCATTTACTAGAGCACGCTCTAGTGAATGATTTCTGCTTTAATTTTTTATTCTTATTTTCAATATGTTTGGCTGATTGGATACTAGGATCGTGTTTTCTCTCTCAATAAAATTAAGCCTATTCCTAGTACAAGAATACTGAAATGAGGATAGTTAAAATGTTCTTGTTCTGGAAATGATAAAAATCAACCTTTTGATTAATGTCTTATCACATTCCAACTTGCGGAAGTTTACTTCGATCACTTCTCTTAACTCAAAAATTCCCCAAAAAGGTATCAACGAAGAACATCTTGGAACGCAGCACGGAAACTAGTACTGAAAATTAAGGACACACACGTCAGTCTTGCTTGGGAGTTAGATTATTTACGTCAGGCTGCAGAAATTCTTGGACCATATTGTTCACAACGTTTTGAAGAATTTCCATAGCAGTTGACATGTCAAGACTGAAACGTGAAAAAGAATAAAAAGCAGCAATTAATCTGACATAATATATTGAATTCATACATATTTTTTCAAACTGTTGTGTCAAGAGTAATCTTAGCCCAATCGTGACAATGACAAACCCTAGTTTTCAGATCTGTTTCATAAGGCTGCCGGAAAAAAAATTCTTCAATATTACGCTGTTCTGGTTTTTTTCAAAACCTCAATGCGATGGAAGCTTTTTCTATTACATTTTCGTCAAAGAACAGAGAAAAAGTCAAAAGATCTTCATTAAAGTCAAAGATCCATCAAAAAATTACTTCCACCTTATTGTTATGGAGTTGAAAATTGTTTACCAATTGATTTAAGCGCTTCGTAGTGTGCAGTGGGGTTACGTGATATTTTGCAACTCTCTCGACCAACTCGTAATCAAGGATATTTCGCACCTTTGAAAAGGCCACTACACATGTACTCAGTGACTTGAACAGCCGTGTAATCCTACGAATTTCCACTAAGCCTTATTTGAGCTGTGTCTTTTATTACAATAAATTATAATTTTAGCAAGTCGCCATCACCCATGGGTGGTTTTCAGACGAGACCTGTTACGTTTTGTTTTGTTTTGCTTTGTTTTGCAAGTTTTCTGGACACAGGCCTGCCCAGAGGGAATAGGCACGAACGGGACTCATGGGTCCCATGCACGGTGTCATCCCTACTCAATCCCACAACCCGTAGAGGTTGGCCACACCACCGGGGTCTACGTCCCCTACTCTTTTCGAACAGTAGTGTGGGTTCTTTTACGCCTCACAAGAACAGATTAGTGAAAGTGCTGAGACGGGACCTACGGTTTTTCGTCCTTATCCCAGGAGACTAGAAAGTCTAACCATTTGCAGATGTCATTACAAAGGCAGCACTTTCTTCTCAGTTATTTAAAGACCCTAAGTGTTGGTCCGGTCGGGGTTTGAACCCGCGACCTCCCGCTCAGCAGACCGGCGCTCTCCCAACTGAGCTAACCCGACGGCGGCTACTAAATTAAATTGGGGCTTTTCACATGACGTCACCAAAATTCAAACTAAGAAACTATCGATTCTTCTGGGTTTCTACTTTCATGAGGTATTGAGGCCCCTAAAAACCTTTGGTCACCTTTTGCGATAGAAGACGCTGAATGTCTAGGCTTTTACGTGACGCAGCATTTAGCTTGCGACCGGGAAAGCTCTTATTTGTGCCTCTCAAAGGGACACCAACATCGCGTTTCCATATAAAGCCTTATAAATGAATGTTTAACGGAAAAACCGTCTGGGATGCGTGACACTTCTATTTCAATAACTGATAAGGTGATACTCGGTAAAGTACGGTGGCCCAAAAGTGTCACGGCAATTTCAATTTTTCTCACGGCAATTTCAAATTTCAAATTACTTACGGTAATTTCAATTTTACTCACGGCGATTTCAATTTCTTGACAGTAACTTCAATTTTACTCACGGCAAATTTCAATGAGTATCAGGAAATTCTCTGCATGACAATAACAATAAGCCTTACAGTTAGTACACTTCAGAGAAAGCTGAAACAGTACTCTTTAAGAAACACCATTGTGAAAATAATAGATGGTCCTGGAAGTTCTGTTGGCTACCGCAGCGCTAAAGTTTGGCACTTTCTCCAGCAGAAGGGAATAAGAGTACCTGAAGCAAAGTGGAAGAAATTGTTTGTGAACTAGACCTCGATGGCGTTGAAGCGAGAAAAAGACACAGGCGGGAGTATACCTGCCCAGGCCCAAATAAGGCTTGGCCGCAGACGGTTATGATAATAAAGATAAGGCCGTCCGGATATCCGATAAATGGTTGGTTGGGTATAAACAGGAAAGTACTTTGGCTGTATGTCACGCGTTCTGACAACCTACCTTGCAACATAGCTGCGTATCATCTGGATGCTGTTCGAGAGAACGGAGGATGGCCCCTTGAATTATATACCAACTTGGGCACAGAAAATGGAATATTATGGCTGGTATACAGTCTTTTTCGAAATTGCCGTGAGTGAAATTGAAATTGACGTGAGTAAATTGAAATTGCTGTGACTCTTAAGGGCCACCGTATTAAAAAAAAAACCAAAAGTGTCAAGTGTTTTCAAAAAACACAAACGTTTCGGGTCTATGACCCTTCTTCAGTGTGAGAAAAAACCGTTGTACAGTACTTCGCAAAATCCTCATTTAACCGCCGCCTAGTTGGCTCAGTTGGGAGAGGGCCGGTCTGCTGAGCGGGAGGTCACGGGTTCGAAACCATGCCGGACCAACTCAGGGTCTTTAAATAACTGACAAGAAAGTGCTGCCTTTGTTATGACATCTGCAAATGGTTAGACTTTCTAGTCTTCTCGGATAAGGACGAAAAACCGTAGGTCCCGTCTCACAGCACTTACACTTAGCTGGTTCTTGTGGGAGAGTAGGGGACGTAGACCCCGTTGATGTGGTCAACCTTCACACATCACATCATGGGTTGGGTGGGTACAGTAAGCTCATAAATGGACTGAGAGCGGCTGCCAGTGGCGCCTTTGTATGCTGACGTCCCAGCTTACTGTTCACATGTTAAAATGTATTGTAAGAGGGCATGTCTGTTGTCCTCTTATCCACGACTCTTCATTCATTCATTCATCATAAAAATAATCGAAGGCGCGCGCGCAGGATGTATATAACGTCCCAATTCAAATGAAACCTTAAAAGTAGGTTGAGTGTGATCGTCCCGGTGAACGTAGTCCTGAATAGGACTGTTGTTGTTGACAGTGACTGGCGTTTCGTAATCTCGTAATCCGGCAGTAATTGGTGCGTTTCGATCCGTCTGTTGTCGCTGTTAAACAGTCGTCTATTGTTAGTCAAATTGTCAGTTCTCCAGTCGTTCTCTCGTAGTTAGTTTTGCTTAATCTCGTCAATAAGTCGTTTGCACGGTGCTAGTAACTGTTGGTTACGATTCAGTCACGGTGGCGTTTGTTCTAAGTTAGTAAACCAGCTTTCTAAAGTAAGTCGTTGATAGTAGTCTGTAGAATACGTTATACATGTCGCAGAGTCCCAGTCAATTTGATGTTTCGTCTGTAAATGGTGTTCAGCAATGTGATTGTTGTCGTCACCATTCCTCGTCGCTCGTTCGTGTTCGTTTAGTCGCGTGGTAAGGTTTCTGCCGGTTTCACCATGTAAGAAGCCTGGCAGTCGCAGCATTTGATCTTGTATACTGCTCCCTGTCTGTCCTCCGGTTTGTCTTTGTCCTTGACATTAGTAAGCATTCGTCGTAAAGTGGTTATCGGTTTGTGTGCAACACGTATATTGTAAGGTTGTAAGATACGTGAGATAGTTTCAGAGGTGCCTCTGAAGTGCGGTATAGTCGCTGTTGTAACCGACGCCAGAGTTGACGTTGGACTGAGTGTTGGAATCAATGTTGCTGTGAGTGTTCCGTCTAACAAAGTCCGTGTTGTAATTGTTCTTACTAAAAACGTTCTTAAGATAATCAGTCTCGTCTTGTAGGCTGTCAGGTGAGTCACAAACTAGTTGCGCTCGTCTCGTCAAAGTCCGGATATTAGTAGCTTTGTGAGAGGTCAGGTTGTACGAAGACTGGTCTAGTAATCGGTCGGTATGTGTCGGTTGTTGTGAATAGTCGTTTGTAGTTTGTTGTTGTCGCGAGTGACCAAGCAGTCTAGAAAAGGTATCTTACCATTTTCTTCGATCTCCTTGGTGAACTGTATGTCCGCGTTCCGTCTTTGTGTACGACGGTGAACGTGTCGTCAACGTAACGTAACCAAAGAGGTAAAGTTCGCGTATATGTAGCTAAGGGTTATTCCTCGATGTTTTGCATGACAATTTCTGCTACACCAACAGAAACGAAAGCGCCCATAGCCGCACCGTGTAACTGTTTGTAGTGTTTGTCGCTGTACTGACAGTACGTCGAAGTCAAACAGAGGTTGAGTAGGTCCATAATGTCGTCTGAAGGTAGTGGCAGTTCAACAGTAGAGTTCTTAATAGCGTTCTCAGTACAGTCTAGAGCCAGTTGAAGTGGAATACTGGTGAACAATGATTTCACGTCAAAGGACACTAGTTTGTGGACGTCCGGTATCTGTGTTGTCTTACTGGCGTCAATAAAGTTCTCAGTAGACTGTACTTTATGTCTAGATTCGTCAGTGAGAGGTTTCAGTACGTTAGTTAAGTATTTAGACAGTTGGTGGGTCGGGGACCCACAGAAAGAAACCATGGGCCCCATAGGTATGGTGGGTTTGTGTAGTTTTGGTAGTCCATACAGCTTGGGTGGCTGCGGAGTCTGATATTCAGTCCTTTCGGCTGAACGGTGCCTAGTTGAAAAATCAACCGCATCTCACATTGTTTTCGTTGAATGTCAGTACCACTGCGTAATGCAACACCACGCACCTGGACATCAGAAATACTGTGGCCAGTGGAGTTGAAATGTTGGGCCACAGGAAAGCCAGGAGTGTTGTTGCTTATACTTCGCAGATGTTCGCTGAAGCGACTCCTAAGGTTTGTTCCAGTTTCACCAATGTAAAAAAGTGGGCATCGGCGGCAGGATATGCAATAGACAAGATTCTCGGACTGACAAGTGAAATGGTCACGGATACAAAAGTTACTGCTAAAGGTTTTGAAGACTGAGGAGGTATATGGTCTGTTGATATAACCGCCATTACTAGTTCTTACCTGAACTCCTTATTTAGATAAAGTTTCCTCTTCCTTAGATCATAGTTTTCTTTAATAGTATACCCTTTACCACTATTACTTTTACGTGTGCTACCTGTTTTGCTTTCCTCCTCTTTCCTATCTTTTTAACTTTGCATAATTATTACTGACTATTATTGTACTGATACCCAGCGACATTAGTCCTCGCTAATTGTGGGTAACATAATTGTAAATTATTTTCAAATTGAGTAAATTGTTGTTGTTATTTTCACAAAATAATGCAACCCTTAAAAAACCTACGGAAACTGAAAAATCAAAACTGTAGCTATAAGAATGCCTTTGTTGACTTCTGAAAACTTTTCCCGCCTCCTTAACTATCGCGAACATGCGCAGTACAAGAACAAGAAAATATAACCGTAGAAAGTAACGTTTCTCGAGTAGATCATAAAAGGTTATTTTTTCTGCCTAACCCGGAACCACTATTTGAGCAGCCCGTGTTGGCTTGTTTGCTCATCAACTCGTTAAGCTGTTCGTCTCCTGATTAACCCTTAGCTACAATCCCGGACGAAACTACTTGAGAATTTTTACCCCTTCATGGACAGTATCCTACGCAACAACATTATTTCAACAACAACTGATTTACGGTACCAAATCCCCCTTACCCCAGGTCAAAGTTGTGTCCTACTAATGTCTAAGGATCAGGGCTGCTTTAGAACACAAAACAACATTGCTTTAAAGAGGAGGGGGGAGAGAGGAATCGGTATAGCTACGATGTTAAGAAAAATGCTCTGAGAATGTGACATTTTCTCAACAGTTTTGTCCAAGATTGTAGGTTTCTAAGGGTGTTTACTTCAAAACACCTTTTCGGAGTATCCGAATGAGAAGTCGTAATCACTTGTCCCTTGCATAGCATAATAATTCGACGTTACATGTATTTCTCTGATTAAATTATTAAGTCGACTGTACAATGAACTTACTTGTCTCCTGGTTTGCATGCCAACTCTGTGTAATATTTAATCTTAGGTTCAGTTCCACTTGTCCGAAGGGTGGCAACGCACCCATTCTCGAAATAGAATGTGATCATCTGGCTTGACTTGCTGACGGGAAGAACCTAATATGGATAAACACAAACAGTAACACAATTGTAATATTTAGGTTTTTCGCCAGGTGTATTGTCCTTTGTGGTTATGACGTGCTTGTCAATGCGGCTGATTTCTTTACGACACCGTGACCTACTTCCCTTACATAAACAGTCGCTCCCATTTTAAAGGTCGTTTGACCATTGGTTACCCAAGCCTTTAGTCATGGTAGACTAAATGCGCCATTTTCGCGGTTTTTAGGTTCTAGAAACGGCCATATTACTTTAATAAATATGCCACCTTATAAGATAAACTATCATTTAATTAACTGGTCTTTATTATTGGGAAGATGGACTGCTCATATCTTAATATAGCAATTGTTTATTACTCTGAAATCAGATGAATAAGCACTTTATTGCTCGGACATATTGTCACCAACTTGATATTGGTTTCCTCTTATAGTTAATATATAGATTTAGCCAGGGCTAAAAGCGAAGCTCCCATTAATCAATTTATAATTTAAATCAAACAATAAACTTGTAATCCACAAATCAGTTAACTTAAGGGCACATTCAAGTGACTTTGGAGGGAAAGGCTAAGTTATTTTAGAGTGAAACATCTTACATCGAGTTGATAGCCTTATATGTACACCAAAAATATAGCAAACATCTTCGATCACATTCAAGAGCCATAATGGCTCTTGATCAGAGCTGTAGATAAGGCCTCGAAAACAAATTCTTGGAAAACAAATCAGGCCGAATTTTTTTGCGTTCGACAGGTTTACTTTACAAATTCTTGCCAACAAATCTGGGGGTGTGTAAACCAACCTTTTATACTTTTTATACATCACATCTGAGGTGAAACAGTACGTACAATTTATCATACAGATCTCGTACAGAATGCGGTATTTCACAATTTTTCAAGACAAATTGCACTCAGTCAATGTTCAGGACGATCAATCGTGGGCTTTTAGCGAAACCGTTTAAAAAATTTCCAAAATCACCCATTCGGTCGGCCGGTTCTCGTTTCTAGTGCAAGCTGTCAGTGTGGTTAAGTGTTTGAATGAACTTTAATAGAGTTACGTTTCAACATAATAACGAATTTATTATTATTATTATTTTTGTTATTTAATGGTTTCAGTTATAAGGATGTGTAATCTTATAAAGCGTTTGATACGCGTGACGTTTTTTTAAAGTACTCATGCAAGCGATGTTCATGAACGATGAAAACAAACGCCACGGACGAGCGATTAAAATTGCAAGAGAGTACTAACAATCACTAAAAGAAAGATAATTCGGTGAAACATTTAAAGAGACAACAATTTTCATTCACGAAGACAAGTATTAAAGTGTCTCTAAAAATCCTGAGTCTTTAAACTGAAAAGTTAATATGTTTTACTTTAATTTCAGCCGGCCTCCCGGTGTTTGCTTTTTTCAAAGATACCACTTCTCGAAGGAAGAAAATCGCTCAAAGTTTTCTTTCTACAGCCAAATTTATAGCTAAATATTCTTCGGAACGTTTTCTCTCTATTTGCGGTGAGAAAATATATCTGAAGGCTTTTTAAAGTTCTGTAAGCTTATATCAAACCTGATACTAGGTCAGATCATTGACTCAAATCTTACAAACGTGCATAAACTTGCTGCATAAACTGTGCTCGACTTCATGAAATTAGATATAACAAAAACAAACATCAAATACAATAATTACTCAGGCTTACCATTCGAGATTCAGTTCCTGAAAGATATTAAGGAAGGCCACAGTTGCTTGAGACTTTTAAGCCGTCTTACGCATTAAGCAAGGTGGAAAACGAAAACGATGCAATCCGAAATCGGATCACCGAATTTTGACAAGCGACGCGTTTCTCAACCAAAAACCCAATAAAGAAACCAGCCACGAATAATAGAAGACTCTTGATAGCAGCTGAATTTCATTTTGTACATCCAGTGGAAAAGACAGTTAAATACATCACAAGTTGACACAAAACTCTGTCAACTTCAGCTGTCAAAGTAAACAACTTTCATGATGCTGCATAAATTTTCCGCATGAACTCACCTGTCAATTTTTGACCAATCAGAGTATAAAAATTGGACGTAGAGCGTGACCAACGCGTGACCATGGTAAAAAACGGTCTTCCCCGCCTGTATTTTTTAAAAAATGGCTGAATTTTCCCGTCCGAGGTCAGTTTGAAATCAAAGTCTTTACAGTGCGGGGCCATAGTGACATAAACACAACATATTTCATATGAATCATTGGAAAAAATAAACTTGAGCTTACGATCATTTGAAACTGGTAATTTGCCAGCGGATAACTTCAAAAAATACTGGACCTCGATGGGTGAACACTTGAGCCCGTGGTACGGTCAGGTGATACTGGTCAGCGGATACCCTGTTTTGACAGCTGTCAATTGATCAAAACATTGATGTGCAATCATGTGCAATTAGTTTTCTCTTGGGCTTCCAAACTAGCTAGAAAGTATGACAGTAAACATTGGTTGCCCTGTGGTGCGGACGGACGGTCGGGCGTACGGTCACGTGATTACCAAATTTTCTTGGATGGGTAGATTACCACATTTCCTTACCTATGGGGCTCCGCCCACGCGCGCGCTTCGCGCGCGGGTGGAGCTCCGCTAATATCTATCTTTTGAGTTAACTCCATGTTAATAAGGAAAACCACTATAATCAGTTAAGTTAAAAGGACAGACTATAAAAGTAGAAGAAGTCTGTAACTTAACGAAGATGGAAAGGAAAGAAAAAGAAAATGAGGAGCAACATGATGGAGAACGACGCAGTGAAAAACTGAGAAAGTTAAAGAGCGAACTGAGGTGTAAGTCAGAATAAAGAACTGAAGAAGCAAAGAGCAAGCATTACAGTTACACTATAAGCCTCAGCTGATGAAAATGTAGGTACGGACACGTCTCTATTAGGGACAGTTTCCAGTGTCCCGACAAAATTCTCATATATTTTCTTTGAAAAGCCTTCTATAATAGCGGAGCTCTGGCGCGCGAAGCGCGCCTGCGGAGCACCATGGCAAAGTAAATCTACCCATCCAAGAAAATTTGGTAATCACGTGACCGTACACCGCCCGCCTGCACCACAGGGTAACCAATGTTCAATCTCACACTTTCTAGCCAGTTTGGGAGCACAGGAAGACTGATATTGCACACATATTGCACATTAATGTTGTGATCAATTGACAGCTGTCAAAACAGGGTATCCGCTGACCAGTATCACCTGACCGTATCGCGGGCTCAGGTGTCGACCCATCGAGGTCTAGTATCTTTTTAAGATTATCCGCTGACAAGTTACTAGTTTTCAACTATTCACTGATTCACCTCCAGTTCCTCCGAGCGAGCGACGCCAAACTCGCGTAGGTTGCGAGCAAAATGCTTTCCCGGTTTGCTGCCGTAACAAACTAAGAAATTTGACAACTAATCAAGCAAGCTATTTCCGAAATACATGAAGAAGGTGACGAAGTTCGGTTTGGAAGTTTTAACAGGTAAAGCTTTGTCTTTTTGACTTGAATAGTTATTGATAATACCGGTGAAAAAGTTTTTTGTGCATAAATGCCAATTAAGCTTAAGTCTTTATTTAGTTGACTTGTTCATAAATAAGCTTAAAACTAAATTTAATAATCTTTTTTACAGAATTATTTTAAATACAAACAGAATTCACCACTCCTTTTGAAGAAACTTCCCCGCAAGAGCTAAACAAACGCTTTCAAAAGTTTTATTTGTCGCTAAGAAAAAGCGACGACCGCGGCCGTTCGGTCATCGCGCGCCAAAATTGTAATCGTTGGCAACAGTAAATGAGTTCAAAATCATCACTTTGTGCTCAATTATCTCACTGTTTTAGTATATACTAAAACAATTATTCACCTCAGTGTCGGTGGCTAGTAGTGGAAATTTACCTCGCCGCTTTGCGGCCCCGGTAATTATCCAATACTAGCCACCTCCACTTCGGTGAATAGTTGTTATATATTACGGACTCTCTCTAATACGGACAAAGGACACTAAATCCCGGCCCCAGAGGGTAAATTCAGATAAACTTAATCTCTTTATTACGGACACTGCGGTGATCAGGTAAATCCCCAACCCCAAACAGGTGAATCTACACAGGGTGAATCCCATCTGACTGATGAGCTATGCAAGGTGATTTCAAAAGCCCAGTCGCTGTATATCAAACAACGACTTGCGAAAGGTGTACATGGGAACATAAACGACTTTTTAAAGGCTTGAATAACTACAGACAGCATAATGATGTTTTCTATTACATTTTGTATTCTAGTTATTTTTACTGCACTTGCAAAATAGCGAAAGACGCTTTCAGAATTGTGCTTTAAGTTACAATATAAAAACATGAAGCATTGCGCTGTAGCACGTTTTGTTTTAAAACAATGAGATGCCTACGACTGTGCTTGCTTTGTAGCTTATATGTACAATGTTATATGCTACTGAAAGACTGTCTTTCAGTGTTTATAAATTTAAATGTAGTTTAAAGACGAGCATAAGCCTGGTTTTAGCTACTGAACAGTTAAAACTGTAAGTGGAGTCACAAAAGTGACGTCATCGTAGTGACCTCTTTTATACGGACACCTCTCTAATACGGACACTTGGCTCTGTCCCTTCGGTGTCAGTATTGAAGAGGTTCGACTGTACTTTAAAATAAATCGTCTTGCCCTCCTAAGAGCCTGTCAATCACTTAACACTAGAAAAGAGCGTTCCAACTTCTTTCACGCTGGTAAGGCACGTCTCCTAATACTTATTCCTGGTGCAGAACTCGCAGTGCCATACTATTGTGTAAGCCGATCAGTTCCCGACGAACAGTTTACAAACTGATTCTGCCTTTAGCAGATGTAAAAGCCATTCTCTGGATTGAATGTACTTCAAAGTTTACGTGGCGTGGGTCAGTTGTTATAGATGTATCTGAGTTATAAAAGACAGTTGTTCAATGTGTTTCGCAATTTTGGCGGGTCGTTTTAATGGCGAAATATTAGCACACGAAAGGCAATGACAAAGACCGTTTACGAAAGGTTACTCTGCGACGCCCGCAAGGAAAAAATGTTTTCATAGTATTTTTCATGGTCTCCACTGAAAAAAAAATTCCTGATACGAAACAGGCAAAACAAAAAGACAGTGGGGCGGATACTTGCATGGACTGTGCGACTTTTGGTTAAAAGCATGAAACCTGGCAGAAGAGTATAACTTCATGTGCCTATTAAATGTGGATATGGAGCCATCGCGAAATATTTTGGGTTATCGAGATATTTCCGGCATTCAGAATAGCCATCATTTAAAACCGGAAGTGAAATTTTCAAACCGGAAGTAGTTTTTAAAAAGCATAGTTCCATTCTCTGAATCGATAAATTTGAATCTCGGCAGGTTATGAAGATGCGTAAGCAAAAAAATCGTATTTTGGTAAATTATTCATCTTTCACAGGAAAAGTACCGTAACTCTATTTGTTTTCTTAGAAAATAAAAAAAAAAAAATGCAGCCACGTAGAGCTTGATTAGCAATCATGTATAATCACAATCATCCGCGCAGGTGCAGAGGGCAGTACAGCGTAAGCGAGATTTATTTCTTCGCTCCCGCTTAACGTCTCCACTACTACGGCTGTTGTACTGTAGCAACTGCTAGTTGGTAAGACCAGCTTTAGACTTGGTCAAAGTGCCTGCTTGCATTTCAATGTTAGGACCATAAAGAATGTTGACGAGAGATACCAGTGATGGTGGAACGGAATTCGCCTGGCAGTTCGCTTCAAAATACCCGTCAAATGTGTATTTCTGTGTTTACATTTCTTTGCGTACAATGCTTGCCGCTTTGGCAAGGTGCAACGCTTCTTCATCACTCTCTTCCTTGTGAGTTTTCTGCAGCGCGTTGGCAAAATCTTTTTAGAAGGCCAAAAAGACATCACGTCCTTGTTTGTGATCTTCGAAGGCTGGAATTTGGAAAAGAATG
>NC_133209.1:12005646-12043146 GCF_958299795.1 Porites lutea
GTAATTTCGAAAAGACTCCAGTTCCCCTAGAATGGCCGAACGGATCCAAATTTTATAGTTCCGCTTAGAATGCATTTCTATAGAGCTAAAAGTAATTTATGAATAGCTAAAAAAGTGTTTTCAATGTATAATTATGAGGAAACCGTCGTTGGGTGCCCCTATCTCGTTGCCTTCTCCGCTTAGCATCACACGATTTTATATTTAGCATGAGCAAACTATATATACTAGTTATAGCTATCGCCAAGTGCAAACGAGCAAAGATTTTACCTATATGCGCGGACTGTCGCAGCCACGGACAGCTGTTTCGCCCTTACTGAGGGTCACCAGCATGGCATAGCCGTCGATCAATGACCGGCGAAAACACGTGTTTAACAGACCCTTTTCGGCCGAGGCGAGTCCTTTAACTGTCAGCTCCACACAACACATGTGGGAGCTGTTGTCTGGGAACCGTATGGCAGTTCTCCCACGACATGCGCGGGGAAGGCGCATCATGAGTGTTGTGTATGTGCGCCCCTTGTTTTAATTTGTCTTTTGAAAATAGTGAACTAAACTGTTCTACGGCATAAAAGAATTGAAATCCCGACGTAACGCATCATATTCTCGAGATATTGAAGTTCGTGTTTTTGTCCGAAGTTGCGGAGAAGTCATTTTGCGTAAAATTTAGTGGTCATATAAGCAAACTTGAAATGCTCGAAAAATCATATTGAAGTCCGCGACCATTCAACGTACAGACTTTTATTTGGTCTCTTTTTAAAGCTAAAAAAAATATGGTGGGCCAATCAAGCCTTCCGAATTATTTTGCTTCAAAGACCAAAAATTTCGCTGCGTTATTATTTTCCCTAGCGGCATGCAATAAAAAATTCCAGCAGGCAAATGCGACAGATATCGCGTAGGATGGAAATGTAAGCAAGCGGCTTGTCGAACAATGTGACAGCAGTTCTAACAGCGAACGTTAGAAGAATTAGGACTTGAAAACCAGGGCCGCCCTGTTGAAAACTGTTTACGGACGGTCGCGCTATCGCCTTTTGTTTTTCTGGTCAAAACTAACGTAGCGGTACCTCCCTCAGCGTTGATTGACCTAGAAGCAATAGTATCACCCCTTCCATAACAAGTGCTGCATTGTCGCGCGGACGCGGTCGCTAAGCTTGAATATTCACGTCGCGTATTGATCGGCCGTATTAATCCTGCCCGTTTGCAGTCATGGCAGAGCGGAAAGGTCAACAGTGTTTGTTGATGAGCGAGCGATTATCGTGCAGTTGCGATGGGTTTTATAGAGCCAGCGAGCAAGAAGCTGGAGCACACGTTACCTGCATATTAGCCGATGGCAATTTGGAGCGGATTCGTCGAATACTCTCAAATTCGTAGCGGTTCGCGTGGAGGCGCGTGGAGATGGTCAGTTTTCTTTGTAGCCAGCCTTTAATTCTTCTTTAGTGGATAGTACCTACGATTACCTACGATAACCGGCCAGGAAAGACAAGGAGACGTTCAGTTGAAGGTATCTGCGCTTTGTTTTGTGATATTTTGACTTTTGGACTATTTTAGTTCAAGGGAGTTTCGACGACTCATCCCATTTTTTCCATGTTATTGACAAACACTACGCCTGGGCCGCCTGTGGCCCCTGTAGCCTTATTTCGCTCACTATTGATCCAATGGCCAAAAATAACATTAAAAACAACTTCTGCAAGGCAATTAAGTTGTTAGGTAACAGACTCTAATTATCTACCCAGACTTATGACAGTACTTGCTGTTCACCTCAGATTTTGTCAGTGTTTTGTTTTCATAAAGAGAAAGCAACTTTAAAAAGCGTGAAATTATGACAGGGAAGGATAGGTTTACATTGTATTCACTGACCTGACCATTCTCCAGAGTCCTGATGCGTTCAAATATTTTCTTTATTGTCGATGGACAATAACAGAGATAATAAGAATTGTTGGACACATGGATGCCGTACCTAAAAATCAAACGTATTCATTGATTCACACCTGATTATAACTAACCATAGTTAGTTTCTAACGTATTTGTCTTTAATTTGAAGCAAGGCAAGGTTACTCTCACTGAATTATTTACTGAAGTGGAGGTGAATAACTATTCGCTTTAACCTATTCTTAAGCCCATATCAGACGTCAAACTTCACAACTGCTGAATTTAATGTTACACAACAACCACAAGCTGATACATCTTTTACTGATATTGAAACCTCGATACGATGGTCATCTATTACTTGCTCCTTATTGTACTAAGACACAATCAGTGTCTCTCTGAGCTACTTAACGTGGAAAATGGTTTTAGAACAGAGAGCTCACTTTAGCTTAATCAGTGAGCGTGAAGATTTAGGGCACTTTGGTTTTTATCCCATGGAGAACAGAAAAAAAGTTGTTTTCCTTTGTAGGCATGATTTCTTAGCAGGCTCGCAAAATTTGAGAAAATTTTCAATAACAAAGTTTTTTTCAAGTACAAAATACGATACGAGAGTTAGACTGGAGATGCATACCTCTTGTATAAGTTATTTAGTTGTTCTGTTAAGGTAATTCCTTGACGACTGAGATATGCAGCCATCTCTGCCATGACCACTGCAGCACTAATCCCATCTTTGTCAAGTACATTAGTACCATACATGAAGCCTTTAAAACAGATTTTTTTGTAAGTGAGGTTAAAAAATCAACAAAAAAGTATACCTCCATTGGCGGGCATACAGACTACATTCATACATACATACATACAGAAGTAAAGACTACGAAAACCACAGCTGCTATAAATAACTTGTCTACCTAATCTAATTATTATAAACACTAGAGAAAAGTTTTTTAGTAATCTCGACGTAAAAGAGTCAACAATGAAACACTGTGTAATTATAACAAGTTAGTCATTTACAGATAAATTAAAGCACCTATTGCTTCTTCAAATGAAAAAAGGACTGTCTTTCCTTGAGCCATAAGTTCACTTGCGAGGTTACCCATCCACTTGAAACCGGTCAGAGTTTCCTACAAGAAAAAGAAACAATGGTTAAAAAAAAAAGGAACCAGAAAACAAGGAAGTGCTAATTTAACAGGAAAATAGTAAAAAGAAGTACAGTTAAACCAGTATTTATATTCATGCAATATGAATTTCCTTTGTTTCCTAGCCTTAGCTTTTCATAGGAGACAAACGAAATCCTGGTTTAACTCGAACACGTATTTGACCTGCTTAGTAACTTAACGTTTCAGAAGCAAGAGAGGTTTCATTTACATAACACAAGCGTCTGGGGAAATTTAAGGACAGATAGGGTCCCAAAACCTTGTTGGTATAATACTTTACTGTGTAGCTTTAATTTACAATTCAGATTTTTTTTCAGAACAGCTGTTTCACGGGAACTTATTCGAAATTCGATTCTCAAACAAACCGGCACTGTAATTTCTCATGGAGGTTTTCATACTCGTCAAGATGGCTTTGGAAACCACGACAACGTCTATTCCGTGGCGGAGAACTCCTCAAACCAAACCAACCAAACAAACCAGCTTCGAATAAAAGAAGAATCTTGATAGCAGCTATACTTCATTTTGTGGCGGCAGTGGAAAACAAGAATAGTTAAAAATTTCAAATGTTCACTGAAAGATTTTTCCTGTAGTCCACCGTAAGAGCCTGCACGACTGTCACAAACGGAGCCATCGATGAATCCCATTGCGATGCGACACTTTCCTCGACGAAAAACCAAATAAACAATTCAGTTTTGAAAATCCGAAAACACACGTACACTTCCAATAAACATTTAACAGAAGATCTCTTCCTCAAGAGTAAAACCTGACACTTTCCTCCCAATAAAGTTCTGTTTTTTTTTCTCTCCCGGTTGAATTCCGTGCAGATAGAATAAGCACTTTCTGACCTTGATAGGCACAAAGCTAACACGGATATCCAGGACTATTTTAATAATTTCGATTGCCAGCAATCCACTTTCCATTCCCCTCATAAACTTGTTTAATGAATCAGTTGAATCAGGTATTGTCCCTGATGTTTTCAAATCTCGATCCAAGGTTACCCTATCTTTTAAGACTGCTGCAGTGACAGACCCTGGTAATTACCCTCTTGTTGGTGTACTTTATTTGCTAAAATCTTTTAAAGACTGGTTTACAATCAGCTAAATAATTTGCTTGTAAAGGAAAACATTCTATTTAAGCAGCAATTTAGCTTCAGAAAAATAAATTATTCTACCCAGCAAGCAATTCTTTCAGTCACAGACAATCTTAAAAATAAAAATTGACCGTAATGAAACTGTATGCAGTATCTTTCTCGACCTAGCGGAAGCCTTTGATACTTTCAAACATCAGATACTACTACAGAAATTAAACAGATAATGGAATCCGCTTTGTTCCTCTCCTATGGTTCAAAAAGCTATCTTGAAAACAGAACACATTATGTGGAAGTTGAAAATGTTAAATCAAACCCACTCAACGTCCAATGTGGTAACCTGTGAACAGACTCTCTATTTGAAGAAAGGATGAAAAAATAGCGAGGAGAGGAGAGGGAAAGGGGAAGAGCCTGTAGACAAACCTTTGAGAACGCCGTTCCGCGGCACCCGCTGATGCAAGCTCCTGTTGGCGAGAACACTAACTGTTGACAGGTTTGATTGACATCGCCTTTTTGGTCGGCACGTAGCACGCGATTTAAATTAATCGCTCGTAAACAGGTCTTCTAATCTTTAACATGGCGTCTCCTGGCGGATTGACTGAAGAAGTTTTCCAAAAAGCGTTGGGCGATTCAATAAAGGATTTCCCTCATATTCCAAGCGTCATGAAGTTCGCGTGGAGAACCGAAACAATGGTCTGGCCTGACCACAAAGTGGCAATAACAGAACAGTCGCAAGACTGTTAAGCTTACGAAAAAGTTATTAACACGGGAGGAACTACGCACGCTAGTCCAGACTTACATTACCTTTAAAAAAGCAAGTTGGAGTTTGAAAATCATTGCTTAAAGAGCAATCTTGAATAAGTTACAACGCAGTTCTCCAGATTTCATGTAACTTCTGTTAAAGCTACAATCTATTCTTCAAAATTTGGATCTGCAAATCTTTATCCATGAGAATTCCACATCCTGCAAACAACACTAACGAGCTCGGCCCAGCAGGAAACTACCACATTCACGGAAAAAAGAAAATCGCTTTTAGTTATTCAAATCCAGGGGGCACTTTGAAGGAAATCAAACAACCTAAAACCCTCATTTAGTTACAATGAAGAACTTTAAGTTTCAAAAGAGGTCAAAGAAAATGCTCTCCCACAATGCCTACCAGGAACAATAAGGCCTGGTCGCACTTCAGCGAAAACCAAAATTTGACCGGCCCAAAAATTCCAAAAGTTTCAGACCGCAAACGGAAATGCAACAAATTAAACGAATACGGTTGGGTCGCATTAGAAAAGACTATCATCGATCTGATCAATCGATCGGATTTCAGATTTCCCGCGAACTGTTCAACTTTAAACATGGACCCACTCGAGACCTAATTGCCGTTTCGCGGTTCCTGGTAATTAGCTTCCAGCAGCAGCGAATGTTTGCCTTTCGTGTTAACGAATACATGACAGTTCTGAACGTTGCCTGTATTAGAAGGAGAAGAAGACGTTTGCGTAGAACGCGTGTCGCTCCATACGCGTGAACTATTCCGCGACCAGCAAATTCATGGTTAGATGTGCACTGCAATGATCCACGAATTCCACAAGAATACTTTCAGCAGCTATTAGGGGTGAACAAGGACACAAAGTTGTCACATCTCCGAAAGCGGCTTCTTTTGTTAATTCTAATTTTGAAAATCGGTCAGCCCCACCCGAGCACGACGGCTCGTTTGATATTCGGCCGGTTCTCCAGGTTTTGGGAATCTTAACTGGGACGGTCAATTCTCTCTTTAATAACCAGCCTGTCTAAAATGAAACAGGCTATTTTCCCGTTTCTTCTCGCTTCTTCAAACTTAGGACGCTGCTCTTCCCTCTTGTCAACGTTTTCTTGTGCCAGGTCTTCATTAACAAAAATTCCAAGGGGCTTGATTCTCCTGGCACTTCTGATGATCTTTTCTTTTTGCTTTCAACCGTATGGTCCTTGGACGTCTTACGGAGCCAGTTGTAGCATTTGCTCTTCTGCCGACTCGATGAGCACGCTCGATATCCGGTTCTTCATCGAGGTTAAGCTTCTCTTTGAGTATCTCCTTTACTTTGATTTGGTGTTGTCCCAGGTTTCCTTTTCTTCCTCTCGAATGCCGTCTATTCGAATATTACTCCTACTTTGGTTCTCCAAATATATTCGATCTTCTCAGTGTGGTAATCGAGGGAACCGCACATCTTTTTAATCTTTTCTTCGACCTCATGCACTCGGGATGAGGGTGGTTTCAAGTCCTTGATATCTTTCTGGGAGAACTCAAGGCTCGCCTTCTACTCGCTAGTGTCTTTCTCGGAAATATCTAGTCTAGCTTTGATTTCTGCGACTTGGCCGATGACGGAATCTAGCCGTTCGTTTACGTTGGCCAACAGTGAGTCGAATAAATTCCTAAACATTCTTTTTTGCACTTTCAACAACTGCCTCAGCATCGCCATTGTGACAAGTTCAGATGCCGCGGATTCAGCTCCTTGAGTGCTAGCAGCCTTCGTGGTACGAGTTTCAGGCATAGTCAATTTTGTTAGAGTCGTAAATGGCAAATAGCGATAACAAAAATCGAGTGGAAAAACAAAACTCACTGTGAAATTAAAGCAATTAACGCGGAGTAAAGAAAGTACGACCGTACGCCACTCTTAATCGGTTGTTTAGAAAAGGCTGATATCAGAACATTTTCTGACGACACCACTTTATTTCATTCTTCCAGTACTTTACGGACCTTGAAAAAACTGATATGAAGAATTCAAACATCTCAACTACTGCCCAGTTAACAAACTTTCAAGAAAACCTAATGTATGACAATTTCCTTCCCAAAAAAGCAAATAAGCTTAAGCTTCATAAACACAGAATTGAAGAAAAGAACTACATCAAATACCTGGGCATCTACATTGACAAGAATCTTAAATGGGCTCCTCCACATTCAACACATAAACAGAAAAATATCTAACAATGTCGAAATCCTTCCTAAATAACGCCATTTCTAAGGATGAACACCGTGAGACATTATGAAGTACTTCGGATTGCAAAGACTTGGAAATCACGGTACCACAAGCGATACAGAACTAATAGACGATTGACCGCCTTCTGATTGATCAACGACATAAGTTTTGAATTGCTTTGAGGCCTTCTGGGCCCAACCTTAAGTGTGTGGTTAATCAGAACTAGGCAAGCGCAATTCTGTGGTAACTGGCGCATCAGCATCTACACTAATCATGTCCGCAACAGACCTGGAGCTTCCAGGAATATATCAAACAGAAAAATTGTACTGACACATTCTGCCTGTCTGAGATAGCACATAGCATCACATTGCCACACAGAACACTTCAATTAGTTCACACGGTACCTTATACGCAACAGAGTACCCTAGAGTACCCTCATTTTCAATGGAAATTTAATTTGTTGTAGCTAAGAAGGAAGAAGCTTCGTTTACATTTAGGACATACAGAATAGCTTTTCTGTTTGACTGCAATGGGCAAACGAAAGGTGTAGATATGCTGTATTTTAGAAATCCATCTTCAGTACTTCAAACAAACTTTCTTGAAAGTGTTCGCTTTGAGATGATGTTCATTAAGACAGCAAAGGAATTCACTGACGCATTTAGCATGCTGCTCCTAGTATTAACCATGAACGATAATATCATTAGTGATGTTGAAAGCACCTATATATCCAAGCGGTAAAGACGAAATTTACTGCACTTGGGGTGGATGACTGACTAAGTGGCATTTGATTACACTAAAAGTCCATTATAAGTAAAAAACAATGACGCCTATGTTATATTATTTTTTTTTAATCTGACCCTTTTACCTCAAACACAAATCCTTCCTCCCTGGCCATAGCTTGAAGCATTTTTGAAGATACTGTACTTGCAATCATATAGACAGATGAGCCTGTTGAACAAAAAAAATAATAGTACTGGAAATGAAGTATTGCAACAATGCGAAGCTATTGATAAACGAGTAAGTCAACTGAAACCTCTGTACACAGGCTAAATAATATATTGAATGGGGTCTATGGATCGTGATGGGTTTGGTGGGGTTTCTTCCTGTTTTAAGCTGTTGGCTGTCTGTTCTGGTAAACGCCTCGCTGTCTTACAATACAATATTTCTGTCCAGTTTAGGTTTTATGGCAGCCTAGTAAAAGCACTTCGGCATCTAGTTGTGATAAAAGTCTAACCGAGCGTTAACAGGTAGAGACTTGGAAATTTAAGCTTTTGCGTGAGACTGGAACAACTGTGAAACTTGTTTGAACCTTTTGATATCACTTTCAATTTCAACAAAAATCTTATGGCGGCCACGTGATTGATAATAGTGGTGCCCACTTTAGCCCCTGTAAGGGACCAATGAATTTACCGCGTCCTAACGGCATAAACTCCGCCTTGCCCTGATATGGTGTTAACAAATTGTTTCGACAGCAGTCAGTACGTTTTCTCAAAAAAGAAATTAAGAGAAGTAGCTACCATGTCAGGATTAGGGCCAACTACATATATGGTAGTGTCCGTAACGTGGACTTTTTTGAATGCCCATCAGTGCCGGTTACTCAGATTTTAATGGAAATATGCAATAAAACTGAGGAAGACACAGTTGTCTCCAATATTTTACAAAATGAAATAGTGCGGTCCTTGCATTTGTTTAGACTGCCAAACAATTCGTATTTTTGCCTAGGTTAACAACGCGCGCGCGAGCGAGCGGTGAAAGGGATGGAAAGGTCTGGAGGGAGGGTGAGAACGGAGAATGAGGCTGGAGACAGACGGGAAAAATACGCCACACACGCCCATGGGGTGTGTGAGGCCCATACGCGCTTTGTGCTAAAATATCAAGCCGGCGCTTTGCACCTTGCAAAACCGACTGTTTTGCAGTTTAGCATTTGTTTTTCTCGTCATCTTTTTCCAAAAGGCGGGAACATGAATTTATTGACAAGCTTCAACAGTCTTGGAAGCAATTTCATCGAGAACACAAGCAGCACTGTAATTATAAGAGCATGAGTAGAGCATCTCTCATGGTCAAATGTTAACAATTCTATTTTGCCAATTGTGGAGAAGTGCTTGAATGTTTAGAATGTCAACTATTCCAATATGGGAGAATCTTGTCCTCTTTGCAAATGCCATTAATCTGTGGGTTAGTGCTTGCTCCAGTGGCATTCTCAATCCAGTTTCCAATAGGACTTGGTGTCCTTGACCTCGTCAAAATGATTTCTGTAGTTATTACATTTAGCGATTCTTACTTCCTCTGTCACCTAATTTCCAGTGCGGGAAAACCGCTTCATCTCGCCCGCTGGTGGATTTACTCAGCTAAATTTAAAAGGAATTGTGTTCAGTCCCTTTAATACAAAAATATAAGAGCGACAGTACCTGGATATAACTCCGGGTGTTGTTTCTTGTGGCATGTAAAGGCCCACCAGCCAAACAAAGAACCAGTCTCATTTCCAGTGAATACCTTCCAGTGTCCACTTAAGACATACAGCAACAACACATTTATTTGAAAAAGAGAGGATTTTATTAGTACATGTTGCTATGAGGACTCACATGAAACTAGTACCTTAAAATACTTAATTCGTTTCCCTTACTTCAATATACTTTATTCCCAAATACAGTGGAAGCTCTCCTACTGGAAACTCTCGTAAGCAGACAGCTCTACTTATGGCCGCCTTTACAAAACCCCGTACTTCTCAACACCCCTACAAACTCTGTCAATACTTTTACATTCCTGTAAGCGACCATCTCCAGTTACGGACACCTTTTTCGCGTCACGAGGGTGTCCACTTACGAGAGCTTCCACTGTAATGGAATTAATGTACTTTTCTTTTATACTTATGCTAATTAGCTCTCTTACTAAATTTGTTACCATTTTGGAGCAAGGTGTACTATACTGTTCTTTTTGGAACAGAGACTAGTTTTTTTATACCACACCAACGTTACTATTAGCTATGAATAGTTCAGGACTGACATTTTGTTCCGTTTTTTTCCTACTTAGTAACATAATAAACCGAACTTTTGACTTAGTTTTTCATTTTCGTCTCAAAGCGTTTTCCCGAGAGGTATTGCTGACGATTTTCTCCTCCTACGGTTATGTGCTAAGAGAAAAACTATCGCACGTATCTCACTGAATAACACAATTGGTTTTCTTAATATTAATATACTGGAATCTGACGCATTTTTCCCGTGGATAGGGCTATCCATCATTTTTTGTCCATGTTTGGTCTGATAACCATGAAAATGATTTCAACGACCCCTTGATCAGTAACTACGGAAGCTGAAAAGGGACAATCCAAAAATATTTTGCAGCCCCCCCAAAATATTTCAAATAGTAATATTTTTTCTCAAATCACTGTCGAAAAGTTGGACAAATCTAACAAACTATTACAAATCCTAAGAAAATTAGTGGATCCACAAATAACTTTTTCACTTTCTTCGCCTTTTCGTTTTAACTCTCTTACTTTTGAAATTCGAAATGCAACAAGTACCGCTTCCTTTTGCTGTAAGCTGAAAGCATTCCTCTTATCATAAATATTCCTTTTTTTGATTTTGTTTTTTTGTTTTTTGTAATTTCGCTTTTTTAGCCTATGATTAGTACGACTATCTAACATATTTTAAGATTTACTGTAGCTCTGTCATTGATTTTTCCAAGTGTAATTATGGTAATATTTTGTTTGTATTATTTAATTGAGGGAGCCCATTCCTTATAAGCCCGGTGGCTTCTCTTGGGCTTCCTTGCCATGAGAGTTTAAATAATTAGATTTCCTTGCTTTTGTACAACTTATGGTAAAACAATAAACTGAAACTGAATAATCCGAAAATATTTTGCAAATCCATAAAAACTATTTCAAATCGCATTTTTTGTACAAATCATTATTGAAGAGTATCAAATCTACAAAATTGCAAATCCTTAGAAAGTTAATGGATCCGCAAATAACTTTTGAAACAACTCTTATTTAAGAGTTTCTCTCATTTCTAAATCTCTTTACCATTGAAGACTGCAGATTAGGCGGTTGAAAGCAGTTGGCAGAAAAAGTTATGGCTCGTACAGTTCACTGCATGGGGAGCTTTTAAGGGCATTGTCCCTAGTTGTCTAAAAGGTGGCGTATAAATCTCTTTTCACTGGATACCATAATTAGTTTCTCTCCTACTTACCTACTGGAAAGTGTTTGAGCCAGTGGATAGAACTATCCGGCCTTTGAACAACTGGGACCTACACTCTAGATACTAGATACCGTGTGTTCTTATACAAAAATGAGTCATTCTTTATATAAATGTGATACAGAAGCCGTGCTCGACGTATGTTAATAAGCTTGGAGTAAAGGTGTTAAATTTTCCTCTCACCTTGGTTGTTTCTCTGCAAGGGCCATTCTGTCAGAGTCAGGATCGTTGGCCAGAATAACAGTACAGTTACTCTCGTTAGCAGTATTCATGGCAAGGTCCTGAGTACAAGTTGTAAATAACAAAAAATTACGCAAACCAAAAATACTGAAACAAACAAACAAAGCAATCCGAGAAGGAACAGAATAACAATTACTGTTGTAGGCTAACATTTGAAACTACAATTCGCTAGAAGTCATGCTAACCGAGGCTCTAACTGTAACATACAAATGCTTTCTTGAACAAGTTCGTCTAAATTGCTCCTTTCAAAAGATCATAACTTCTAATTGCTTTAATTTCCGAGAGAAATTTATTCCACGATCTAGGGGCTGCTACTTGGGAAGATTTCTCTCTGAGAGTTTTCTTGGTTTTTACGCCTGGTACCTTTATCAACAGTTCCTTGCACGATCACAGGTAATCTTGATAAAGTTATAAATAATTTTAAGATGGTGCGACAGCATAAAGTGCCTTTGTTAAAAGTTAGGATCAATATTTTGTATTAAATCCTGGAAACTGCAAGCCAGTGCAGACGTTTAAAAGACGAACCAGGCCGCACAATTCTGTATGTACTTATCTTAGCAATAGATGTAGCAGTTGTATTTTAGGAGCCTGCTGTTGCAAGTAGTCTCCGCAAGGGACTAAGTGGCCTCACTGGTAAGGTACTTTCTAATATTCCTTATTTTGTACACAGATGGAAAGACATGGCTTTAAAAAAC
This sequence comes from Porites lutea, assembly GCF_958299795.1. Classification (NCBI taxonomy): domain Eukaryota; kingdom Metazoa; phylum Cnidaria; class Anthozoa; order Scleractinia; family Poritidae; genus Porites; species Porites lutea. The sequence goes on from NC_133209.1 coordinate 12,017,821, forward strand.
GTCTTTATGTGTCACCATAGTCAAGTTTCCATCTAACCAGGATCCGAGATTTTTTACTGATGGCATCAGGGCTATACTGGTACCACCTACACAAAGACTCTCGATCTTCACTGAAATACGTTATCATCATACTAGATTAAGATGTTTGTAAAGATGCTGGTACCAAATGACAATGCCCATAAAAGCTAGAAACAGTGTAATGAAAGAGAATGACAAGTGACGTGTCTGGTAACCGTTCACACGGACGTAGCCAGGATTTTCCAGAGATACGCACAATTTTCCACATCCTCCTCCCCCCACCTCAAAACACAAATCTTTTTCAGATTGGAAAGCACGCATGCTCATTGCAACATGTTCTTATAAAACGTACCAAACACCTTATTCTACGTTGCTATTAGCTGCTCATTGATTACTTAGAAATGGTATGAAATGCGCAAAGGTAATCGTTCTACATTGTGTTGCTCTGAGAGGCTCATTTATTACTCAGCTTTGCTATTAGTTGCTAATTGATTAATCAGGAGTCCCTACTTACAGTTGCTGTGAGAAGTGCAAAGGTGCTCTTTACTCTGTATTGCTCTGAGTGGCTCGTTGATTACTCAGCGTTGCTTTTAGCTTGAGTGTGCGAGCTCAGAGGCTTCTAACCTTTCTCCACACAAAGTGGTCGCCCTATCATCTTCACGTGATGACATCAGCGAAAGGGTAATTATACTAATGATTCTCACCGAACCATATTCCTGCACGCATAAATTTCTCCATCCTTGGAGACCCAGGGGCGGTCAGTTGGGTCAGGAATATTGACGACGAATGTTTTCAAGAACGGGCGACAGAGCCCCTGGGATGCTACTCTAAACAAACCAGTTCCACGGCTCATTCGAATGTTTGTCTGTGATTGTGCCCGAAAATTATTATTAATTATTATAAAGTTCACCATTACAAATTTATCTCTACTCACCAGGGCACTTTTTCCTTCCTCCGGATTGGGGTATTTTACAGTTGGAAACTCAGGGTCTGGAACCATCTGCAGACAGTAAAGTTAAAAAGACTCAGGCATGAAAAAATTCGTGACGAAAGAGTAACAAGTAAAATAAAACATGGTTTGCTGTTGTCCATCGCTAATGGTATGATAGACACACTATCCATAAAATTGTTTCAATTACCACAAACTAATGTTTACTCTTACTACTAGTTATGTGAAATACCTCGAAATAAAAATTCATGATAGTTTAAAGATTTTTCTAACTTCAGCGGTTTGTCAACACTTAGAAATTATAAATTTCCTATGAATTTTTCTCTTACTAATGAAGAGCTTCTCTCAAGCTTTTCCTTGTTTCCAATTTCAAATACAACAACTGTCTACCATATTGCATAAAAAGTCATTCGTCAGAGCCCAGTTGTTGGAAGGCTAATTGGCACTAACCCAAGGTTAAATTTTCAATAACGATTTCTTTTTCTTTGTTCAAAAGCTTTTTTTTCGGATAATTTTCTCTATTAGAGAGCATCCAATTGTCAAGTCATACACTTGGGGTTAAACTGGATTTGCTTCTTAAGCTTTCATATCTGAATTCAAATTTTGCCCTAGCCCTGGGTTATCTTAACACAGCTTTGAACAACCCAGCCCAGCTCTGTATCTGTATTCTACCAGATCACACGCAGTAATGAACAATCAAAATGCCAGTTCAGATGAGAGGTATGAAGTAATGAGGATGCTACTGAAGTCACCTGCTCTCTGACAGACACAAATGGAGGTAAGTTGAAAGCTTCAAATGCCAATTCAGCAAATCTCTGTCCAACACCATGCATGGGAGTGAATGTATACTTCAATTTGGTTTTGCTATTTTCCTCTCTGAATGAGAAAAAGAATCATTACTTCAGTATAATTGTTATTTTGCTTTGAATGGTAAAATTTAGAATAACATGCTGTAGAAGATAAATAATTGTGTTAAGCTATACTAAAAATAACTTTATTAAAAAAAAAAAAAGTGCATCCCAAGAGGGACGAGAACTTTCTGCTTGAATGGCACAAATGGCTAAGATGCTCCGACCAATTTATTGAACTCGAGAAATAACTTGTGACTTATAAAAGCAAGGCTTCCTGCTAAACAAAAATCTAATAGGCCAAGCAATATGTCAAAGGTAACATACAAAAAAATGAACTTAAAAAAACTGTTAGGCTAACAAGTTTTCAAAAACCACAATTGTCCATCCGTACTTCCTTTTTTATTTGCTGTGGTAATAAAAATAAATACCTTCTTGTAATCTGTTGAGCACTGTTTCATTCACTTTGGTGGCAGTTCCAACTGTTTGAATTTTGATAAATTTCGTGACACAGCTCCTTTAAGTAAGCCACACGTTCTTTTTCTTTGCATAATGGCATTTAACGTTTCCAAGGAAATTTGAAACCAAAGATAAATTGTAAGGAAGAGGAACAGAGAGCCAAAAAACATTTAAAAACCCTTACATATCATTCTCAAGCATGTCGCAGTCCACTATACTCTATTTAATTTTTAAAGGAGCTTGCTTTGCCTGGAGCATTATGGATAAGAAAGCCAGTATATATTTACTGGTCGAGCAATTTTGGGTTATCAAGTGACCACATTCATGGCAACTGTAACTCCACCTCTCCACGCATAAACCAATGTGAATTGTTATATTCCTAGACTTTCACTCAACTAAACAGGGACTGCCATTGGTTGATTCTTGGTCACGTGGCCTTGACTAAAATCAAATGTATCCCGATCGTGATACATTAAGCAATGTACCCCGGTCGGGCTGCATTACAGAACGTGATCAAAGCATGGTGGAAAGTGGCGTGACAGAAGGCGGGAAGAATACTGCCAGGTCCTGCCAGTTTTCATTTTCGTGAATGAACACAACAACGCAAACATGAATCCTCAAGGTAAAAACCAACGATTTTTCCAGTTATCTCAGAAGTTCCCAGAAGAAAAACAGCAGCTAGTGTCTCGAGTGCTGATGTTTCCCTCGACTTCTTCTCGGGAAATATAGGACTCTCGGGAAAACAAAACTAACTGTTTCCCTCGGGATCTGACATTAAGTGTACAATGTCATACTAACCCACGCATGGAAATGAGAATCGCAATAATAGCGTTCCTTCGTTAAGTACTAATAAGCGATCTATCACTGCCAACTGATAGCCGTCAAAGTAGAGCACCTAGAGGCTTGCATGATATGGTCATACTCTGATTATCATAGTCATATTATCTGAAGTTATCCATTGACCATTCATAAATTTTGGAAAGGATTGCAGACTCAAGGACAAAGGTGTTAGAACACGTCCACATCACACCAACTTTGTGTTGCACACTTCCACACCTCAACAAGTGTAAAGCAAAATAGGGGTTTGTAGTGGAAAAAAGTGCAACATCCTTACATTGTCAGACTATCCCATACTTTCTTACTTTTTCCACTTCCACACTTTAAGAAGTGTAGAGCAAAACAGGGAATAACAAAGGGTTTGTAGTGGGAAAAGTACAACATTATCATCACATTGTTGAACTATTTCAGAGAAAATCCACAATTTCTCACCTTCAAGACCCATGACAGTGCTGAATTGAGACAAAGTCATTACCTATTTTATTTGCACCCATATTATTTCTCAGCACTGAGGGATAGCTGTATGAGCGCCTTACCTGCCAGCACATGCTTTTTTGGTAAATAGGTTTGTAGTTTTTTTTTTTTTTTTTTTTTTTTTGTCATGCTTTTATTACTAACGTAATGCGCATTTGACAATTTTTATGAATACCTGTGCAATGTAAGAATTAAATTATTATTAGTTATTATGTTTTTTCCAAAATCATTTATGAGCGCTTGTTCCTCTAATAGCTGCCTCACTGTTTGTGAAGTTTGAAGCAAAATGTTTTGGGATGAAGTTTTTATGGTTAGAAATTCTGTGAAAATTGGACAATCCTGATGTTCAGCAATAATCCATAGAAAAAGAAGCAATTTTTAAAGGAAGTTTCACCTCATGGTAGATTCAAAAACGTGTGTGAGAAGATCATTGGGATAGTTCAGAAACATAACCCCTACATAGTTTTAACAGACTGCTGCGCAAAGGGATTTGATAAAGCATGCTTTCAGGTGCTCTTTCTGCTGTTTTTGTAAATATTTCGGTTAACTTTTATAAACAAATAATTTAGAACCATTTGATAAATCTGTTTTGTTTACATTTGATATTCTCGAAATTCATCGTTGTTTATGTGTTTTTCAAGGTCACTGAAAATCAGATAAAACTGCAAAAATGCAGACTTTTGGATGCCCATGCAGATGGACGGATCAAACAAAATAATCCCTTTGGAAAAAGATCATTGATTATCGCCCACTCATCGTAAGACAAGACTATACAAATTTTACATGGCAAAACAGCAACGCCTGCCTAATTGCAAAGGGCTAAAGCTGGTTACATTAATTTGAAAAATACCTTTATCTTGTTACCTGTAAAGGGAATATTTTTTGACGTCTTCAAAGTATGAAATGCGTATCTCATCATAAGGGTCCTTTATTAGTGGACTGGAAATGCTTAGGTCCCAAGAATCTGACCATGGTGCCTTGTTTTCCATTATACACTGGGAAATCCCCTTGTCATGAGGTGATTTGATCTAATTATAAAAATTTACAAAATGCATGATTAAAAATTATTTTACACCTACTGCAATCACTTGAAAGATGTTTAAAGGACATGCTGGCAAGTGGTGCAAGAACTGAGTAGACTATTCTGTCAGCAAAAAAATTAATTTATATAGAGGATATTACACGGATATTAAACGGATATTACATTAATTAAATTATATAGAGGATATTACACGGTAGTGCGGTAGCGCTCGTGGCAAAAACAATATTTTACTCACTCGCTGCGCTCGTTCGTAAAATATTGTTTTGCCACTCGAAAATAAAATTCATACCTTCAAGCCGCCGTGTAATGTTCTTTTTATGATATAGACAAAAAGACATCGATAAAATAATAGAGGGAAATGACCGAAATTACGTCATCAATAAACTCACGTGTGAGATTATGGAAAATAAACCACTCGGGTCCCGGATGTACTTTAAATGAATTTTACGAGTGGTATATTTTCCAGTAAAACACTCGTGTCTATATAATAATATCAGATAATTAATCATTTCGAATTTATTAAATTTTTCATACAAAATATTTGTCAATTCCTGAACAATTCCAGCTGTTACAACAATAATTATGCCACATTCCCCTGACCTCAATGTATTTATCAATTAACATAACAATATTTGTTGTGTTATAAAAATGGCATGCTTTCTGAAACAAGGTATTGAGCACTGCTGACATTTTTTCATTTACAATTCGAAAAATATAAGGTTGCTGCCAGCTATAAAAAGAGGGAGATTCGAGTAGCTATGTTGTTGTCTGTTATGGAAAAGAAGCGTTTCCGAGTTTTGAAGCAGATTAAGACAGCAGACAGCAATCAACCAAAAATCGGTCCCGTTCTTACTGCCTTGCCAGATCATTTTTAGCTGACTAGAAATGCTAGTTATGAACGCTTTATATTCAACAGTTGTCAGCAGAGCAAAGGATAAATGGTTGCACAGTACACTACAAAGCTTCCACAACTAGCATCAACATGCAAGTTTGTCACTCTCTAGAACAAGTTGATTTGAGATAGACTGGTGCTTAAAATTAGAGACTAAAGTGTTCAAGCTCGGATGCTTCAAAAAACAAAAATTGACCTCTAGGAAGATGTGTCCAAGCAGTGAAATAAAAGAATTTAAATCAAGCACAACAAGAAGAGAAGAAGGAGAAGGAAAAGAAAGGAAGAGAAAAAAGAAACAACGTCATGTCCCTGTAAATACTGTGGTAGAAAACACCCCAAAAAACGGAAGCAGCTAGTGTCCAACATTTGGTGTCACACTGTACTTGTTCCAACTGTAGGAAGCTGTATCACTTTGCTAAGGTTTGCAGAAAAAACAAGTGTCTGGAAATGTTATCAAACTGGATCTGAAAGAATCTTCATTTGATGAGTCTGATGAAGATTGAAATCTCGAAGAAAAAAGTGTTTCGCTACACTTGACTAAAGCATTGAAGGAGAAGACCCTAGTTGTGTATCCGGTTAAATGGACAGTGGCTCCACATGTAACCACATTAGCTAGATATGCTGAGTACTGTAAAATTTGGAGATCCTAAACTGCTCAACTCTGGTTCCAAGCTACGACTGTACCATGATGTCAGTCATGCATCCCATGGGAGCCTGAAAGCTGTATTGCTATCGCCAAGGAAGAGATGGTTTCTTGCGTTCCACGTGGGAAAAGTGGATCAAAAGCCCCTAAAAGCCTTAACTTGGGAATAACTTGGTTTGCTAAGAGTTAAGCGCAGTGACAGAGTCACCGGAAAAAGGAAGAAGTAAAGGAAAAAGGTCCACAAACAGTCCCTACAGCAGCACAAGTGCCACCAGGTCCGGTCCTTTAAACCTTGAGTTCATTAGCACACACTACAACGATGTCTTCTCTGACATGAGATGTCTACCTGGTGAATACTGTATTAAAGTGGAGAAGAGGGTTAAACCTGTTAACACCACGCAGAGTGGCTATGCCTCCAACGCCTGGACTAAGGAAGACGATTGCAGAACTCAAGCAAAAGCAAGTGCTTGAAAAAGTTATTACACCCACTGGTTGTATTAGTCATATGGTGGCTGTATGGAAACCATCACGAAAATTGAGGATGTGCATTGCCCCTTAAGGATCTTAACCTTGCACTTGAACAAGAAGAAGCTATCTCACAACATTCTTGACCCCTTTTGCGAGGTATCGCTGGTTTTTAATGTGCCTTTTGGGGTGATGCAAAGCACCAGAGGCATTCCGACTATTGCAGGATGAAGTCCTTGAAGACCTGCATGGAGTGGAAGTTATTACTGATGACATTCTTGTTTACGGCGTGAGCGACTCTGAAGCAGAAGCTATTCTAGTATTCTGGAAAGAAGCCTCTAGGAGTACAATCTGAAGCTAAACAAGCAAAAATTGAAGCTACGCACGAAATAAGATCCTTAGCATGGGACACCTGCTTACAGCTACTGGCCAGACTCCGCCCAGATCCTCAGAGAGTAACAGCAGTGATTGAAATGCCAAAAACGGATGGAATACACGTTTTCAGCACTTTTCGTGGTTTCTGTAAACTACCTTGCAAAATTCCTATAACTCAGATGTAAGAGAGCCTCTTTGCCGATTCACTGTCAAGAATGCAGTTTGATGCTGGCAGCCACAGTATGATAAAGCCATTGAAAGTATTAAGAGGCTAGTGACAGACCACCCTGTTCCACGCAACTACGATGTGGGTGAGGAGGTGACCATTCAGTGTGACGCCAGCGACTAGTCACTGTACGGCTCTCTATGCATGATGCCATCATCCAATAATTTTTGTGCTATTTTACGATTGACATAAATTGTAAATTCACAGATAGAAAAAATATCTATTCCACATCTTCCATTTGACTAATACTTGCTTGTTATGAGGAAATATGCTTGGCATTTAAATCGGACCAGAAATGGACAAATGTTTCGTAATAATTTTACAAATGGATGTTAGGAAATACTATCAATGAATCATACATTAAAAACCGGCAAGGAAAAACCTGCATTTTCCCAAGTTAGCCTAAAGAGGTTCTTACAAAAATTTAAGCTATATAGGTTCTTAAACAGTTTCTTATTTTCTGATGAAAAAGTATATTGTATCTAAGATTATTTAGTGGTATTTGTCTTATTCCTTACATAAAATCTGCATACCACAACATTGCAGTTGGGGTGATAAGGCATCTATGTCTCTAAAGAGGATAAGAACCTGTTTCAAATTTCAGGGTAAACAGGCTCTTGCATAGAGGGGGCCTAACTGGCAAATTTTAGCCTACCAGATTCTTAAAAACCAGGTTCTTACTTGCGGGCTTTTACTGTAAACCATTCTAATTATTGGGCAGGATTTTACAGCGTAAATGATATGAAGAATATGCATTGCAGCATATCTCAGTGGGTTTTAACCACCTCAGCCAATAACACCATACTTAAACTGGATAATTGTACATATCTAGCCTTGTTCAACAATAAATTCAGGGCTGTCATTAAGAGGTGGGGAATAGAAGAAAAATAGAACCAAAAGAAATCCTTAGCTGTTTTATTCCCCGCCTACTTGTCGTATTTACCGGGCAAATTGAATTTTAGTGACATCCCTGAAATTGATATTTAGCCTGCACATAGGTGCGGAATTCCTGCTGCACTCCACTGAAAATAATGAAACACTGACAAAGAAGAAGGGTAGAGAAAGCAGTGAGTCCTACACGTGAAACATAACTGCACTTGTCAATAGTGATATTTAAAGTAATTTAGATTGCAGCAATCCAACAAGGTAATTTGTGTTGATCTTTAGAAACACAAATGAATGAATACAGCACACCAATGATAAACTGCTTCTTCAATTTTGAAAATACAATGGTAAAGGGTGAATGGCTAATGCCCTTTGGTAGAATTAATTCTATCACGTTATAAAGCAATTTACTGAATTATAATTCTTACCTGGGCTCCATTGTCCAAGTAAACCTAATAAGAAATAAATAAAAAGGTGCTTACAATACTTAATGATTTAATCAAGCACATAATCAATTACACAGACACTAATCGATGCTGAAAACTTGATGCAACCTGTGCCAATTTTAAAAAAGGCAATGCTGACATAGGTTGACCGTTAACCACATCTATTTGTTTAATAATATTTCCTTTCAGTGATAATTTATCAATTTAAAAACTTCCATGTTTAAGCTTACAAAAAATACCGTTTCCAAAAGTGACTTGCTTAACCAAGTAAAAAAATACGAAGAAATTATTTCCATTTGTGACTACAATAATCTGTTAATCCAAACCTACCCGATGTGGGTCGCATCATCAAAAAATGATCATAGAATGAAAGGGCTTTCCTTCTAATTCTATTGTACCATCTTTTTGACGGTTAAGAAATCTTAAAGAATTATTAGCACCATCTTGCTATAATATGTAGATTTAGCCAGGGCTAAAAGCGAAGCCTCCATTTACAAACTTATAATAAAAGCAATTAACTTATATATAATAATATATACATTTAATCAGGGCTAAATCGTGTTTTGCTCAATGGCGAAGGCAACGAGGTCGACAAAAACATCCATTGGTCTTATTAGCAAAAGCAACTTTGCGCCTTGTACTTGCTGCAAATGCACATTTCTTTGCCGTTATTTTGCACGACTACAAAGTGAAACTTCTGAAAACTTCTTCAACTGTCGTATGTATCCCTGTTGGCATTTGTTTTTTACGGCCGCTCATTTCCACCTCGGTGGCCCCTAGGACTTCTCATTTTCTCTTCTAGCGAAATTTGTCTCCTATGTTTTTTATCTCTGTCTCTAGCTCTTTCTCCGTTACCCACATTAATGTAGATGTTACAGGTCAAAATTTTTTAACCTAGGTTGATTCTCAATTTCCTTTGTTTCCTAGCCCTAATTCATGAATGATTAGGACTAGAAGACAAAGGAATTGAGAATCAACCGAGGTTAAACCTAGGTTTTAACCTGAATTTAATTTTGACCTGTAACATAGACATTAAAATTTAGTCGAAAGAAAGACTCGACCTTTGTTGTTGTTTCTTTCTCTTAAAACGTCCAGGTGACCATTCGATGTACTGCCGAAACGCGCGGGTGCTTTAAGCGCGAAATTTCACCACGCTTTACATGAATGGGTGGACGTACATACGGTCAGAGGGGAGATTTTCTCACAACCAAAATTTCTTGGATGCATGGATAACCAAATTTGCTTACCCTTGGTGCTCCGCTGCACGCGCTATGCGCGCGTGAGAGCTCCGCTAAAAACGCAAGTCACTAAGAAGAATCCTCCTTTTGAGGGATAGGAGGGGCTGAGTGATATCCCGCAAACACGCCTGAAACGAAAACTCCCCCATTAAGCTAAAACTCTTATACCCGGTGTTTACAGCAGAAAAAAAAACAATCGTTTTAATGCACGATACTCTTCGGTGGCAGCCAATTTCTTGTTGTGATTTTTAGAGTCAATATTTCTGTCTAAAGGAAAGACCTAAAATAAAAATCAGGCCGACTTTTGTGTTCGCCGTATAAACTTTATTAAGTTTTGAGCTTTCCATCGTTCTATCGGGCCCCGGTCGAACACGTATATGTAAATTAGCCTTTACATTAAATTTTACGAATCACAGTATCCATTTGTTTCTTTTGATGTGAAACCTAGGACAGCGAATTACTTATTTAACCATTTTGGCTACCAGTATTGAACTATAAATTAAGTTTACGCATGGCTTCACCTGTCAAAACTTTGATCAATCTGATCGACAAGATTTAAACTCCTGGGCCCCGTTGTTCAAAAGATGGATAGTGCTATCCATCGGATAAGTATTAGGGAAGCCCATTGCGCTATCCAGTGGGTAGTGATTTATCCAGTGGATTACGCTATCCACCTTTCAAATAGCCTGCGAATGGCAGACGTTTCTCCTCGCTCATCACTGCTGGGGGACGTTTTCGCGAGGAGGAACGTCTGCGACTCAGCGACAGAAATTTCATACTGATGACGCAAAATCTGTCCGGAACCCAGTCAGAAGCGCTAATTGGTCGACAGAGTACTTTCATTGTTTTAGCTACTGTTTACGAATGACAGACAAAAGACAAAAGGCCGCAAAGGTCAAACGTAAACGCGATGAATCTCTAACAAAACAGCCAATATTTGTGGAATATAGTCTTCTCTAGAAGCATTTGAGTTTTGCTGGAGCTCATTTACAGATGAACATAACACTTTACCAAAATCGACCAGGAGAAACCTAAAATTGAACAAATTTGCATTTGGAACCCCATGAATACCGGATTTATTATGTAAACATTGATTTACGTCATCAGTATGGAATTTCTGTCGCTGAGTCGAAGACGTTCCTCCTCGCGAAACGTCCCCCAGCGGCGATGAGCGAGGAGAAACGTCTGCCGTTCGCAGGTTACCTTTCAAACAACTGGCGACCGGAGTAGACACAAAACGTGACCAAGTGAAAGGCACATCCTGAAAAATATATCTTTCAAAGCTTCTTGTCGTAAACGAAATTCAAGATCTACACTAGAAAGACTGCATTGGCTGCCTGTACGGGTGGATGGGCATAGGGTCATGTGACTACCAAATTTTCTCAGATGGATAGATAACCAAATTTTCTTAGCCATGGGGCTCAGCTCAAGAGTGCCTCGCGCGCGGTGGAGCTCCGCTATTAAAAAAGAACACCGGTGAGCAGGAGACCGTTGTACTCAAGAAATGTTTCAAATGTAAAAAAAGAGAAGATGTGACCATTGTAGGAATTTCCTCATTGCATCAGTTTTTTCATTCCAGTTTCCCAAAAATAACACCATTCAATCAAAAATGTTGTTGATTTAGCCCATTTAAGTCACGCTCTGCTATGGTCAGACAGAGCGATGCGTTTACAGGAATGTTTAACCATTGGTTTCTATTTTGTACCTTATAACCATTGTCATCTTTTGGGTTGTGGGAGGCAGTGATCATAATGCCACATGCACATCTATACCTTAACACACTGTATGGCTATAAAATAAAAACAACAAAGTAGGAATCAAAGAAGCAAAAATAACGGTGCATTGATGTTATACACCTGATCAACACAAGGCACTTGAATGATTGATACATGCATATGTACATGTACAACAAAGAGATTAAAACACAAGACCTGGCTGAACCAAATTTTTGTCAAGGAGAAAAAAAAAATTTTTCGCTTAACGCATGATTCACATTACACTTTAACTATTATTATTTTTACATAAGCTCGGATTCCTTTGTTCTTTACGGGGGAAATATGTTACATAACCCCCGAATCAACCGTCTGAAAAGCTGGGTGTGGTTTTGATTGCTTGAAGGGAAGAGAGGGGGTAATGAACAGCTAATTAAAATGCGAGGAGATTATTTATTAATATGCAAGGGGGATAAGTGACTTATCCCCATTGCATATTATACACTTAATGTCAGTTCGTCTCGGAAAACATCAGGACTCTCGGGAAAACAAAACTAACTGGTTTCCCGAGGGACCTGACATTAAGTATTATATTTCTAGACTTTCACTTCAACGTACTCAACAGCAACAAAAGAAGACGCTTAAGCGGAGCGAATCAAAACAGTCGACTCGGTACTTATAAGAACACAAATTTAATTCTCAAAACCACCAATTGACTGATGTAGAAAGTACTTTCCTTATATTATCTGCATCTTTTGCCCCCACTAGCTGCAATTTCTCTTTTGGGATAAGTTTGAAAATCGTTGCTTTTTAGCTTGAGGCTTCATGTTTGTGTTGTTGTGTTCATTCACGAAAAAGAAAACTGGCAGCCAGTGTCAGGACCTAGCACTGTTTTTCCCGCCTTCTGTCGCGCAACTTTCCAACATGCTTTGATCACGTGCTGCAATGGATCCCGAGCGATCTTATCGTAATTTGGTTATGTATTCACTTGCGAAAAATTAAACATAACTGAACGTAGTTTAGGGGGTCATGGTGGCGCAGAATCTGGGGATGAGAATCGACACGATGCGTCGACGCCCGCTTCGAAAACAACGTACAATTTTCAGAATGCTATGTTTTGAGAAGAAAAATTTGGAAGGATTAACGGATTATACGGTGATGCCGCTTACAAATCCACACACCATTCGTGGTAGACCCACACTAAAAGATGTCGAGCGTTTTCGGAATGGGTCGTTCCACGAATTTTATCGTTTGAAAGCGCTGAAAACTTTGAAAGAAGTGAATACATCAGATGTTGAAAAAGCAAGAACCTTCATGAGCAGAACTTAGATGATGACGTTAAAAAAAACAAGCAAATCATCGTAAGTTTAACTCTTTTCCTTTTTACGATGTTGGATACTTGTAACGAACAATTTGATATTTTGTACATCAGTATTATTATTGTACAGGCGACGGTAAATGTCGGTTTGTTCTACGCATGGAGTTGTACGCGCTTCTTAGTCGAGCTTGCTTTAGCAGAGCGAGACTCTAAAAATGCAGGCAATTTTTCTTTCCGTCGGTCTTCCCTAGATTATAGGCCACGCGTTCCTAACGGAGACCGTGGAAACTGGGGATAAGAATCGTGACGACCTTTGTTTTATGCAAATGATCTCGTGATGAGCATGCGGTTCATTTTCGGCGATGACTGAAATGACGCATGTAAGTTGAATCTTGTGACAATTACTGGAACTCTACGGTTAAATAGATTCACTTTGTTGTATGTATGTAATTGATAGATTTTCGTAGTTGTTAAGATGTGAACAAAAACTGTACCGCGCCGTATCTTGCTCCGCTACATAGAAGCTATATATATATATTTAGTACAGGTAATCACATGATTTCGAGTGCAATTTGGAATAAATAAGCACCAGTAAATTTTTCAAAGACCAACAAAAGTGCACGAGCCCGTAGGGCTTTACATTTATGTAAAGAAAACTCGCTTTACCCTCAATAATGAACGCTCGGCGTTTACAAGAAATGGGCTGTCGTTTTGAAATCTCAGGAGCTCGCTTCGAGCGGCCAATGATGAAAGACACTTGACAGTTGTTGAACGTGTTCATCGTGGTCTGTTCCTGGGACCTCATTATGGTTGGATTCACGGAGAAATTCTGAGCTTGAAAACCTGAAAGTGATGGAGGGAATTGGTTTTCTTTCGTCGCTGTCATCGATGGGCCGGCCAATGTGTGTGGTACGGGCACGTTCGTGTTTACCGGAGCGAGTGGAGCCACAGTTGTTGTGATGTCGGAAACTGCCATTCGCTTTTTCTCAGCACTGGGGTTTTCATGATTTCGTTTGGATATTACACTGGAGAGTCGTCGTTGTTCTTCCTCGTCGGCTTCATCGTAATCGTCAAGGGATTGTACGCTTCGGTGGCCTGTGACCTTCACAATATCTGAGCGTTCAACGTTTGCTTTCTTTAGCTTGCTCACTGCTGTCTTTCTAGCACTGTGATTCGTGAACTTTTTGTGACTTTCTTCAAGGCTAGTACCCGCCACAGTTGTTTTCATCATGTTGCTAATAGTGTTTACGCCCATTGGATGAGTTTTGAACCAGATGTTGTCATTCAGTGTTCGGTTTCTTTTGATACTGAGGTAGAAAGGACCTGACCATCGCATGTTTAGTGGTCTTCGCTCGACAAACTGCTTGAAGATAGCAACCGGACACCTTTCTCCCCCAACAGAGAACATTCGGGGCTGAAAATCTCTGTTCTTGCTCTGCAGTCCGCCCTGTCTGGTCTTCGTTGGACCTTCGGTAAACTGCACGAACTCAATACCTTCGTCATTTTTGCAGAGTTGAAAATCTTCCATTTTCATTGCGTGGTGTTCTTGACGGCCGCGGAGACCAAAGAACTGCGTCAAAAGCCACCACATAGAAGAAGCAAGCTCTTCTGGAGTTTTGGAACCAAATTTTTCTGCCTCCCACAGCACCTCTTCTTCTTCCTCAGTTAAACTTCTGGCTTTATTTGGACGTTTGCCCATACCGGTTGGCGAAGCTGCCGAGCTTTCCCCTCTAAAACTTGCTTGGAAGAGTGGAACTCTCTGTCTCTTATGATGGAAAACTTGTATCCTTTCTCGTTTAAATGTCTATCAAGTGCAGCTATCATCACTCTTAAGCTGTCTGGCTCGTAGTCGTCACCGTTTTTGTTTTTTACTTCAGCATAGAATGTTTCAAGTAGCTTGTTTAGTTTTTCTGGCTCGTTTTCCTCGCTTTTGTTGACAATATTTTTTCTGTTTGCACCACGTCTCCCATACATTCAGCCAGAAAGACGTACTCTTTACTGTGTTTGGGTTTTTGGAAAAATTTTTTAGCTCTTCAATCGTTGTTTCACTTGCAAAACCAAATCGTTGTTTGCTGAAAACCCCGGCCATTTTCCTCCGCGTCTTATCTCAAAATTTCCGCCAATATGTTGCTATAGAAACAGCTCTAATCTGATTGGTTCTTGTCGGTTTCTTTTGTGTTTTTAGCCAATCAGAAAGCATTTGTAATTTGCACTCGGGTTACAAGTTTGCACTTGTGTTACACAGTTTGCACTCGTGTTACAGAAGAGCTGCACTCCTTTCTCAGCCAATCAGAATTGAGTAATTTTTTCGTGTATATTATTATACTGATAAAAGTCATCGTTCAATATTTTGAGTGTAAATTCCCTGAAAGAGTTCTCCTCACTGGAGCAATATCAAGATGTACAAGGTTTTCAAAGGTTTCACACCGGTGTGAAACTAAGCCGGATGTGCGGCCTGTCTCTCCCTGCAATTTTTACGTTTTGATTATTTAGATTATGACATATAACACTCGCTTTGTATTCAAAACGGAAACGTAGCATAACAGCACCACCGCCTTTGACAGCAAAACTTATTTCCAAGCCCCATGGGCTCGAAGCAAGCGAGACTCAACGCTACTAAGAGCGTTCTTATTTGAGTAATATACGGCTCTGACTTCTCGCTCGACAATGCTAGGCTCTTTAGGCTCTTTCTAGCATTCACTACGAACAACTAATTCGAAATACGACTTTGAAAAACTAACATAATTAAAAAGCTGACAAACTTGTGAATGTCACCAATGCCAGCATGGAGTGTTAAAAAGAAAAGATGAACAATAGAGGCATTCTTCGTCAATGTATTTTTGCATCCCTCGAGGAACCCTTGCCAATGTAAAAATAAGGGCCGTTTAACGGCCTTCTAGCTCGTGGTTATGTGATTTATTCCCCTCGCGTAACGCACGAGGGGAATAAATCACATAACCCCTTACTTCAGGCCGATAACCCTTACATATATTTTTTATAGATGCACGAACAACTCAAGTGAAACACATAACATCACAAGATCAAAAAATTATGAAAGTAAATTAATTTAAATCAATGGAATCGTGTGGTCATACCACTAATATTCTCTATTATTTCAACAAAAACAACTGAACTATAAGGTTCACTCCCTTTTCAGGCCTGTGTCACCACTGAGGGATTTTTGTGCAATAGATTGCAAATCACAGACTGCTAACAATGGAGCAAGCTCCATTGCAAAAAAGCTGCAGATAAAAGGAGCACACACTGTTACAGCTGTAGAACCAAACTGCTAATTCTGGATGATGAACAAAATAAAACAGGGCCGGGTTGTTCGAAGCTGGGTTAAGATAGTAGTCATGCTTCAACAAAATTAAGCCTCATTTTGGACTTCCCTTGGACTTCCCGCATACTAATTTGGATTCCCTCGCAAAAAGTGCGTTCCCTTTATTAATATGCATAACGGTCGAGTCTATGACGTCACCCATTCTTATAACCTAGGGAAAAATGTTTTCCTCCATACTAATGAGGGTCTTCCTGCATACTAATAAGGATACTCGACAAAAATACCTTCCCGCATACTAATTCGGTATTAGGTTTACTAATATGAATATGAATAGTTTATTAAAACTCTCTTGCAGTAAAAAGAACTGAATTATCGAGTACATTTTACAATCTTAAGGCAACTATTATCTAGAGTACAATGAAAATAACAATTGAATCACTTAAAAAATTAAAATGTAAAGAAGTCCTCCACTCTCTTTGTCCTACAGACCTGCATGTTCCGGAAAAGATGATACTTTTGTGTTTTCTGCCATAAGGTGTAGTTAGGCGCGTCCAGAAGTGGGCTGGGAAGTAGGTGGTGCAGAGGGTGGCTGGGGGACTTCATTTTCGCCATATATTTGTAGCACAAGAGTACTCTTCTATCATCTAACCTACCTAGTTTACCTAACTGTAAGGCATGAGCATATGACTCTGCCTCGGGGCAGATTATGTTAAGCACCCTTTGTTGCACTCGCTTTATGGCTTCGGACAGGTAAGCAGGGATGTCCTGCCAGACTGGTACAGCATACTCTAAAACTGGCCAGACTGTGCTAAGGTATATCCTCAAGACGTTGGGTTGGCTCACCCTGGCTATGCGGAGAACACTAAGGGAGTATAACTTCTTACAAGCTTTCTTAATAATGTAATCAACATGACAGTTCCACTTCAGGTCATTGTCCATAATAACTCCTAAGATCTTATAGGTATTGACACGCTTGATGACATTGCCGCCAATTATTATCGGGTTAATGAGACAATTAGAGTTGCGTAGGAAATAAATATGCATTTCTTTACACTTGGTTGGATTAAGTCTCATATTATAAGCAAGGGCAAAATTGTGAATGTCTGAGGCCACTACATTAAGTACGCTAGGGGAGCGTCACTCTACTTCAATAGGAACAATAGGCTTGCCTACACTTGCCAGTGAAGTAACTTGAGCTCGGTTTTCAAACCGTCTATTAAAAGAGAAATAGGAGTAAGAGAAGCGATCACCATGTAGCGCTAAACTCAGGTATATAAACAAAACACAAACAGAAAGTGGAGTTGAAAGGTCTTTACTTTCAATTTAGTTTACGTCTCCTTATTTAGCGCTAAAACGCGGATATATCAACAAAACACACGCACATTATACACGAAGTGGAGCTGAAAACTCTCTATTTCAATTTTGTCTGACTATTACAAAACCGTTTTCTCCTTTCTATCTCGAGGAAATGAAAAACTATTACAGTCTCAGCGTTTCACGCGCCGTTAGTCAGGTAATTATGCGTGTTGACGAGTTCACCGTTGCATACACATTAGCTCTGCAGTAAAAACCCCAAGGGAGCATCTTGACGCATTATTATAAAAACACCCAAAAAGAAACCAATTAATAACTTAACAAGGATCAATTGAAACACACGACTAATAATCGCCCGCGATAAAACCAGAAACGTTTCTTAAGACACAAGAAATCCACTTTATTACCCTTTAATAATTGCAAAAAGTGTAAAATACTCGGTGATTAAGACGAAATCTAGGTTTTTTTGTGTACCAGTATGCCAAACTTCGCATGCTACCGTTTTATTATGATTTCTTAGACAAGTATTTAGACCGTAGCGATTTTCAATTGTGTGAAATGGACACAGACAGTGCGTATATCGCTATTGCTGGGGAGAGTGTAAAAAGTTTAGTCAAACCAAAATTGAAAGCAGAGTTCGAAGCCGATAAACGTAACTGGTTTCCCCGTACGGATACACCCGAGCATAAGGCCTATGATAAGCGAACCCCGGGTCCTTTTAAGGTTGAGTGGAAGGGACAAGGAATTATCGGGTTGTGTTCATTGTTTTGAGGCGAAAGATAACTTTTCTTGCAAAGGGGTTAACAAGAAATGTAACGAGATTAACAAAGATAAATATTTAAATGTACTATTAACCAAACAAAATAGTGCTGGGGTCAATCGGGGGTTCAGAGTAGTTAACAACACCGTGTATACCTATACTCAAGTGAGAGATGCATTCTCGTATTTTACCCGAAACGAAAAGTTTTGGCTGATGGAGTCAGCACCATTCCACTCGACATTTAAGTTTCCAAGTTTGTAAAAAATAGAATTGGTCGATAAGTTTCGCTTATTGTAAATTGTAAATAGCATTGTATATAAAAGAGTTTCCTAAAAATTTCTGAAAGATTGTCATTGTTAGATAGTTTGTAAATAAACAAAGTTGGGAGAATTTTAATAATGGCTTGTTCTCTGTCTAGCCACGCACGTGCCTTTCCTTGAGCGCTTCCTGGGAAAACACAGGGCTAAAAAAGTGCCCTTTCTGGCCTTTCTGCCGTATGTGCCCTCGAAAATCAACAATAAATTTCGTGTCGCAAATAGTTTTATTCAGTTGAAATCAAACTTTCACAGAGATAACATGAAGAACTAAGATGTAAACACTGCCCCATACCGGGATGTCATTCTAAATTTTTAGTTCGATTGGCAAATCATTTAACTCAAGTACACGAGTTAACAGAGACAGAGCGAAAATATTGGCTACAGTTTGCTAAACTACAAAACACCAATGTGGTTCGTGTTTACGAGAAAGAGGCTGAACCTAAAACAATTTTTCTATAAATGATAGTACGCACCATTCAGTTAATCAGTTGTGATCATGGATCCGAGATGGAAACATCCTTTCCCCGCGCTTGTGGCCGGCCCAACGTTTACTTGAATCGGGGGAAAGACATGATTGATGGTGCCCCGGAAAATATCATGTGGTGTTAAAGCATGTATCAACAAGCCTACGATGAGATGCTTAAAACTATTCCGAACATTATGTTTGTCGAAGGAGTGCCTGGTGATCTGGAAACCCTAATTAATCCCTCTATTCGGAATTTAGTCGTCATTGATGACTTAATGCACGAGCTTAGCAATGATCAGCGAATGACTAATTTGTTTACCAAGGGCTGTCACCATCGCAATCTCAGCGTGATCTTTATTCTCCAAAACATTTTTCATCGTGGAAAAGAACTGAGAGATATGAGTTTGAATTCTCATTACTTAGTGGTGTTCAAAAGCCCGCGTGATAGTAGTCAGGTCAATCATTTAGCAAGACAAATGTTTCCCAGTCATGTCAAATACATGCAAGAAGCGTTTGAGGATGCAACAAAAAGGCCCTATGGATATTTATTTTGCGACCTTAAATCGGAAACACCTACCGACTTCCGGCTGCGTACGAATATTTTCCCCGGGGAGACTCAGTACGCTTACGTCAGAAAAGTATAAAAAGCGTGAACCACATCAAATTTCTTTAGTTGAGGATGGCACAGCAACTGAGAAAGAACCACGATTTTCTGAAGCTGCTTGTCAAGTGTACCCCAGCTCAGCGTAAAGCCATTTTGATGGTGGCCGACGACGCTTTAGTAAGAACCATTTGTGTGTGTGTTTTAAACGTGCTTAAAGGAACAGTGCCCGTCAGTAAGCCAGCCAAGAAAAAGCTTTACCTCACAAGAAATCTTTGATCGCTTTAGCCGAAAAAAGTACACCACTCGATAAGAAAAAGAAATTGTTGGTACAACACGGAGAAAATTTTTTAAGTGTTTTGCTACCTCCCGTTCTCCGTGTGTTAAGTTCGATTCTTACCTAAAATGAATCACACAAAGCGTATGGTTCTCGTACCCGAGAACACCTTGGAAAGATTACAGCAACGCCAACAGATTTTAACCCCACCCGTCACACAAACTCTGAGAAACTTGGATAGTGAAATGACCGATATTTTATCCAGTAAAGAACTTGATGATAAACAAAAAGCTAGGCTTTACAATCAAGTGTTGCAGCGGTACTTGACTTATTACGATCAGCGAAAAGGTCAACCTCTTCATGTAAAAATATCAACCCCCAAAGCAGTAGAAACACCTAAACCCGAAGAGAATGAACAACCTACGGAAGAACCTGTCCCAGAAAAATTCATTTCATCAGCTGTAGAGCAAGAAGTCATGAAAAGTGTACCCAAAATTTACAAAGCCGGGGCTAGACAATTGTTGGATAAAATTAAAGAGCATCAAGATGTCTTGCATTGGAATGATAAAGGAGAGCTGTTGTATGAAACCAAACCCATTCCAGGTTCTCATCTAGTCGACCTAGTCAACGACACTTTACGCCACCGCAAAGGACTTGAACCGGTGGGGTGGTCAGTGTTTGCGAGGGGTCTGGCGCGAATGAATGTCCCGGAAAATCTAGTGCGTAATCCACAGAGGCAAAGTGCTATTCGTGAATTTAAAGCAAGGGTGAGAGACAAAACCCCTCACAGTCCTTTTCGTTGGCTACCTAGCCCACCTGTGACGGTATCCCCCGTGAAAAAGCAGCGGCAAAGAAACGCGAGTCCGCGCCCTGAGGCTGTGCGCTGGTTACGGTTATAAATCACCACAAGAAACATTATTATTATTGTCAATCATCTCTTTATTTTGTTCACTCAATAAAAGACGTTGAAAAGAAATTACAAGGTGTTTGTTTATTGAACGTTGTGCTGGGCTTGTGCTCTTTGCTTGTTTACATCAGTGCGATATTTCGTAAGACTTATAGGAAAATGTTTTTCAATAAATCGCTTGACAAGACTATCATTTTTACGCATGTTTTTAGAAAAAGGATGTAAAATTGTACTCATACTTATTTGCCGACTACGATATAAAGCAAAATACAAATAGTAATGTCCGCAGACTTTGGAATAGATGCTTTGTGATGTCACAGTATTAAAAATCCACTGGTTAGAATTGTTGTTTAAAAAGGTAGTAAATGTTCCTGAATATTTGCTGGAAGGTGCTCCGTAAGAATCGAAAAATTCTCCTTCTTGCTCCTTGGTGAAGTAAAACGCCACCCAATGCGAACCTGGCTTGTCACTTGTATCCACATTGGCGATGTATAGGGCTGGGTATTGCGAAACACTTGCAGGCAGCTTCTCTGAGGGATACACGCCTTGAAACACACCTCTTGTAAATTTGTCCTTTCTCAAAATAAGGGTCAGTTGAATGGTGTCCATTCTTTTTTTAGTTTCTGCAGTAGTAGAGAACGTTTCGGTTTGCGTCGACCTCAATCACGTTTTGAAATTCAGCGTAGACGATAAGGTTAACCGTGTTAGCGAGTGCTTCCGAGAAATGAAGCTTCAAGCGCAGGTTTCCTTGTTTTATGAGCTCAAAATGATCTCCCGGGCAGTGACCTGGGGTCAAATCAAATGCGAATAAGGTGTAACCAGAGCCATAATCACTTCTACTTATCTGATTGCCCGTATCCTGGGAAAGCTTTCCAATACCAGAGAAAAGACTTTGATAGCCGGCTATCACATTTTGACCACCAGCGGTGTCAAAATTCAGGAACAAAGGTTTTCGAAGGATTTGTTCTCCGTCCACGTACACATCCACTTGAGTTAAATTGTGGTGATTGAAGTTGAAGGGGTTGGTACGGTAACTTCCATTGTAAGACTCTGTGTCCACTAATTCAATACTATGCACTTGGGAATTTGACCCAAAAAGATGTTGTCAGGGTTAAAACTGCTAAATCCTCTTGGAATAGAGAGCACTTTACGGTCGATTCTGCGAATGGGGTACTTGGCGCTGGAGTGTTTTAGCCCAGCTGCATGGCCTAGAATGATAGAAAAGGCAACCTTGACTCTGCGTACAAACAAGATGGCTTCTGTGATAATCACTTTGAAATTAGCTGCGGCTGCTGAGGACACAAGACAAAACACATTCTTAGCCCGGTTCAGTTTGATTCTTAAATTAACTCCATTGAGCATCAACCGGTCTTGAAAGAATATATCACTGTGAATGGGTCCCATCATATCCACCGTACGACTCTCTTTGGTAAACTCATAGCGAGCCTTTAATCCAAGGTTTGCTTCATCGTCTGCAGCCAAGGGGTTCACTACATTCATCTTTCCGGCAGTATCTTTGTAAAACATGGCCATAGAAAGTTGACTTGTTTTAGCTTCTTCCCCGTAGTTCAACAAAGATTCGATCATGGCACGATAGGGGTAAGTGTTAGCGGATGCAGATATAAGTCGCTCATTCAAGGAAACGTCTACTTGTGAAAACAGGGAATGCAAAAACAGGTTCACGGGACCTACTTGTGTATCGGCATCTAACGCAGTTCCGTTTGCTTTCGTGATCTTAGCTTTCACATAAAGTTGTGTCCGCGCTATATCTAAATATTCTTCCCCGGTTCCAGATACGTTGAATTCAATAGGACCAGTGTCCGTGATGTTGCTGAGAGGGTGATATTCAATCCATTGCCCTTTGTGAATAGAGGTTTGTGTCGCAGGAATAGTAAAAAGATCGAGCTCTGATTAAGTACACTCGCGTGACTCGTGATGAACGAAGGGCATTCTATTCTTTGTCAAAAAAGGTTTGACGCTTCTTTTGCTGCGGAGATGTTTTTGCTTTCTTGCCGAGAGGTGAACTGATTTTGGCTCCTTGCGCTTTCCTTTTGATAGCTTTTTTACCAGCTCCTAGTTGTCCCTGCAATGAATTCTGGGAAGGTAGACCAAGGGCTTGTTTAGCCTGTTTGCTGATTGCCTTTTAATGTTATCTCCATCAAGAACATCTTGCGCAACATTGACCCCGGTTTGCAAAGCTTTTTTTCCAATCACCTTAGCACCTTATTGCAGGTGAGGCATCGCCCAGCGGAACAAACCTTTAAATATGGAACCTAAGCCGTACCCTCGCTGAAGTCGAGCTCTGTGAAATGCGGGTAAATTCCCACCTTTTTGCTTGGCTTGATCAACATAGTACTGTTCGTAGAACTTATGATTTGGAGCGTGGAGTTGTTTCCTTTTTAAAAGTACTGAGGTTGACTCTGACGAAAATGAAGTGTTAACAACACTCTTCCAAACTCAAATGGCACAGATTCCCCTGTGTCTCGCTTTATATTGACTTCGATGGTTTCAAATTGCTTTCTGCTGACAGGTACATATTGAGGGCGCACAAACGATTTACTGTCGACTCGCTGACCAACCTCTCCTTCTACAGGAACAATTCGAAGCAAAGGGACCAGTACATCGCGAACATATTGTGACTGACTAAGATCACAGTAAACGAAAAGATCGTGAAAGCCGTATTCCAAATCCACTTGTCTGTCCCCCTTAGTGGTCTTTGAAATAATTTGTTTGGGAGTGAACCCCAGGATATAGGCCATATCATTTAGCGAAACTTCTACGTTGTTTTTCAAATGAACCGTAACCTTTCTGCTGAGATTATCGTATGAAAACCGTACATCATCTGAATATCGATTTTCATTGTCCACTAACTCTTTCATCTTTTGAAGGACATCCTCGACGGAAGAATAATGACCCGGAAGCATCTCCAGGGAGTCCCAAACACCGTGGAGTTTTTCATTTCGAACGTAAAATCGGAACTGTTGAATGTTATTCCAGCTTTGCGGATAATGGATCTCGGACAAAGCCACTTCCCATTCTCCTGTAAGGTTTAGGGTTTGTGGTAAACTAACTCGGTACTCTGTTAATATGTTATGAGGAAATTTATCAAGACTGCTATTGCTAGGGAGGTGCAGATAAAACTGTGTTACCTCCATCGTACCCTGTGTTGAAATGAACTTTTAATCTGGGTATTCTTAATTTATTAGAAACCACACACCGTTCATTTTATTATTTCCTTTTCCTTTATTCACTACACAAAAAACCGCATAAATTACAACTTCAAAATACCACTTTCTTGAACCCAAGAATCAAATTTTGGGTATTGGTATCCTTTCCATCTCACAAGGTATTCTACTACTCCTTTACGCTTTCTCTTCCGCAAAATCTTTTCGACGCGGTACACATGATCGTTCTTAATACTTTTCTGCAATTCAGGCTCTTAAAATGTTCCATCTAAGATTTCAACTGAATCATCTTTTAGTTTATAAACGGGTACTTGGCGAGCCAGTTCTTGACCTTGTTTTGTCTTCAAAGGTAACACAAAAGCGTGGAGGAGGGAAAACAATAAAAATGAGGAGAAGGAGGAGGGAAAACAATAAATATGAGGAGGCGGAGGAGGAGGAAGAGGAGGGAAAATAATAAAATTGTGGAGGAGGGAATAATAACATTGAGGAGGGAAAATAAAAAAATAAAGGGAAAATATTAAAATTGTGGTGGAGGGAATAAAAAAAATGAGGGAAAATATTAAAATTGTGGAGGAGGAAATTCAAGAATGAGGAGCGAAAATAATAAAATTGTGGAGGAGGGAATAAAAAATATTGAGGAGGGAAACGTGGTAAAAAAGATAGCTTGGTTTCTTTGACTATTTTAATAGATTTCTTTCAAATCGCTGTGTATTTGACTCTTTGTGTTTTAAAACGGTATCTCGTGTCTGATTTTATTGCCAGCAATTATTAGTCGCGTGTTTAATCAATTGATCCTTGTCAAGTTATTTGTTTTATAATAATACGTCAAGATGCTCCACTGAGGTTTTTCCTGTAGAGCTCATTTGTATTCAACTTTGGGCTTGCGAACTCGCATAATTAATTGACTAACGGTAAGTGAAACGCTGAGACTTTAACAGTTTTTCATTTCCTCGAGATATAGTGGAGAAAACGGTTCTGTAATAGTCAGACAAAATTGAAATAGAGAGTTTTCAGCTCCATTTCGTGTATATGTGCGTGTGTTTTGTTTATATATCCGCGTTTTAGCGCTAAAAAAGAAGACGTAAACTAAATTGAAAAAAAGACTTTTCAACTCCACTTTCTGTATGTGTTTTGTTTACATATCTGAGTTTAGCGCTAAATAAGATGTAGAAAGCCGTTTCTCGCGTTGCTAGGTGATCGCTTCTCTATTTCTCTTTTAATAGACGGTCTGAAAACCGAGCTCAAGTTACTTCACGCGCAAGTCTAGGCAAGCCTATTGTTCCTATTGAAGTAGAGTGACGCTCATTAGTGAACCTATACCGAATTAGTATGCGGGAAGGCATTTTTGTCGAGTATCCTTATTAGTATGCAGGAAGACCCCCATTAGTA